>NC_057742.1:32676750-32678585 GCF_004010195.1 Chiloscyllium plagiosum | reverse complement strand
GAGGGTCAGTGCTGAGGGAGTGGGCACTGTCAGAGGGTCAGTGCTGAGGGAGTGGGTACTGTCGGAGGGTCAGTGCTGAGGGAGTGGGCACTGTCGGAGGGTCAGTGCTGAGGGAGTGCCGCACTGTCGGAGGGTCAGTGCTGAGGGAGTGTTATACTGAGTGATTGAGAGGCTGTTTGTGACAGTCATATTTATGGAACACTGCCGCCCTCAACTGGTTAAAGATGGGACTGCTGCATTATTTATCAAAACACATGCTCACAGACTCTCCCTGGGGTATGGGCTCTCTCTTTCTCACACACACACACACACACAGTGAGGTATGGGCGCACACACTCAAACACACACAGAGACTCTTCCTGGGGTACGGGCTCTCTCTCTCTCACTCACTCACACACACGCGCGCGCACACACACACACACACACACACACACAGACTCACACTCACACACAGGCTCTCAGTGAGGTATGGGCGCACACACCCACAGACTCTTCCTGGGGTACGGGCTCTCTCTCTCTCTCACTCACACTCACACACACACACGCGCGCACACACACACAGACTCTCAGTGAGGTATGGGTGCACACACTCAAACACACACAGAGATTCTCACTGGGGTACGGGCTCTCTCTCTCTCTCTCTCTCGGTAAATGCCCCTTCCTCTGCCACCTTCAGTGTGTGCCAACCCTCTCCAGGGTCAGTGTGCCCTGCCAAAGCACCCAGTTTCATATTTCACTTTTAAAATGTGTCTCCACAGTCCCTTTGTGACCAATATTTCTGGAACGCTCGGTGTGTGGAAGGAGCGGGTGTTTATAATCGATCCTCCGAAACCTGACCTAGCCTCCTTCCTTTCAAAGCATCAAGCCCTCACCACTGGGGTCAGCCAGCAAAGAACATTAACAGCACAGCAACAGGCCCTTCGGCCCTCTCAGACTGTACGAGGCATCTCTTCCTGCTATACTGAAACCCTTTTCCCTCTAGGCTGTGCGTATCCCTCTATTCCCGGCCTGTTCCTGTATCTGTGGGAATGTCTGTTCCATGTTGTTATTACTACCAGCTCGTCTAGCCCCCTTTGTGTAAAAGCCCCTGCGTCTCACATCGCCTGTAAACTTACCCACTCCCTCCCCTCACCTTTAACCCCGCCGTCCCCCCCAGTCATTGACATTTCTAACCTGGGAGGAAGGTTCCGACTGTCCATTCTATCCCTGCCTCTCATCATCTTGTGAACCTCTATCTGGCCGCCCCTCAGCCTCCGAGTGAAAGCAAACCAATCTCACCTCCAGCTAATACCCTCCAAACCAGGTGACATCCTGGTAACCCGTTCCTGTCCCCTCTCCTAACAGCTCCACATCCTCCTGGTGGTGCGTGGACCCGGGCGGGTGCACAATATTCCAAATGTGGCCTCACTGAAGGTCTCTGAAGCTGCCCCATTGATGAAGGTAATGACGCCATCTTCCCTCTTCATTACCCTCCCTCCATTGTGCTGCTGCTTTTAGGGACCTGTAGGTCTGTAGCCCCAGACCCCTGTGTATGTTGGTGCTACTCGGGGTAATACCATTTCCTGTCTACCTCCCTCCTCCTATTGGACCTTCCCAAACGCATCACCTCGCAGTTGTCCAGATGAAACTCCATCTGCCATTTCTCTGGCAGCTCTCCAGCCTCTCCCTATCCTGCTGTACCCTCTGGTCATTGTCCTCCAGTCTCTGAGGGTCAGCCCTGCCCTCACTCATCACAGCAACCCCACTCTCCTCCACAGTATTGAGAGGTATCACGCCCACTCACACCCACACACACTCACAGACACCCACTCACACCCACACACACTCACACACAC
>NC_057742.1:32672224-32674888 GCF_004010195.1 Chiloscyllium plagiosum | reverse complement strand
AGAGGGTCTAGGGGCTGGAGGGGGTTACAGAGATAGGGAGTGGGTGTAAGGGCGGGAGGTGGTTATGGTAATCAGGAGGGGTGTAGGGACTGGAGGGATATCATGATAGTGAATCTGACCCCGAAATACTGCGGGACATGTTTTAGAATTTCTTTGTGAATTAAAAAGTGTGAGATTTAATCTGAGTCAGTATTGGTGAGGGAGGACAAAGGGGAAGGAAGTTATTGGGAACATCGAGTGAATAGTTGGACCACAGTGTGCAGGATAAGCTGCAGAGCTTGTATTACAATCTGGAGGCCAAAACCCCTCTGTTAAACAAAACCAAACGCCCAGGAATGCCCTATAATCTGTTAACATGTGAGCGTGTGACAGAAATCTCCGAATTTCCACTATCTAAAGAAAATAACAATTTACTTTCTTGACTCTAATCGTGTGCAATCAACAAAAACTATTCACAAATCCAGCCCCTTTATCTTGACTACTAACAATCAGACCCGAACTCTCTAATAATAACATGCTGTTCCAATAAAACACTTATTAAATTTCACATTAACTTCATCTCAAGCCCCACACAGTCTCTGTCCTGTCCGCTGTCCTCAGTCTCCCAGCTGCTGACCCTGTCTGGGGTTGTCTTGCTTGGTTTAACTGCGAGTGTGTTTTACAGGAAAAGGTACCTTTTGGATTCGGTGTGTGTTTTTTAACTCCTTTGAGTGAGATGTTTGAGGGGCAGTCTGTTCTCCAACAGTTGCTCTGCTGTCTAGTGGCAGTTGTTCTCTGACCAAATTTTCGAAATACCTGCATTTTATACACCCCCTCTCCCCCAACATCATTCTCTGTCATTGGTCCAATATTGTCAAAACAATAAACTCAAACTCGATTGGGTTTTATCATCCTGGGGCATAATTTAAACTGATTGGTTAAATTTGACTTGTTGTCAAAACAGCAACCAAAACTCAGGTATCCCTTTCACAACATTTGCGGAGTGTACCACTTCTGGACCAGAACCATCTGCCAGCCATTCCATTCAGGCAGCTGAGCCTGCTCTGTATGTTTACATCAATATTCAGAAAACCCTCCCTGTTTTAAAGTCATTATGACATGACAGGAAATCCCTCTATTAATTAAAACAAATGCCTAGAAAAGCTCACTTTGCCTCGTAATCTATTAAACTATGAGTGAGTGAGAACTCCTCAAATTCCACTACTTAAAGGAAAAAATATCAATTCATTCTTTAACTCTAAAAGTGAACATCAAACAACAACTTTTTCCAACTTGCGGCCTCCTTTATCTGAAAGCTTTGTTATCTCCCTCCAACTCTATCACAATATACTGCTCCGATAAAAACCCCTATGAAATTTACAGCACCTTCATTTTCAAAACCAGAGAGGGGCTGTCATCTCCCCTGATTGTCGATCTCCCTGGGTCATCTTTGGTCTTCTGCTGCAGAGATGTTTCAGTGAAAAAGGTACCTTTGATAGAGAATTTTTTTAGGGAGTCTCTCAATGGCAGTTGGTGCTGTCTCTCTCTGTCTGGCTTCCAAAATGTCTGCTTTTTAAAAGTACCCCAAACGTCAGATTCCCTCATTGGTTCGATGTTGTCAAAATAGTAAAATTCAAATGCGATTGGATTTTAGTATCCCGGGGCATAATTGAAACTGATTAGTCAAATTCAAATGGCGGTCAAAACAATTGAGATTTATACAGCCAAATGTTACATATTTTCAATTTTCCAGCACACTCTGAGACTGCTGGTTAGTCACACGTAAGGATCCTGAAAACTCACTGACAAAAGAGTATCTCATAATAAAGTGAACGGACAGGCTTTCGAATGCAGAACACTAGAACAACCGGAATGGGCCGAAAGGCCTCCATCTGCCAGTATGTATCATCCCTCCTGGGAGATTGCAGTATGGGACAGGCTAAAGGAGAGGGGAAATCTCTGATACTCACACTGGAGGCTGAGGGTCACCTCAGTGTCTACGGCAGGAATGGCTGTTCCAAAACGAGCGAGACATCTCAGGGTCAAAACCAAATCCTCAAACTGCGGGGTAAAGGAGATGCTGCGGGAATAGGTCCACAGGCTATCCTGGTAAGAGATGCGCATCTCAGACACTTCAGTGAAAGGGCTGACCCACTCCACATCCGGGATATCCTCAGGACAGGGACTCCGCACAGAACAGGTCATCGTCGTCCGGCTCCCCTCCAGCACTGTCATTGGCCCAGTGATCACCGGCTTCTCGGAAAGATCTGAGGAGCAAAAAGATCAGGGAATCGATTATTGCATCCACTGCTGAGGGAGCACCGCAGTCGGAGGGTCAGTGCTGAGGGAGTGGGCACTGTCGGAGGGTCAGTGCTGAGAGAGTGGGCACTGTCGGAGGGTCAGTGCTGAGGGAGTGGGCACTGTCGGAGGGTCATGGCTGAGGGAGTGGGCACTGTCGGAGGGTCAGTGCTGAGGGAGTGGGCACTGTCGGAGGGTCAGTGCTGAGGGAGTGCTGCACTGTCGGAGGGTCAGTGCTGAGGGAGTGGGCACTGTCAGAGGGTCAGTTTGAGGGAGTGGGCACTGTCAGAGGGTCAGTGCTGAGGGAGTGCTGCACTGTTGGAGGGTCAGTGCTGAGGGAGTGGGCACTGTCAGAGGGTCAGTGCTGAGGGAGTGCTGCACTGTTGG
>NC_057742.1:32670471-32671545 GCF_004010195.1 Chiloscyllium plagiosum | reverse complement strand
AGGAGAAGGGAATGTGAGAGTGAAAGGAAAGGAGAGAGAGAGAGAGAGAGAGTTCGAAAGCAAGAGTGTGATGGAAAGCAAGAGAATATAAAAAGGGTGCTGTGAAATCCACCGAGTTTGAGGAGAGACAGAGAAAGGGTCAGAGGAGGAGAGAGTGAATGGGGTCTGACATTGGGAATAACATGACTCAGGGAGAAACTCACCAGAAACCACCAGGCGGCTCCCTGTTTGGTGTGACCACTTATGATTGCCTATTTCAACCCGGAAGTAATAATTCCTGCTGTCATTGCTGGTTAGATTCTTCATCTTCAAAGTACAATTCCCATTGTCCAAGTTTCCAAGAAATTCCACCCGCCTTTGGTAGTCAGCTTTTCCCGACCCGTCGTCGTGATAAACCTTATCGCCGCTGTAGTGATGGTCCTGCAGCCACATTCCAATCTTCTCCACCTTGTTTGGTACTGTGTGGGGGTGCGTAAACTCACAAGGGATAACCACGCATGAACCTGTGCGAGCTCGCACTACCAGGGGGCTCCACACTGCCCAAGAGCCTTGCTCTGTAAAAAGACAAGAGGCACATTATCGAAATGCAGGGGCGCGGGGACGCAGTGGGATCTGGGTGTCTGAGTGCATGGATCACAGAAGGTCAGTCCGTAGGTGAAGCAAGTAATCAGGAAAGCTTGGGGAATGTTTGACACAAGGAGAGGTAAAGCAGGTTACACTGCAGTTATACAGGGCTACATCCAGAGAACATAGAGTCACCGAGTCATAGAGATGTACAGCATGGAAACAGACCCTTCGGCCCAACCCGTCCATGCTGACCCAGATATCCCAACCCAAGCTAGTCCCACCTGCCATCACCCGGCCCGTATCCCTCCAAACCCTTCCTATTCATGTCCCCATCCAGGTGCCTTTTAAATGCTGTCATTGTACCAGCCCCCACCACTTCCTCTGGCAGCTCATTCCACACACGTACCACCCTCTGGGTGAAAACGTTGCCCCTCAGCTCCCTTTTATATCTTTCCCCTCTCACCCTAAACCTATGCCCCCTAGTTCTGGACTCCCCCACCCCAGGGA
>NC_057742.1:32668362-32669285 GCF_004010195.1 Chiloscyllium plagiosum | reverse complement strand
AGGGTGGATTAGCCATGGGAAATTTGCCCAATGTGCCCCAGGGATGTGTAGGTTAGGGTGGATTGGCCATGGGAAATTGTCCCATAGTGTCCAGGGATGTGCAGGTGAGGGTGGATTAGCCATGGGAAATTGTCCCATAGTGTTAGGTGAAGGGATAAATGTAGGGGAATGGGTCTGGGTGGTTTACTCTTCGGAGGGTCGGTGTGAACTTGTTGGGCCGAAAGGCCTGTTTCCACACTGTAAGAAATCTAATCTAAAAACGATGTGGGGACACACTCCTCCGAAGCAGGTCAGGTTGGAGAAATGGCAGATGGAGTTTCGCCTGGGTAAGTGTGAGCTGCTGCAATTGCGGAATGTTGAGGGAAAGGATGGAGTTAATGGCAGGATCCTGAACACCATTGATGTACAGAAGGATTTTGGGGTTCTCGACCATAGCTCCCTGAAAGTGGCCACACAGTAGATAGGGTGGGGAAGAAGGCGTACGGTGTGTTTGTCTGTATTGGACGGGGAATTGAGTACAAGGGTCAGGGTGTCAGGCTGCCGCGTTATCAGACTTTGGTTTAGGCCGCACTGAGAGAACTGCGTTCAGTTCTGGTCGCCACATTCCAGGAAGGATCTGGGTGGCTTGGGAGAGGGTACAGAAGGGGTTTCCCAGGGTGCTGCCAGGATTATATGGGATGAGCTGTAAGGAGAGGCTGGAAAAACTCAGGTTGTTTTCCCTGGAGTTTGAGGGGAGACTTGATAGAAGTCTGTAGAATTATGAGATGCAGAGATAGGGTCTGACAGTTAGAATCGTTTTCCCAGAGTTGAAATGTAGGAGTGTGGGACACACTGACAAGGGGTGGGGGGTTGCTGGTGGAGGCAGACAAGTGGTGGGGGGAGGAGGGGGCGGGGGTTTGAAAGGGCTTTTAGATGAACACATG
>NC_057742.1:32667475-32668347 GCF_004010195.1 Chiloscyllium plagiosum | reverse complement strand
TAAACACATGGATATCCAAGGAATGGAGTGATAGGGGGCCAAAGGCAGGCAGAAGGGGATTAGTTTAGCTTGGCGGCCATGTTCAGTACAACATGATGGGCCGAAGGGCCTGATCCTGGGCTGTGCTGACTGACGTTGTATGTAAAGGGGGTGGGGGTGAGAGGTTATCATGGTGAGGGAACAGGGAGCATTCAGATTAACTGCAATCTGACAGAAGAGGCGAGCAGTCTCGATGGGCTGAATGGACATGGAATGGGGTTTACATACAACTACCAAGCCTCTGAGGCCTATGAGAGCAAATACCAGCAAACAAACAGGCCCTTCAGCCTATCAGAACGCTGCTCGGGGAGTGAGGAGTAGCGGCAGGCTATTCGGCCCTTCAAGTGTGCTCCAATCATCAGGACGATCATGGCAGCCCTTCATTAACGCACATTCGCCATCTCCCATTTTGCCTGTAACATTGACAGATCCACCGAATTGGAACATCTCAGCACTCCACAGCCAACCAGGCACAAACCTTCCAGGGATTGGCTACTCCCTGGGCGAAGAAATTCCACGCCATGCCAGTGCGGAATGACATTATCTTTCACCCAGCCAACCCAAAACCCGCCTTCACCAATCCCCGCTCTCCATCCTCTCTCCTCCCCCTTCACCATTTCCATCTGCCCGTTCCATCCCTCACCTCTACATTCAGCTTTAGTCCCCCACCCACTCAAAAGATCGATAGGATTCCCCGAGACCAGAGAGAGGTAAATGGGGGTTGGAGGAGGTTACAGAGATAGGGAGGGGTTGTCGGGGCTGGAGGGAGTTACAGAGACAGGGAGGGGTTGTCGGGGCTGGAGGGGGTTACAGAGATAGGGAGGGGATGTAGG
>NC_057742.1:32659879-32661103 GCF_004010195.1 Chiloscyllium plagiosum | reverse complement strand
AGAAGGACAAGGGGCAGCAGGTACATGGGAACACCCCCCCACCCCCCTGTAAGTTCCCCTCCGAGCCCCTCACCATCCCGACTTGGAAATCTATCGGCCGTTCCCTCCAGGGTCAGAATCCTGGGATTCCCTCCCTCAGGGACATTGTGGGTCTCCCCTACAGCACATGGACTGCAGCGGGTCAAGGAGGCAGCTCACCCCCCACCTTCCCAAGGGGGGGGGGCAACTAGGGACGGGGGCAGTAAATATTGCCTTGGATACATCATTTGAAATGATGAAATAGGAGGAGTTTGGTCCTCTCCCCTGGTGGACGCGACTGAGAGATTGACAGCCAGTATTGAATCGATGGGCCGAATGCCCTCCTCATGTCTCTGAATGGATCTTGTGATTGAGTGAAGGGGATAGGTCAGGGCTGACACTGAGCATTCCAAGCCAGTAGGTAATGGGTTAAATCTCTGTGTACTTACACAACACGTTTAACGTCACGTTAGTGCCTGTAATTTCACCGCTGGCTATTTTAAAGCCACATCTCAGAGTCCTCCCGTGGTCCCGGTAAGACGGGGTGAATTTCAGGATGGCGCTGCCAGTTGGGTATTTACTGATTTCTCGGTGTGATGAAGATATGTTCAGTCCCTCGGTGTCAATCCAGCGGAGCAAACCAGGGCACAGAAAACTCAGCGAGCAGTTCAAATTCACCGGCTCATTCTCCTGCAGCATAGCAGGAGCCGATATCTTGATCAACTCAGACGCATCTTTACAGAAAAGATCAATCAAGGCAGAAGATTCAGTCGTGAAGATTGGGTTTGCAAACAGGGTTAAAAAACATTCACTTCCAATTAGCAAATAGAGGCACAGAAAATCTTGGGATGCGTGGAGACAGGAACTGTGTGCAGTGCTCTGAATGTAGGTCTGAGGGATACGGAGACTGGAACTGTGCACGGTGCTCCGAGTGTGGGTCTGACTGAGGGATACGGAGACTGGAACTGTGTGCAGTGCTCCGAGTGTGGATCTAACTGAGGGATACGGAGACTGGAACTGTGTGCAGTGCTCCGAGTGTGGATCTAACTGAGGGATACGGAGACTGGAACTGTGTGCAGTGCTCCGAGTGTGGATCTAACTGAGGGATACGGAGACTGGAACTGTGTGCAGTGCTCCGAGTGTGGATCTAACTGAGGGATACGGAGACTGGAACTGTGCACAGTGCTCCAAGTGTGGGTCTAACTG
>NC_057742.1:32646493-32659379 GCF_004010195.1 Chiloscyllium plagiosum | reverse complement strand
CATTAACCAGCCAGTCCTGTCCATCCCTGAGCCATATTTCTGTAATTGCTATGATATCCCAGTCCCATGTTCCTAACCATGCCCTGAGTTCACCTGTTTCCCTGTTAGGCCTCTTGCATTGAAATAAATGCAGTTTAATTTATCAGTCCTGCTTGTTCTCTGCTTTTTCCCTGCCTGCCCTGACTGTTTGACTCGCTTCTGTTCTCAACTGTACCAGTCTCAGATTGATCTGGGTTCCATCCTCCCACCTTACTAGTTTAAACCCTCCCGAGCAGCTCTAACAAATCTCCCTGCCAGTATATTAGTCCCCTTCCAATTTAGGTTCAATCTGTCCTTGTACAGGTCACTTCTACCCCAAAAGAACTTCCAATCACTCAAAAATGTGAATCCTTCTCCCATACATCAGCTCCTCAGCCATGCATTCATCTGCTCTATCCTCCTATTCCTGCCCTCACTAGCTCATAGCACCTGGAGTAATCCAGATATTACTATTCTCGAGGATCTCCTTTTTAAATTCCTGCCTACCTCTGTAATCTCCCTTCAGAATCTGACCTTTTCCCTTCCTATGTCGTTGGTTCCTGCTGGCCCCCCTCCGCCTTGAGAACATTCTGCACCCTCTCTGAGGCATCCTTGATCCTGGCACCAAGGAAGCAACACACCATTCTGATTTTTCACTGCTGGCCACAGTTACGTCTGTCTGTATCTCGGACTAGACAGTCCCCTAACACAATCGATCTCTTGGAACCCGACGTACCCCTCATTGCATTAGAGCTAGTCTCAATACCAGAGACTTGGCTCTTTGTGCTAAGTTCCTCTGAGAATCCATCACTCCTATATTTTCCAATATAGCACACTTGTTTGAAATGGGGATAGCCTTAGAAGGCTCCTGTACTACCTGCCTATCTCTCTTACTTTTCCTGGAGTTAAGCCATCTATGTGACCATATCTGTGACTTTTCTCCCTTCCAAAACTGCCATCCATCACACCCTCTTGCTCTTGTAACTTCCTTATTGCCTCTAACTGTTGCTCTAACCGCTCCATTCGATCTGATAGGATTTGCAACCAATGGCATTTGTTGCAGATATATTCCTGAATAACACGTAAACTCTCTCGAAACTCCCACATCCAACAAAAAGAGAATATCACTCAAAATGGCCATTTTTACCTCTTCTAATCTGCAGACCCAGAAAATAGCACCATCTTATTCCTCTACAAAACACTGCTCCAGGCTAACTCAATACTTAAGGCTTATATTTTTAATATTTTTATTATCTCAATAAAACATATAATCAAAGAAGAACCAACTCTATTCACTACTTGCAGACTTACAGCAAGGCCCCAAGGCCACACTTACAACTATTCACTTATCCGTCTGTGCTATGACCTCTCCCAAACAGGTTCCTCCAAGATCAGTTATGAATTTCACGGTTTGTTAATTTTCCCAGATGCACTCCGATGATTGTACAATCACGCACATAGCATAATCATCATATTATGCTGCATGCTGACCAGCAAAGTAAAGAAGGGTCAGCCAGAAAAACAAAATACAAGGTGGCTGTTGTGGTTCTGTGTCAGCTCTTTTGATTCGGAGTTAGAAGGTTGTGCATTCGAGTCCCACTCCAGGACTTGAGCACAAAGAAAAAAGTCAAGGCTTGTCCCCCAGTGCAGTACTGTACTGGGGGCAAGTTACAATTGTCAAAGCCATCACCTTTCAGAAGTAATCAGACACTTTTTCTCAAGGGGAGCCAAGTCATTATCCCCATTATCCTGACCAATATTTATCGCTCAATGGACATCACAAAACACACCATTTAATCATTATCACATTGCTATTTATGTGAACTTACTGTGTGCAATCTGGTTTTGTGTTCCCATGACAGTAACTACCCTTCAAAAAGACTTTAATTAGCCATGCAGGGTTTTGTGATGTTTGGTGGTCAAAGATTTCATATTGAAATAAGTCCATAGAACTGGCGTCCAGTCACCCAGTCACCCTTTATTTGCATGTGCATTGTACTTGACACTGGCCCAGCTTCTTCACAGCCAGCTCTCAGAGTGAACAGAACCTCTGACACTCCTCTTCGTATTTGTCAGCCAGATTAACAGCCCCAGTCAGGGAACTCATATTCTCTGTGTTCCACCTGGCTGACCTCATTACAATCACTTCACATACAAATACAAGACTTTAATTCCAGTAGCCAAAAGGTTAACAATAATGGTGAATAATTTGGAGACTCAGTTCCAGTGACCAGCCTGTTGGAATTTTCACAATTAAAGAGTAAAGCCTCCCCCTCAAACACTAGATTGCACAGAAAATAAACTCAAGTGGAGGGGATTTACCATCTGACACTTAGGCCTAATACTGTTCACAAATAGTTGCTAATTAAAGAAATATTTTACTGAGCTACACCAGCAAAATAACCACTGAGAAATTCTGCACAGTTCAAGTTCAGAAGCTACCTTTTCCTAAACTTTCAGCCCCAAGATAATTTTGTCTATAAGAACTTCCTCTACATTGTTTCAGTTTGAATACTCTCCCTGCAACAACTATTTCACAGCCATTCTAAAATACTGTACAGGATGCACAGGAAGCGATGGGAGGAAAAAGAAGAAGCAACCATCCGCTGACAGTGTCCAACGGTTTCAGCTGCAAGCTTTTTAACATAAAAGAAAAGACAGACAAATGCTAAAGGGTAACCAAATGTCAATCATGTCCTTTACCTGTGAATAGGCTGCAGAGGTCAAGCAGTGGTCCATATTTTTTGAACCCTGGAACGCCATGGGAATAGCATCAGGCATATCAACACAAAGTACAGTTTTGAGCAGTAAACATTTCACATTGTGAAGTCCATCACAACACTATAAAAGGAGGCTATAATTATCATAACTGACTGTGGCGTCATTTCCTGGCTCGATTTCAGATCAGGACATCAACTGCAAAACGGAACCTTTTGGCTGTCAAGAAGCGAAAAAAAAAAGGCACATCGAAGCTCAAAGCTTCCTGAGTCAATCACATTAGTGCGTGAGCGGCGACAAAAAAAAGGAACAGAACACTTTCGGACTAATTTGATGGTTTCTGAATTCGACATGCATCATTGTACAACTGCTGCATTTGATATATCGACATATGCAAGAAATGTATTTATAAATCAAGAATAAAAATAAGCTGGAATAATTCAAACAGGTCAGGCAGCATCTGTGTACGGAAACAGAGGTCAAGTTATAGCTTTCTGGTCTTTTAGATTTCCAACATCCATACTACCTGGGTTTTGTATACACATTTATTAATAGCCAATCAGAAAATTAAAAGGAACCTGCAAGTTATGAGAACATTGTGTTTACAAAGATTTAACAGCAGAATCACATCCGCTCATTGTTATTGATACTCGATACCACTTTCACACCTTTTCAACAGTTAGATGGTGTGCACAGCGAAACCAGAAACTGCCAGAAAGAGCAAAGTGGCTGATTAGTCACTTTACTGATAAATGTTCCTTCAAAAAAAAACATCCTGGTGTTTCCCTTTTTGTATTACAAGGAAACAAAGAAGCTGTTTAAGTCCCAATCACAAACCGTTCTCAGAGGTCATAAAAGACTATGAACTGCATATTCTCCTTATCAGATCTAGCTCACGCCTCTTTGACCTTGTACCTCATGGTCTACAGGTTGGCATACTTCCCTTTTCTCACAAATACAGTAAACAAAATGTTTCTCCAAACTATACCTGAATCTGACCATCGATTGTATAGTACCACCTTGTAGAAACAGAGGTTTATTTGTTCCACCTCCTTAAAGCTGCCAGGGTAACAGGCAATCTGGAGTCAGTCAGGGACAGAAAAGTTCCTCATAAGACCTCATAAAATGTTTCCCTGACATCCTCTCAGCACAACCCCAGCCTAATCCTCCATTTTATGACATACAACCGAGTGATATGGAGAAGTAGACCACAGGGTTAATGAGCTTGATCCACCATTCAGTATAATCATGGCCGGTCATTGACATCATCTCTCCTATCCTGTTTATTCCCCATGTCCCTTGATTCCAAGAGATCCAAAAAAATCTGTTCATCAGTCTTAAAAATATTCAGCAATGGAGCACCTACAACACTCTTTGGTAGAGAATTGTAAAGATTTGCGCGCATGTACGTGTCTGTGTGTGCAAGTGATTTCTTCCCTTCTCAGCACTAAAATGATCAACCATTGCACCTGAGACAGCATCCATGTCCTCAATAAACCACGAATGAAAACAGACTCTTCGTGTGTCCCCTGCAGAATCTTATACATTTCAGTAAGATCATGCCTCCTTTATCTAATTTCCAGAGAACCTCGACCTAATTTATTCAGCCTTTCAACATAGGCCAACCCCATCAACCCAGTAACAAGTCTAGTAAGCCTTTGCCATACTGCTGCAATGTAAGGATATCTTTCCTCTGGGGTGTGACACATAATGGAAATCCAGATAGATATTTCTACTGGATCGTGCTTTCTACCCTACTGGTGGCATTCTTTAAAAAAAAATGTCAAAAATTTGTCAAACATATTTGTCTCTTTCATAAAACCATTTTGACTTTGTCTAATCATACCACACCTTTGCCTGCATGTTGTTAAGATTTTCTGATGACTGATGTCAAGCTAACTGGTGTGTTTATGTTTTCTCTCTTCCTCCCTTCCTCAATTGTGGTGTCACATTTGTTTCAGCCCCACACTATTTGCATACACCATTAACAAGTCTCACTGTGCCGCAATTTTTGACAACTGTCGCTCAGTCTTGAGCTTGCTGGTGCTTCAACTTTGTCCTGGAGTTTCTAGCAATTGATCTCCAGGACACTACTATGAGCATCTTAGGAGAAAATCATAGGGTTCAAGTTTAAAAGAAAATCTTTCATTTTCAATTTCCTTCACTGGGGGCAAAACTTTTTCCCTAAGAGGGTTTAAAGGCTGTTTTGTAATCTAATTAGACAGCCAAGATGCTGCTCAGTTGCGAATATTTGGAGAAGGCAAGGCACTACAAGAATGGTCATGTCAGGTGGCCAATGGCAGGAACGTGGGAGTGGAGGAGAGAGATCACGTGATAAAACTCCAGGAACGGTCCATTCAGGATTGGCAGCCCTACCTGTGAAATCAGATGGGCACTTCTGACACCCCCCAGTACCCTTGGGCATTAGTAAACCACACCTGGAATACTGTACACTAAGTTGAATCACTGATTATGTCAAAGCAATTCCAACAAGATCCACTCTACTCATTCCTTCGATGAAGAGATGGTGATGAAAGGTTTAATAGTTTGAGCCTATATGCTTTGGAGTTTAGAAGATGGTAACCTTACCAAAAGATCCTGAGGAGACTCAATAGGGTTGACTGTTTTTCTTGAGTAAACAAGAACTTCACAGAACAGTATTAAGATGGAAGTGAAGAGAATTCTGTTCCCTCACAGGATGTGTGGGAATCTCCTCCCCAGGAAGCAGTGGAAGTTGAGTGAGATTGTTTATTGATCAACAAGGAAGCCAAGGATTAAAGACGACAGACAAAAAAGTGGAGTTCAGGCCACAATCAGGTCAGCCATGAACTAAACAAATGGTTAGAGTAGGCTTGAAACCCTAATGGCCTACTCCTGTTTCTAAGTCTTCCAAGACCAGCTTGATTGAATTTTCACACTGCCCATTAAATGGAGCTCAGTACCACCATCCTAATCATGTGGGCAAATGTTTAAATAGGTGAACAAGATTTTGACACTGGGTCTGGATCTGTTATTACCATTTCATGTAAAAACAGGAGTGTGTACTCACAGTTACGGGCTATAGCAGAGCTTCTCGCAGGGATGTTTGGAGGGTATTTCCAAACATCTTTTGAAATTGTTTTTGGATGGAGTGGGGGGGGGGGGGAGGGGGGTAAGAGGTTGTTTGGAAAGGGACTTTGAAAATACTTGCTTTGTGCTAGGTGGCTGCCACATTTCTCTACATTACAATAGTGACCATGCTTTGAAAAGTTCTTAGTGTTTTCAGCACAGAAAGTGGCCATTTGACTGGTCAAGTCAATTATAGCTCTCTAGAAAGATCAATTTGTCTTGTGCCACTTCCAACTTTACTGCATGCCTCTGCACATTTTTTTTTAGGTCTCACCAGTCCTGCAACGCCCTTCTGCAGAAGTCTCATCTTAACCTGCCTCCTCCACACTCTCAGACAGTGCATTCCAGATCCTAGCCACAAACTGCATCTAAAAACATTGTGCCTTATGTTGCCATTTTGTGAATCACCTTAAATCAAGTGCCCTATCAGTCTCTATTCTTCCATCAATAGGAACAGTTTCTCTCCACTGACTTCACGATCTGGAATATCTCTGTCAAATCTCCTCTCAACCTTCTTCTCTTCAAAGAAGACAATCCCAACTTCACTAATCTCTCTATTTAACTAAAATTCCTCATCACTGGAGTTATTCTCTGAAATATTTGCCCTGAATTTTGGTTTCAAATGCTTCACCACTAAGGTTTGCAGTTGCTGGGATTACCTTTGTAACATTTTTGAACAATCTCCTGCAAACACTCCTATAAAAAGGAGGATTTGAGAATTACGCCTATTGCTTCCATATCACCATTTTAATATCCCTTAGTATCTAGCCAACCTCATAACACAATCACATACATGCACACTGAACATAACTTGGAATCAGAGTAGGAGGGAAAGTAATACATTCTAATATCAAACTACTTTCGTGCTATCTGTCTTTTGTGATTCTATGTGCATCTTGGCATTCCTGTCAGGTACCTCTTGGTTCCCACAATCCTGTCAAGTTAACTTAAACCATTTCCAACAGCACAAGGAAATTGATCCAAGTGCAACTTATCAGGCCTGAACATATCACATTTCCAAGGAATGGTTCAATGTTCCAGGAATCTACAATTTTCCTCCTGCACCATTTCTCCACATTGGCGGAGTTAGAGTTCAAGTTATAGAGTCAGACATGTACAGCATGGATAGAGACCGTTCGGTCTAACTTGTCCATGCCAACAGATATACTACATTAACGTAGTCTCATTTGCCAACATTTGGCCCTTATCCCTCTAAACCTTTCTTATTCATATACCCATTCAGATGCATTTTAAATGTTGTAATTGTACCAGCCTCTACCACTTCCTCTGGTGGCTCAGTTCATACACGCACACCCTCGGCATGAAAACCTTGCTCCTTAGGTCCCTTTTAAATCTTTCCCCTCACCTAAAACCTATGCCGTCTAGGTTTGGACTCCACTACCATGGGAAAAAAAGACCTTGGCTATTCACGTTACCTATGCCCCTCATGATTTTATAAACCTCTACAGGGTCACCCCTCAGCCTCTGACGCTCCAGGGAAAATAGCCCCAGCCTATTCAGCTTCCCCTCAAACCCTCAAACCCTGCAAATTCTTTGTAAATCTTTTCTGAATCCTTTCAAGTTTTACAACATCATTCCAACAGCAGAGAAACCAACATTAAATGCAGTATTCTTAAAATGGCCTACTCATCTGTGATGTTTTCTGCTTGCTATATTAATTTAAATATGATACTGACAGTAATGCAGAGATTGCTACTTTTGTGATCCTGCTTGCGAGTTTCCTACTTACTTCCCTATATTCTGACTACAGCAGAAAATAATTTTCTCCCCATTCACGGCATTGGTATTGATATGGATCATAACCATTGGATGTTCACCCTCTGAGTGCTCTGCAGTCATTCAATAACAACCATAAACCTGGTATAATGGAGCCAACATACCATCCTGATTCAGAGTTGCAGCTTCAGACGCACTAAAACTGAATACTGGTGCGAAAGTGAAACACACTCCGGAACTGTTAATATACATGTCTCTTCCTTTTGGACTGCTTAGTGATCACCCATTCCTTTCATCCTGCATATCATTAAGATGCAAGATGACCACATGAATTAAGTTACTGTCCAAAGTTCTTAAACTCATGAGTGCACCACAGTACCATTAGCTGTTGCTCAAGCTCCAAAACACAGGGGTCAAGCTGCTACAATTGATGACAATATCCGCATGTGGACAATATGTGGATATCCAGGTCATGGGAAGTTTCTTGAAGTTGCCAAATGGAACAAATTGCACACTCTCCATGAGTGTGAGCTGTATTGTTATTCTTCTACATATTAGATAATAAAAACTAATGACATAAATTCAATGAATCAGAGAATGGAATTAAATGATTTCATATGTTAATTAATAAAACTGAAATTACAAGACTTAGTAATGGTGCTCATGAAACCGTTAGAGATGATTGGGAAAAATGTACTGAGTTCATGACCATCCTTTAAGGAAGGAAGTCTACACGTGATTCCAGACCCACAGCAATGGTCTTGCAAGTCATTTAGTGTCATAGAGTCATAGAAATGTACAGCACGGAAACAGACCCTTCGGTCCAACTCGTTCCATGCTGACCAGATATCCCAACCCAATCTAGTCCCACCTGCCAACACCCAGCCCATATCCCTCCAAACCCTTCCTATTCATACACCCATCCAGTTGCCTTTTAAATGTTGCAATTATACCAGCCTCCACTACTTCCTCTGGCGGCTCATTCCACACACACATACACACACCACCCTCTGTGTGAAAAAGTTGCCCCTTAGATCCCTTTTATATCTTTCCCCTCTCACCCTAAACCTATGCCCTCTAGTTCTGGACTCCCCCATGCCAGGGAAAAGACTGTTGTTTCTATAAAACTGCTACAAAACATTCAAAAATAAATAAATTGGATGGGCTATTTGCCATTCACCTTGGCATTGGAAATGACATAATAGGGTCAGCAGGGCTGGGTTTGCCAAAGTCTTTAATTAATATCTGGGGGCTAACAGCAAAACTGCCCCATAAACTGTTCAAGAAACAGCCTGAGATAGTCACACTCACCAAAAGGAATGTTACAGACAATGCCATAGATAACACAAACAGCATATCTGGATATGCCCCATTCCACCAGCATGGCAGATCTACCCATAGTGGCAGTACAGTGGTATACACTTGGAAGGGATTGGCACTGCGAGTCCTCGAAACTCTAGACCCCATGTAGTCTCATGATGCCATGTCAAACACGGGCAAGAAACCCCTTCATGATTCCGGTCTAATGCTCCCCTTCCCACTGTCAATAATCCTCTGTTTTCAACACCATTTGAAAGAAACACTGAAGGTGGTAATGACACAGAATGTACTCTGGATAGGAGACTTCACTGTTCACTATGGGCACCATTGCTGGCTGAGCCCCTGAAAGCAATATAGAATCACAGAATCCCTACAGTGTGGAAGTTGGCCATTCAGCCCATGAAGTCAGCACCAAACTATAAAGAGCATCCCACCACGACAGTGGCCTTACCAAAGAGAACGTGCTAGAAAAACTGAAGGGTCTGAAAGTGGATAAATTACCTGGACCAGATGGGCTACACCCCAGAGTTTTGAAGGAGGTAGCTGAAGAAACAGTGAAGGCTTCAGTAGTGATCTTTCAGGTATCACTGGAGCCAGGGAGGGTCCTACAGGACTGAAAAATTGCTAATATAAACCCTCTGTTTAAGAGGGGAGCAAGGCAAAAGACAGGAATTTATAGGCCAATTGCCTGACCTCAGTTGTTGCTAAGAATTTGAAGTCAATTGTGAAGGAAGAGATTTCTGAATATTTGGAAGTGCATGGTAAAATAGGGCTGAGTCAGCATGGTTTCATTAAAGAACAAAGAAAATTTACAGCTCAGGCCCTCCAAGCCTGAGCCGATCCAAATGGACTGTCAATTCCTAAGCATCTGTATCCCTCTACTCCCCACCTACTCATGCATTTATCCAGACACATCTTAAATGAAGGACATTGAGGGGAGACCCTCAATAAACCTAACCTACTCAACCTTTCTTCATAGCTAGCACCTTCCATACCAGGCAACATCCTCATAAAGGGGAGGTCATGCCTATCAACTCTATTAGAATTCTTTGAGATGGAAACCAGCAGGTTAGATGATGGAGAGCCAATGGACGTTATCTATCTGGACTTCCAGAAGGCCTTTGATAAGGTGCCACACAGGAGGCTGCTGAATAAGATAAAGGCCCGTGGTGTTAGAGGCAAGGTATTAACATAGACAGAAGATTGGCTGTCTGGCAGAAGGTAGAGATGGGAGGCTGGTGACTAGTGGTGTTCCACAAAGTGTTGGGACAACAATTTTTCACTTTATACATTAATGATCTCGATGAAGGAACTGAGGGCATTCTGATTAAGTTTGCAGATGATACAAAGAAAGGCAGAGGGGCAGGTAGTATTGAGGAGGTGGGGAGGCTGCAAAAATATTTAGACAGGTCAGGAGAGTGGGCAAAGAAGTGGCAGATGGAGTACAACGTGGGAAAGTGTGAGGTCATGCACTTTGGTTAGAAGAATTGAGGCATGGACTATTTTCTAATTGGGGAGAAAATTCAGAAATCTGAAGCGCAAAGAGATTTGAGTGTCCTAGTCCAGGTTTCTGTTATTGTAAACTTGTAGGTTGAGTCAGTAGTTAGTAAGGCAAATAGAGTTAGATTAGATTTCCTACTGCATAGGAGCAGGCCCTTCAGTCCAACAAGTCCACACCAACCCTCTGAAGAGTAACCCACCCAGACCCATTCCCCACATTTACTCCTGACTAATGCACCTAACACTATGGGCAACTTAGCATAACCAATTCACCTAACCTGCACATTTTTGGATTGTGGGAGGAAATCAGAGTACCCGGAGGAAACCCATGCAGACACGGGGAGAATGTGCAAATTCCACACAGACAGTCGCTCGAGGCTGGAATCGAACCTGGGTCCCTGGCGCTGTAAGGCAGCAGTGCTCACCAATGAGCCACCATGCTGCCCGTTGCCATTCATCTCAAGAAGACTAGAATAATAAATCAGGGATGTACTTCAGAGGCTTTATAAGACTCTGCTCAGACCACATTTAGAGCATTCTGAGCAACTTTGGGCCACATATCTCAGGAAGGATGTGCTGGCCCTGGAGTGGGTCCAGAGGAGGCTCACGCAAATGATACCAGGAATGAAAGGCTTAACATACGAGGAACATTTGAGCACTCTGGGACTATACTTGGGAGTTTAGAAGAATGAGGGGGGATCTTACTGAAACTTACAGAATACTGAACAGCTTGGACAGTGTGGACATTGGGAAGATGTTTCTATTGGAAGGAGAGATGAGGACCCAAGGGGACAATCTTTGCGTAACAGGAAGACCCTTTAGAGTGGAGATAAGGAGAAACCTCTTTAGCCATAAAGTTCTGTGGAGTTCATTGTCACAGAAGGCTGTGGAGATCAGGTCATTGAGTATATTTAAAACAGAGACTGGTAAGTTCCTGATTGCCAAGGTGATCAAAAGTTATGGGGTGAAAGCAGGAAAATGAGCTTGAAAAATCTATCAGCAGACTTGATGGGCCAAATACACTAATTGCTTCTCCTATGTCTTATGGTCTAACAGTATTGGTAAATGTGACCACTGCACAGAAACTGAGGATATCCCCTAGCATGCTGCGAGACGCTACCATCATGCTAACTTGAATAGATATCAAAAAGGTCTAGCAATTCAAAACTGGACATTCCTAAGGTGCCTTGGACCGTGAAAAGCAGCCAAATCTGACCACATTCTGTTACCTCATGGTCCCTTCTCTACCATTACCAATAAGCCAGGAGTCTAAGTCTGGTTCAAGAAACAGGGTATGCCAGGAACATTGCTAGTTATATCTAAAAAGAGATGATGAAAACCTGGTGAAGCTCCACTGGACCACTTCCATATCAAATAGTGAAAGCTGCATGAGATAGATCTAAACAGAGCAATCAGATCAAAGCTATGCAGTTTGTGAATGCTGGTGGGCAATGAAATAAACTAAAGGAAGCAGCTCAATGCACAATGTTCAGTACAATTCATAACTCTTGGATACTGAAGTAGTCTTTGCCAATATGCAATAAGATCTAGACAATGTTCAGGCTTGAACCTATATGCAATAAGTAACATTTTTGCCACAAAACCTCCAAGCACTGACCATCTTCAACAAGACAGGGTCTAACCATTGACAATCAGTGGCATTATCACCAAATCCCCAAGTAGTAACATGCTTGGCATTGCCACCAATCAGAAAGTGAATGGACTAGCCATTTAAGTATTGTGGCTACAACAGCAAGTCAGAGGCTGGGAATTCTGTAATAATACCTACTTCCCCATGGCTTGTCCAAAACTCAGAGGCACAAGTCAGGAGCATATTGGAATACCTGGATAAGTGCACATCCAACAACATTCAAAAAGCTTAACACAATCTGGGATAAAGCAACTGCTTGATCAGCACCCCATCTACCACCTTCGACCCCCTCCAATACTGATACAGAGTGGTAGCGGTGTGTACCATCTACAAGATGTGCTTCAATAAAAGTCTGGAATGCTGGATTTTCAAATGCACTATTGGAAGAATCACAACCATCACAGTGAGGTTTCTGAGGAAGAACTACATTTATTTTCAGCAATGTTGCATTAGATTTCTCAGGAATATTTTTAAACCACAAACTCATGGTTAATCAATAAAGGTGAGAAAATTGGTTAAATAAGTAGAAAAACAAACTTATTGTTGGTGGCACAGTGGTTAGTACTGCAGTCTCACAGCACCAGAGACCTCAGGCGACTGTCTGTGTGGAGTTTGCACATTCTCCACATGTCTGCGTGGGTTTTCTCTGTGTGCTCTGGTTTCCTCCCACATTTCAAAGATGTGCAGATGAGGTGGATTGTGGATCAGTGGTGCTGGAAGAGCACAGCAATTCAGGCAGCATCCGAGGACAGGCAAAATCGACGTTTCGGGCAAAAGCCGTTCATCAGGAATAAAGGCAGAGAGCCTGAAGCGTGGAGAGATAAGCTAGAGGAG
>NC_057742.1:32610232-32646226 GCF_004010195.1 Chiloscyllium plagiosum | reverse complement strand
TGTGCAGGTAAAATTTTGATGGATGTGGAAGGCTCCTTTAGGTCCTTGGATGGAGGTGAGGGAGGAGGTGTGGGCGCAGGTTTTACAGTTCCTGCGGTGGCAGGGGAATGTGCCAGGATGGGAGGGTGGGTCGTAGGGGGGCGTGGACCTGACCAGGTAGTCACGGTCTTTGCGGAAGGCGGAGAGGGGTGGGGAGGGAGATATATCCCTGGTGGTGGGGTCTGTTTGGTGGTGGCGGAAATGTCGGCAGATGGTTTGGTTTATGCGAAGGTTGGTAGGGTGGAAGGTGAGCACCAGGGGCGTTCTGTCCTTGTTGCGGTTGGAGGGGTTGGGTCTGAGGGCGGAGGTGCGGGATGTGGATGAGATGCGTTGGAGGGCATCTTTAACCACGTGGGAAGGGAAATTGCGGTCTCTAAAGAAGGAGGCAGATGAGGTGGATTGGCCATGCTAAATTGCCCATCGTGTTCAGGGAAGTGCAGGCAGGTGGATTAGTCATGGGAAATGCAGACTCAAGGGACAGTGTGGTTGGGGGAGGGGGTCTGGGCGAGATGCTCTATTACGGGTCGGCGTTGGACTTAATGGGCTGAATGGCCTGTTTCCACACTATAGGGATTGTTCGATTCAAAGATTGATTTTTTTTTCTAGCAATGGTAAAAACATAAGAACAAAACATTGGTAAACTCCTCAAACATGGAGGAGGGGTGCACCTAAAGCTCCCTATGCACTCGAGATTCACTTTGGTTAATGTATAAGCTTTGTAGCTGTCAGCTGTGATTCAGTGGTTTCCACGCCTACTTTTAACTGAGGAGATTCTGAATTTAAATTCCACTACACATACATGAGTTCCAGACAGTTGCACCACAGCACCACTGAGGAAATACTGCACTGCTAAAGTGTCAGCTTTTGGATGGAGCATTAAACAGCTCCAATGGATGTAAAAGATCTTCAAAGAATAGTTAGAGAGCTTTCCTTATGTGCTGGCGAACAACGATTTCCTCTTGTGTGTCAGTCCAGAAATAGTGATACTGACTTATTATCATAGTCACACAGAATGGAAAAAGACTCTTCAATCAAACCAGTCCATGCCAACCATAATTCCAAACTAAACTAGCCCCATCCATCTGCGCTTGACCAATATCTGTCCAAACATTTCTTACTCGTGCACTTATCTAGATGTCTTTTAAACATTGTTAACTGGACCTGCATACTCTATTTCATCTGGTAGCTCATTCCAAACATGAACCACCGTGTGAAAAAGCTGCCTTTAGGTCTTTTTAAAATCTTTCTCCTCTCACCCTTAGTCTTGAAATCACCCACCCTAGAGAAAAGATACCTTATCTACATCTGTCATGATTTTGTAAACATCTGTGAAGGTGCCCTCTCAACCTCCTCTGCTCATCACAGCCTCTCCTTATATCTCAAACCTTCCAATCCAGGCAAAATTCTGGTATGTCTCTTCTGAATCCCTTCCAGCTTGATAATATCTTTCCAGTAATAAGGGGAGGGGAACTTGTCACGGTCTCATCAACGTGGTGCACAGCCTCAACATAACATCCCAACTTCGAGACTCAAAGGTCTGAGCAACAAAGGCAAGAATGCTGAACACCACTCTGTCTATATGTGATGCAAACTTCAAAGAATTGTGCACCTGAACCTCTAGGTCTCTCTGTTCCACAACACTTCCCAAGGCCCTCCTTTTAATTGTACAAGTCATGCCTTGGTTTGTTTTACCAAAAAGCAATACCTCGCGTTTTAGCCAAATTTAACTCCATCTGCCAATCTTCAGCCCATTAACCCAATAGATCTCTTTGTAACCTTAGATAACCTTCTTCACTGCCCACTATACCAACAATTTTGGAGTTAGCTGCAAATGTAGGGGTCATCCTTTCAGGACTGAGATCGGATCTTTTATTTTTAAAAATGTTGTGAGACTTTAGAATTCTGTCTGAGAAGGCAGTGGAGGTGAGCCATTGAATGGGGATAGATAGATTCTTGTTCGAGAGGGGAATCAAGGTTTAAGAAGGGCAGATGGGAATGTAGAATTCGAAACACAAACTAATCAACTGAGATCTATTGATTGACAAAACAGAGTTGACGGGTTGAATAGTCTGCCTGCTCCTATTTTGCACAGTCAATACTCCCTCAAAACACTCTCGCTAACAAGAAATGATCTGTTAGTGCTGCTTGTGTGTGTTTGTGCTGTCTCCATGTTGGCTGATTTTCCCTTCATCAAACCTGCAGCCCTTCAGAAGTATTTGATTAGTTGTACAGTACTTTGTGACACCAGAGATTGTAGAAGGTGCTCTAGAGACGCAAGCTCTTTAAGTTGTGGTAAAACAAAAAAAAAACCTGTTGTTTATTCATCATTGCTACCCCAACCACTCAGTCAATAATCACAGAGTAGAGGCCTGAACCATACAGTTCAACAAAAGTTAAATTTTTATTCTGTGCTTAATTAGTCCATTCACAAGTGACCAGGGTGTAATTGTTGGTCCCAATACCTCGGGTTCAACTATTTGTAGGAGGATAGTAGTCTTGCATTTTATTCATTGATTTCTTGAAAAGTGCTCAGTGACAGGTGAATTCAGGAATATGATGTCGCTGCGAAGCCAACCATGGTAAAAGAGCTGGCCAATATTTATTATTTAGAGTGTACATTCAGGCAAGTGGTGTCAAATGCTGGGCATTCTAATGAGGAGGGGAGTAAATTGCAAACAGAAGGCAAGAGCAAGATAGCCTCATGCACAGATAAAGCAAATGGTTTATCATGGCTTCCAATGGATGCCAGAATGTACATTCCTTCCATTTTGGAGCTATTGAGGTCAGGTCCAGTCGCCACAACACAATACCCATTTATCTCTTTATGGCAGGGAATTTTTCTGTGGTATAATAGAAACCCTAAGTCACCTTTAACAGTGTACTTTTAAATCCAAAAAAACGTTTGTATCACAATTGAAATCTGAAGGGAAGCCAAACTCTCCTTATATTAGATTGCGTCAGTGGGCTTTGAAACAATGTGCACTTGAACAAGTGTACATTCTGTCGATGATAAAGAGATTATAACAGAACCCTTGCTGTGCCTCAATGCTTGTGTTTTCACAAAATATTCCTCTCTCCCGACACTAAAGTGGTCAGATAGAGAAGGTAATGAGGGGGACGGGGTGGCAGTACAGACTAGAGAAGACGTTGGATTGTTGGAGAGAGGGAATGCCCTCAAGAGAAAAACAGCAACAATCCTTTGGTGAGAGTCGAAAAGCAAAAACATAAGATCAATGTCTCCATTTTTGAGAGGAAGCTTCAGGGAAAAAAAAAATTCGAGAGAATTACAGAGATGTGCAAGTGTACAGATCGGTGATACTGGGTTGAAGGGACTTTATATGCGATATTCAACAGAAAACAGTGTCGCCGCAGGGGAACTGGGTTTGCCTGTTCACCGATTTTTGAAGACGGCACAGTATTAATGTCACTGATCTGGTCTTTCTGCTGAAGTTAAATGGGGGTCCATTCAGTTATTGAACCATCCCCAATGTCTCAAAGCATGCAAATTTAGATTTGTTTCTGTAAGAGACGTCTTTGACTTGTTGGATACAGTCAAGCTCCAATGTTTGCTTCCTTGAACAGAACCGAACTGCATTTGGGCCCTGTATATACACAAAGATATTTTGTATAAATAAAGTACATTTTTAAAACTTTAAAAAATTGACTGTTATGATAATCCAAAGGCTGACACTCGGTGGAGACTGGTTCAAATCCCACCATGACACTCTCTGAAATTTAAATTAAAATAATAAATCTTAAATAAAATGCTAGTCTCAGTAAAGATATGTGAAAGTTTCCTGTTTAAGGGGGCAATTTGGATGGCGATCATCCTCACATGGAAGAGTGGGAAGGAAGGATAGAGGGGACAGTAAACCGGCCGTGGGAAGGAAGGACAGAGGGGGAGTAAACCGGCCGTGGGAAGGAAGGACAGAGGGGGCAGTAATCCAGCCGTGGGAAGGTAGGATAGAGGGGGCAGTAATCCGGCCGTGGGAAGGAAGGACAGAGGGGGCAGTAATCCGGCCGTGGGAAGGTAGGATAGAGGGAGCAGTAATTCGGCCGTGGGAAGGAAGGACAGAGAGGTCAGTAATCCGGCCATGGGAAGGTAGGACAGAGGGGGCAGTAATCCGGCCGTGGGAAGGAAGGACAGAGGGGTCAGTAATCCTGCCATGGGAAGGAAGGATAGAGGGGGCAGTAATCCAGCTGTGGGAAGGAAGGATAGAGGGGGCAGTAATCCGGTTTTGGGAAGGAAGCATGGAGGGGGCAGAATATTTCAGACTTGGACACAGCAAGGCTGGAAACAGAAGTGGATCTTATTCAGGCAGAATAGTCGGAGAGCCGAACCCTGCCACTTTCCTGCCTTTTCCCAAATAACAGTGTGGGGCAGACAAAGCTGAAGCTTCACTTTCTGCCCCACTGCCAATGCAGGAGCTTGAGTACTCAATCAGCAATCATTCAGGGGCCTCATTCAACTGGGGTGCGTGTATTTCAAGTTTGCGTGTGACAAGAATATGTCAGGCTATCTGGTTAACCAGGGCAGGCAAGATGTCAGTTTCAGGGCAGGGATCACGGAATCTGCACTATCATGTGACTAACTGAGGGACTTTATTTCTGATTTATTCACAGGATAGGCCAGTAGTTACTGCCGCAAGGCCATTTAAGTGTCAAGGTTGAAACTTTATTGCTGGAACAGCACAGCAGGTCAGGCAGCATCCAGGGAACAGGAGATTCGACGTTTCGGGCACAGGCCCTTCTTCAGCATCTGCAGACCTCACTTTCTCCATTTAAGTGTCAACCACATTACTGTCGGTCTGGAGTCACGTGTAGGCCAGATGATGTAAGGACAACAACTACCTTGTCTTAAAAAGACAGTGACTCAGATGGGTTTTTCCAACATTAACATGGTCATTATTAGACCCTTAATTCCAGATTTTTTTTTAAAATATGGAGTCATACAGCATAGACACAGATCCTTTGGTCCAACCCGCCCATGCCATGTTTCCCAAACTAAACAAGGACCACTTACCTGCATTTGGCCAATATTGCTCAAAACATTTTCTATTCTTGTACCTGTCCAAATGCATTTTAAATGTTGTAACTGTACCTGCATCCACCACTTCTCTGAAAATTTTAAAAAGAAACACCAGGTTACAGTCCAACAGTTGGACTATAACCTGGCGTTGTGTGATTTTTAACTTTGCCCACCCCAGTATAAACATCGGCTTCTCCACACCATGACTCTGCTGTTCATTCCACATATAAACCACCCTGTGCATGAAAACATTGCCCCTCAGGTCCTTTTTAAATCTTTCTCCTCTCATCCAATTCACAACCGTTGGAGTGAAATAATTCGCATCTCAGGGCTAAATCACCAACCCTTTATCTTGACACTGTTTCTGCAGAGGAGAAAGTGAGGACTGCAGATGCTGGAGAGCAGAGTCGAACAGTGTGGTGCTTGAAAAGCACAGCCAGTCAGACAGCATCCAAGGAGCAGTTTGGTGGGTGTGGACCTAACAACTCGGCACCACACTCTTGAATTTTCCTATCTGCCCATCTTCCTTGCCACCTATCTGCTCCATCCTCCTCTCCGACCTATCACCTTCACCCCCAGCTTCATCTACCTATCACATTCCCAGCTACCTTCCCCCGCCCCACCCTGCTCTCATTTATCTCCCAGCCCTCTTGGGCCACCTCCTCATTCCTGATGAAGAGCTTATGCTCGAAACGTCAACTCTCCTGCTCCTCAGATACTGCCTGACTGGCTGTGCTTTTCCAGCACCACACTCTGACTTTTTCTGCAGATCAAGGATCTAAAGCACAATCTCTTAGGAATCTTGTATGTTTTAGTGAACTCACTTCTCACTCTTTGAAACACCAGAGAGCATCAACCCAATTTATTCATCCTCAACCTAGGACCTATCTTTGTTGCACTGCCCCCAAAGAATTAGAATTAGAATTAGAATTAGAATCCCTACAGTGTGGACACAGGCTCTTCGGCCCAACAAGTCCACACCGACCCTCCGAAGAGATCAAGCACGTCTTTCTTAAGTACGGAAACTTCACACAGTAACCGCAACGTGGTCCTAAAACCTATACAAGTGCAACATGTCTTCTTTAAATAAACCAGTTCTGAGCACGAGTCACACTGGACTCAGAACATATTGAATTCAAATTCCACCCCAAATTAAACCCAGAAACCCCTGCCATCTTCCCTGCTGGCCAGGACCTCCCTCATGTCTTTGTGGTGACCTTTATTCAATTGTAACACTGTTACATCTGATTGCAGCTTCTCCCTCTCAAACTGCACGGTAAATTCCATCATATTATGGCCAAAGGACATATTACAGCACAGAAACAGGCCGTTTGGCCCTCCAAGCCGGCACCGATCCAGATCCTCTATCTAAACCTGTTGCCTATTTTCTAAGGATCCATATCCCTCTACTCCCTGCCCATTCATGCATCTGTCCAGATACATAGAATCATAGAGATGTACAGCATGGAAACAGACCCTTCGGTCCAACCCATCCATGCCGACCAGATATCCCAACCCAATCTAGTCCCACCTGCCAGCACCCGCCCCATATTCCTCCAAACCCTTCCTATTCATATACCCATCCAAATGCCTCTTAAATGCTGCAATTGTGCTAGCCTCTACCACTTCCTCTGGCAGCTCATTCCATATACCTACAACCCTCTGCGTGAAAATGTTGCCCCTTAAGTCTCTTTTATATCTTTCCCGTCTCACCCTAAACCTATGCCCTCTAGTTCTGGGCTCCCCGACCCCAGGGAAAAGACTTTGCCTATTTACCCTATCCATACCCCTCAATTTTGTAAACCTCTATAAGGTCACCCCTCAGCCTCCGACGCTCTGGGGAAAACAGTCCCAGCCTGTTTAACCTCTCCTTATAGCTCAAATCCTCCAACCCTAACAACATCCTTGTAAATCTTTTCTGAACCCTTTCAAGTTTCACAGACGACCAGAATTGCATGCAATATTCCAACAGTGGCCTAACCAATGTCCTGTACAGCCGCAACATGACCTCCCCACTCCTGTACTCAATACTCTGACCAATAAAGGAAAGCATACCAGATGCCTTCGTCCCTATTCCATCTACCTGCGACTCCACTTTCAAGGAGCTATGAACCTGCACTCCAAGGTCTCTTTGTTCAGCAACACTCCCTAGGACCTTACCATTAAGTGTATAAATCCTGCTGAGATTTGCTTTCCCAAAATGCAGCGCCTCGCATTTATCTGAATTAAACTCCATCTGCCACTTCTCAGCCCATTCGCCTATCTGATCAAGATCCTGTTGTAATTTGAGGTGACTTTCTTCACTGTCCACTACACCTCCAATTTTGGTGTTATCTGCAAACTTACTAACTGTACCTCTTATGCTCGCATCCAAATCATTTATGTAAGTGACAAAAAGTAGAGGACCCAGCACCATCTTAAATTACGCTATCGTGCCAGCCTCTATCACCTCCACTGGCAACACTTTCCAGGCACCCAACACCCTCTGCATAAAGAACTTTCTATGCATATTTCCCTTAAACTTTTCCCCCTCACCTTGAACTCGTGACCCCAAGTAATTGAGTCCCCCACTCTGGGAAAAAGGTTCTCGCTATCCACCCTGTCAATACATCTCATGATTTTGTAGACCTCAATCAGGTCCCCTCTCAACCTCGTCTTTCTAATGAAAATAATCCTAACCTACTCGACCTCTTCATAGCGCATGCCCTCCAAACGAGGCAACGTCCTGGTGATCCTCCTCTGCACCCTCTCCAAAGCATCCACATCCTTTGAATAATGTGGCAACCAGAACTGGACACTGCTCCCAGGGAGGGGGGGGGGCAGGTTCCTTCACCTTAAGCTCCATAAGAACATCTGCCTCATTACACATCACCAAATCCAGAATTCCCTGTTCCCGTATGGGCTGTACCACAAGCTGCTCCAAAAAAAACATCTTATAGACAGTCCACAAATTCCTTTTCTTGTGATCCACTACCAAAGTGATTTTCCGAGACCACCTGTATGTTGAAATTTTATACCTGGGATTGAGTTTCAGAGCCACGAGGTCATGCTTCAGCTGTACAAGACACTATATCATGGCAGGATTCAAAGTGAAGTCCCATGGAACATTACCTGAGTCTCAGGATTAGCACGCCAGCAATAATACCTCGAGGCCTCCTTCTGCCCTACCCTTGCCCTTGCTGCTAAACCCCTACACCCCTCTTCCCATGTTCCCCATCCCATGACACCATCCCAATCCCTCCTCAGCAAACACCAAACCTCATCCATGGATAATGCTCTGAATCACCGGTAGCAGTCAACACCCAAGACTTCCTCATCCCAGGGATCTAGTTCTGATAGGAAGTTCACCAATCAGCTTCCTGATTGCAAGAAGATCTGGCAGTCTTTCCCATCTGCACAAGGCGTGGTTTCCCTCCCTCCAAAACCGTAAGATACCACTTAGAGAAACTAATTTCCTGCTTAGGGAATCAAGGTCAAAAGGATGTCACTTTAAAGTTATAGCTGGGGTTTTAATGAAGGGAATTACAAAACACACTGTCAAAATGTAATGGAAATCAGACATTTCAAGACTGTGGTTGAAAGTTTCAGTGACATAGTCAATGAGCTCCACATCAGGTGAGGGATATGGAATGGAGGCAGGCAGACAAAACTGAGGAACAGATTCAATATGAACTAACTAAATGGTCAAACTGGCAGGAAGGGAAGAATGGAGCTACTGTTCTTCCTATTCAGACTGAAACATGAACTCACCTGCACCCTGAGCAATGCATTAATATTTACGGTATGGGGCACAGGGAATTTATATACCAAATTATATTCTAATATGGTTCCTGTACTATAACTCCTATATAACCCTGGAATACTGCATTGGAGCAGGGATGAAAACACAAACGACAAGCCTTTAGAAATGAAACAATTAACCACCAGGAATGATGAAGCTGTAGGTCTGAATTGACAGCAGAGCTAGAAGCGTCACATTATTTGAGTAGGTTAGTAACACCCTTGCCACAATTATTTGAATTTCTTTGATCTTGTCCATTCTTCATCCCTTTCCAGAGGTATTTTGTTTCAACTGTATTTCCATACAGCAGGGCTTAGCAACCTGTGACTCCTGAGCACAAAGTTCACTTAAGTACCTGTTGTGACTCTCTAACCCTGATCGATCAAACATATTTTGATAGTAGTTAAATGCTTGGTCATAAAAAGAAACTATTGTGAACAAAGCACATGAGAATAAAATATTGTTAGCAATCAGTTTGTAAAAGGAAACCTTTAAAATGCGCTTTTGTTTTCCATTATTATTGCCAACATTGAAGCTTTTAAGATATTATGCTAATCGTAAAAATTTTAAAAACATGACCGTTCTGGTTAAGTTAGCCAAGCCCTGCCAATGAATATCAGTTGATACTTCACCTCTTCTCCAAACCTCTAATGCAGTGACAAACCTACTGTAACTCCAGCCACAGTAGCAGACACGTGGCAATATCACCATGTGCAAGTTCCCATCCAAGCCACTCACCATTCTGACTTGGAAATGAATCACTGTTCCTTCAGGATTGCTGGGTCAGAATCCAAATAGCATTGTAGGTCTACCTACAGCATATGGACTGCAGCAGTTCAAGACAACAGCTCATAACCACCTTCTCAAGGACAACCAGGGACAGGCAATGATTGTTGGCTCAACCAGACATGCCCTGATCCCACAAGCAAATAAAGCAAAATTAACATCCATTCGAGAAGGTGGGTAGAAGCCTCTAATTTACTCCCCTCAAAGAAACAGCACTTTTAATACTGGCGCATACTTAGCAAGGAATTGTTTCCGTCAAAGGTGTGGCACAGTTCTTTCTCGTGGCTTGTGTCGATTATAACCAAGATATGCTGTAAAGTAGCAGTCAAAATTGCACACAAAGGACATCACATTACCCAGTCACTGTCCAATTAGTTTGCCTGTCAAGTAGGATACCCTCTGTTATATGATGGCATCACAGACTATGTTTTAATGGTTACATAAAGAGGGTTATTAATCCAGACAACATGGGTTCAAATCTCACTGTAGCACCTTTCAATGTTGAATTCAGTTTAAAAAGCTGAGAATGGACTTATTCGATCTTTGTGAAAAAAAAACAAATTGGTTTCTCAATGTCTTTTAAAAGAAGGCAACCTGTTATCCTTATCCTGCTGACTCCAGGCCCAACATATAGTGGGGGCTGACATTTTAACTGTGGTGTGAAGTAGTCTAGCGACCAACTGCTAAGGGAAATCAGGAATGGATGATAATTAAGAGACACACCCACAATCCAAGAACAAATTTTAATAACTATTGTTCAGGCATGGCTATTTGGACAAAGCACCAGGGAACCAGCAACTGAACACAAATCAATACATTCAGAAAAGAATACTGGTGAGACACACTGCAGTATCAGTGACTCCCAGCCTGTTTTCAGTTCCAATCAGGTCATATTGCTGAGAGCACACAGTCATTTTGAAAAGAGTGCTGTATCTACAACATACATTTGCGTACACTGGCTGGACTGGTTTTGTTTTGGAATATGGGGCTGTAGAGTGAGTCAAACACAGACAGCTGTCATTTTGCTTTTCGATCAGCTGTGCTGTCTGTGGCTGACAATTATTGTGACCTTACACAGTCAGAGTTTCACACAATTCACAAGCCACCAGTGTTTCCTGCTACACTACAAGGAAGAGATGTATTTCTCTCAGTGCATCTCAGAGTTGGGGAGCTGTTGTAAAAATACCTGCTACTTCCTTGAGCAGAATAATGTTTAGGAAAAGGAGCCATGATGAAAGGATTTTCACTCCAAAATACAACTGAGAAACTAATCTGTTCAGAAATCCGAGTGTCCTAAACACTACATAGCTACAAACATTCTGCGTGACCTATCAATAATGCACCACACCCAGGTTACCCTAACTCCACACACAAACTCCTCTCCCTCAAACTCTCCTTGTCACTAGCCTAAGAAAACAGGACAGGAAGGAAAAGAATTCCTTACCAACTATTGAGACATGCTGTGATTGAAGCCAAGTCTGCTGCTTCTGTTAAACCCACTGGGGTTACGCTCTAAATCCTGGGTATGTCTCCCATGAAAAGCAAGTGCTTTGAGTCCTGGACTGCTTTCAGCTAAATGCCTGGCGTTGAAGTGGATTACAGCCTTTCCTGTACCGTGAGCACATAGCATGGCTGGCTTAAATCACGCCCCTTCCAATGACTGCAGAGCGCAGTGACACAGGTACAACACTCCCTCCACCTGAATGGGAGGAGCCTAGTAATTCCTTAAAGCAGTGACAACAACCTGATTAAATTACACACACACGGGCCTGAGAGGGTTAGGAAATCCCTCCATCCGCTCAGAATTCAACAAGAAAGTATCTAATTCATTTGACATGGCATTGAAAGACAGGTTGTTTGACTGCAGCAAGCTTTCGATTTTTATCAATGCTTGTCCAGTGAAGTGAAGCCAGATTTATCCAAGCTTTAAGGCAACAATAGCATTGGGATTATCCAGGCAAATAGCCGTTCTTCCATATTCTTTATCACAGAATCACAATGGTACAGAAAGAGGCCATTCAGTCCATTGTGCCTGGACCTGCTCTATTTCCGAGGGCCAATCTCTTGCCTTTTCCCATTTCAATTCACATTCTGATTTGATTTGATTTATTATCATACGTACATAAGTACAGTGAAAAACTTTGCTTGCGAGCAGTACAGGCAGATCATAGTAAGTAAGGATGTACAGATTATAGGGTGGGGGAAAAAAACTTGGACAGAGTAAGTCATATAGTTTACACCGCACAGGATGTGTGCAAGGCAAGAACCACATTAACAAGACCAGCATTATTTCAAGTGGAGTCCATTCATCAGTCGAATGGCGGGGAAGAAGCTGTTCTTGAACCTGCTGGTGCAGGTGTTAAAGCTTCAGTATCTTCTGCCTGACGGAAAAGGTTGTAGGAGAGCATTACTGGGGTTGAGCGGGTCTTTGATGACGTTGGCAGCCTTTCTGCAGCAACGAGACATGCAGATAGAGTCCATGGATGGAAGGTTGGCTTCCGTGATGGACTGGGCTGTGCACACAACTTTCCGACATTTCTTACGGTTCTGGGCAGAACAGTTGCCGTACCAGGCCATTATGTACCCAGATAGTATGGTTAATATGGTGCATCTGTAAACATTGGTGAGGATCATTAGGGACATGACAACATTCCAGAGCTGCGTGAGGCATTATCGTGCCTTCCTAACCATCACATCTATGTGGGAAGTCCAGGACAGGTTGTCAGTGATCATTACTCCTGGGAACTTGATGTTCGCAACTCTCTCAACCTCCACTCCACTGAAGTGGATGGGGGCATGTTCGCCTCCTTTTTTTCCTGAAGTCAACCATCAGTTTTTTTTAGTTTTGCTGACATTGAGAGAGAGGTTGTTATCATTGCACCACTTCACCAAGCCCTCTATCTCCTTGCCATATTCTGCCTCCTTGTTGTTAGATATCTGTCCTACCACAGCGGTGTCATCAACTAACTTGTAGATGCCGTTCATTCGGAATTTGGCAACACAGTCATGGGTGTACAGGAGGGGACTGAGGACCCATCCTTGGAGGGCTCCAGTGTTGGAGGTTATTGTGGAGGAGGTGCAGTTGCCTAAATTCACTGATTGCAGTCTATGGGTCAGGAAGCGGAGGACCCAGTTGCAGAGGGTAGAACAGAGGCCAGGGTTACAGATCAGTCTAGAGGTGCTAATGGAGTTGAAGGCGGTAGTCGATGAGCAGGAGTCTGACGAAGGTGCCCTTGTTGTCCAGATGCTCCAGGGACGAGTACAGGGCTAGGAAAATGGCATCTGTCTGTGGACCTGTTACATCAGTAGGCAAATTGCAGGAGATTGAGGCAGGCTGTGAGGTTAGAGTTGATGTGGCCCATGATCAGCATTCTGAAGGAATTCATGATTACAGAGGTCAGATTCACTGGGTGTTATTCAAATAATCATTGAATCGTATTATAGAATCCCTATAGTAATATAGCAGGCCATTCGCTATATCAGGTCCACACCAACCTTCTGAAGAGCCTCATACCCAGAACCACAATCCCTACTCTATTCCTGTAACTCTGCATTTCCCATGGCTATTCCACCTAGCCTGCACATCCTCAGCCACTATGAGCAATTTAGCATGGCCAATCCACCAATGTCGCCTTGAATGCATGGAAGTGTGCAAAGTAAAATAGATAATTTAAAAAAAAAGATTAATTCTTGGAATCTTGTGAACAAATTTGGAGATTGGGCAATTCTAGCTGGCGCTCTCGTGTACTTCAAGGATTTCCACCTCCCTCTCCATTTATTCTACAACAGACATCACTAACACTGGTCATTTAGTATTCTTCTCTGTGCTGTGTTTTGCTGAGCTTAAATCGTCTCTACTTATTTGGCTGTACAGCATTTTAAGATGTCCCAATATCATAGAAAGTGCTACATAAATACAATGTTCTCATTCCTTCTTGAATCTCCATATTCTGAAGGATTCCGTTCTAATCTTTCCAGATTTTTAAATGTTCTCCCTGCACTCCAGAATTGGATGGCATTGGACCTGCTGTGCTTTTCCAGCAATACATTTTTATCTTCCTCCAAGGATATACAAAAGTAAAAGCAAAATACTGCAGATGCTGGAAATCTGAATCAAACACAAACTTGGAGGTCCGAAGGTTTGATTTTGATTTGATTTATTATCGCATGTACCTGGATACAGTGAAAAGATTTGTTTTGTATGTGCTAAACACAGGTCATACCATACAAAGTGCATTAGGGTGACAGAACAGAGTGAGAAATACAATGTTTCAGCTGCACAGAAGGTGCACATACAGAGAGATCAACATTAAATTTAAAATTTGAGAAGTCTATTTAGCAGGGAAGAATCTATTCTTAAATCTGTTGGTTCAAGGACATTGGTTAGGCCACTGTTGGAATATTGCATGCAATTCTGGTCTCCTTCCTATCGGAAAGATGTTGTGAAACTTAAAAGGGTTCAGAAAAGATTTACAAGGATGTAGCCAGGGTTGGAGGATTTGAGCTATAGGGAGAGGCTAAACTGGCTGGGGCTATTTTCCCTGGAGTGTCGGAGGCTGAGCGGTGACCTTATAGAGGTTTACAAAATTATGAGGGGCATGGATAGGGTAAATAGGCAAAGTCTTTTCCCTGGTGTCAGGAAGTCCAGAACTAGAGGGCATAGGTTTAGGGCGAGAGGGGAAAGATATAAAAGAGACCTACGGGGCAACTTTTTCATGCAGAGGGTGATACGTGTATGCAAAATTTGAAGCAGCATTTGGATGGGTATATGAATAGGAAGGGTTTGGAGGGATATGGGCCAGGTGCTGGCAGGTGGGACTAGATTGGGTTGGGATATCTGGTCAACATGGACGGGTTGCACCAAAGGGTCTGTTTCCATGCTGTACATCTCTATGACTATGTATTAAAGCTTTCATATCTTCAGTCCAATGGAAGAGTTTGGCAGACAGTATAACTGGGATTGGAGGGGTCTTTGATTACATTACCTGCCTTTCTCTGCTCCACCCTCTGCAACTGGATCCTCAACTTCCTGACCCATAGACCAGAATCAGTGAGAATAGGCAACAACACCTTCTTGAACTAGAAACATTAACACAATTTCACTCGTGAGATGAGCATCATTTTGAGGTGCCCTGACATTCCTCTTCCAGCCTCAGCAGTGTCATTTAGTGCTGTGGCTCATCTGACACTGCCTTCTTTATTTGGATGATAAATGCGGAGGAAGCTTCTCATAAGATCAGGCAATGGCAGGGTCAAGTTCTGGAAATGCTTCCAATGTGTGGCTCCTGACACCTGCTGGAAAATTAAATTTTTCAACACTTCAGGTCCAAGACCTGTCACCATCTGATGAGTACACTTATAAACTTATTAATTAAACTAAAGTAAATATAACAAATGAAAGGCACAACATTTGTTATTAGGGCAGCTTTTCAAGGGAATAGTTTAATGCTTGATTTCACTTTGTGCCAAAATGATAAGTTTGTTCGAGAAAAGAACACACATTCTGACATCCATCAGATCAGCAATCCTTTGAACATAAATAGGAGGAAATTGTCTAAACTTTGAAGCTGCTGCATTTCCCCTACAGAGCATCAGGGAGATCACTGCAAATGTTTACTGTCATTTGCTTTATGTTGCCCTTTCAATACTTTTTCATCTGTTTGCATCAACTTGAATGACAGCACAAGCTCAAGGGACTGAATGGCCTACCTTTGTTCATCATTTGCATGTTTCAAACAGGCATAATTTTAACCACAGAACAGCCAGTTTAGGTGGCATTGAAATTTGAATCAGAAATTTCACACAAACTCAACCTGCCTTTTCTCATATTTGAACATGGATGAACACAGAACATAGAAGAGTACAGCACAGAACAGGCCCTTTGGCCCACAATGTTGTGCCGAGGATTAATCCAAATGTAAAATAAAATAACTTAACCTGCGCACCCCTCAATTCACTGCTATCCATGTGCATGTCCAGCAGTCACTTAAATGTCCCTATATGAAATAAACCTTGGCTGGATATTCTCATTCTGAGAGACACTAACTTTTCACCAACTTTTCAACATCCCACCTGCCTTTGAAAACCAGAGAGCTTCTTGCTACTGCTTTCATACTGATTACCTCCTTGCAATTCTCATCTGATTCTTCCAACAACCAACTTTCTTTCAACCCAATAGAATAGTGATTCTTAAACAGCATAAAAAGACAGCCTTAGACATTATTCAGTTCATTGCTGATTGAGGTTCTCCACAATATCTTATCACCACACTATATAGGCCAGCCAAAACTGAATACTTTACTGAGTACCATATTCTTGCTGATTTATTTCTTACATTTGATTGGAGGCATAAGCATATTGTTCGTGTATTAAAATAATTCTAATAAATTAATTCACTGAATAGAAATAAAAACAGTTACCAAGGAAAATCTCAAATGACTGTCATTAATTTTGTGACCTATGACTTAATTTGTACTGACAGTTCATTTTATCACTTAGTTCTCCTTGCTCAAAGACAGTTTGCAGTCCCTTAAGGCCTTTTTCCATGACCATCATACTCTCATAATTCCTACCATATATAACTTGACCCAGATTACTCATATCTTATAGTAATTCCTTCACATTCAGGGAGATGTTGTCCTTCCTACTACTAGCAATGGCAAGTCATCAGATGTCTCATCATATTCCATTCCAGCACTAACTTGACCCGAACTCAACATGCTCAGATCTTTTGATACACTGCAGTTAGGGAGGGAGTTCAAGCACTTTGACTCAATCATCATACAGGAATGACATTTGAGCAAGAAATTGGTTCAGAAATAGCCTACTCATACTCTGTCTAAACTGAGGGAGCAGAACAACTAAGGGTGGTAATGAAAATACAAAACTAAAAATCACAATACCAGGTTATAGTCCAACAGATTTATTTGCAAGTACTAGCTTTCGGAGCGCTGTTCCTTCATCAGGTTGCATGCATTGATACCTGCAACGTATTCTAAGTGATGCAAGACTTAACAGCAATCTAGGTACATTCATTATATTGTAGCAGCTGCATGACGCTATGATCTTTTGTTACAAATTCTGTGTCTTAGGATCCTGCTCCACTAGTTACCTGATGAAGGGGCAGTGCTCTGAAAGCTCGTGTTTCTAAATCAACCTGTTGGGCTATAACTTGGTGTTGTGATTTTTAGCTTAGTACACTCCGGTCCAACACTGGCACCTCCACATGATGGAAACACAACGTAGTATGAATGCTCCAGTGAATAAGGGAATATATTGGCCTTTAACATCTCAGCAGGCACATTAGGATCATTTACAGCATCCAAAAATCCAAATATGGCATCTCTGCCATTGTAGCATTGAGCCGATTCACATGATTATTTTGTGCTCTTTATACATTTATTTCTCAATAAACCTGATACTTCCTCCTCTATGCAGGAAATAATCCCTCAGTCTATCTTGAACTTCATTTGTAAAAGGTTGACTGATTCTTTTTGTCATAGAAAGATCCATTTGCTTTTGAAAATATTCCTCTTAACCTTTGTCATGCAAAGGTTGGAGGTCAATGTGATAATAAAAACAAAGAACTTATTTGAACAGTTGGCAACAGAGCTGTGGTGGTCGGAGTAACATCATAATCAGGCACTTCCCATGAGATTGTGCTGTCACCATGTTAACTGCTAGATTTTCATCTGTGTCTCAGGCAGGCAGGGACATTATTACTGTTAAATAGTTGAAGAATGATAACATTCCTTTGAGATTGGAATGATATTAAGTGCTGATCAGGAAGCTGGCCAGATGTGTTCCTGAAGTACATTTTGTTTTGGTTGTCATGCCGGTCTGCGACTCTGTGTTCCACAGAGGAATTTTAAGCCAGTGTCTCCAAGATTGGGTTCATCTCCAATGTTTAAAGATTGATCCCCAAGTACTGGCTATGGTAATCCTGTTTTCCAAAGTTACACTCCCAAGAATTGGTCAGATATTGATTTTCACTGGGTTTGGGCACAGCATTCACTTATCTGAGGGTAAATCTCCTCAAACTCAGTCTGGGGGTTAACTCTATTTTCAGCCACAGCCCTCACGTCCAGAGTTAAAACCAAGGCTACTGCTGTATCCCTCCTATACAGTGAATGGCTGAATCATTTCCTTCACGTTACTCATCATTTTGGAGCAAAAACTGATTAGAAACATTTTTTAAAAGCTCGCATTTTGAAAGGATTTTTTCAATCCTCAACTCTTAACAATTTTTTTGAAATGCAGTCACCATTCAGTACACCATCAAGAACGGGGGCTTATAAAATATGATCAACAATACTGAATACTAAATAGACTAAATAACATGCATTCCATTTTTTCTTTAATGCAACCATTAAGAACTTTAATTTTAAATCGATACATACTACTCTTTAGATAGTGGACAAATGTAAGTAATTTAATACATGAAACTGAAAACAAAAAGTGCTGGAAATCACACCGAGTCCGGCAACATCACAGATTTTTAAGTATTCCAGCATCTGTAGTAACTTGCTCGTAAATACATGGAGCATTTGTCTGTAGATCTGAACAGCACTTGTTTGGGGCTGAGTTTCACGTGAATATCAAAACAAACCTAAAAACATCAAGATAACATCACGCATGAGATGAATTTGATTCCAGTCTAGTAATTCTAGAGATAAAACTGACAAACTCAAGTAAAACTCTCAGGGATTAGACAGTGATCACGATGATAATTAAAACATAAATGACTTTCTTCATATATAGGTTAGCCTTCAATAAGTTTGATTCTAATATTTCTTCTTTCTGCGGTCCCATTGATACACCATTCCATGTACAATATATTCCAATGTGTCAAAAGAGAAAGGAAAACACTTACATTTGTGTGTGACATCTTTCACCACCTCCAGCCATCCCAAAACACTGAAAGGTCAAAAAATGAAGTGACATTTGGGAAATGTGAGACCCATTTTATGCATAGCAACATCCCAACAAACAAAAATGATAATGACCAGTTAGTCAGTTTCTGTTATCTTGATGGAGGATACCTGCCTTGTTCTTTGAGAAGTCAGGCACAGTTTAAGGTCTCATCCAAAATACTACACAGCCAAGAATGAAGTACTCTTCAGTACTCTTCCTGAAGAAGGGCTAATGCCCGAAACGTCGATTCTCCTGTTCCCTAGATGCTGCCTGACCTGCTGCGCTTTTTTTAGATTAGATTAGATTACTTACAGTGTGGAAACAGGCCCTTCGGCCCAACAAGTCCACACCGCCCCGCCGAAGCGCAACCCACCCATACCCCTACATTTACCCCTTACCTAACACTACGGGCAATTTAGCATGGCCAATTCACCTAACCTGCACATTTTTGGACTGTGGGAGGAAACCGGAGCACTCGGAGGAAACCCACGCAGACACGGGGAGAACATGCAAACTCCACACAGTCAGTCGCCTGAGGCGGGAATTGAACCCGGGTCTCTGACGCTGCGAGGCAGCAGTGCTAACCACTGTACCACCGTGCCGCCTACAGCAACACATTTTCATACTCTTCAGTAATGTTTGGCATATCATTCCAGACTTCTGTGTTTAAATCTCTGGAGAGAGATTTGATGAAACCTATTGGATTCAAAGAGAATGCTTTTGCTTTCAACTGAGCCACAGCTGACTATCAAAGCTATTGCAAAGAGCTGGGTGGCTCAGTGGTTAGCACTGCTGCCCCACAGCACCAGCATCCCAGGTTCGATTCCAGCCTCAGGTAACTGTCTGTGTGGAGCTTGCACATTCTCCTTGCGTCTGCGTGGGTTTCCTCCAGGTGCTCCAGTTTCCTCCCACAGTCACAAAGATGTGCAGGTCAGGTGGATTGGCCATGCTAAATTGCCCATAGTGTTAGGTGCATCATTCAGAGGGAAATGGGTCTGGGTGGGTTACTCTTCGGAAGGTCGGTGTGGACTGGTTGGGCCGAAGGGCCTGTTTCCACACTGTAGAAAATCTAATCTAATCTAATCACCTGCAGAATCTGGAAAGTTGAAACAAATGCAGAAATTGCTGGAAAAATTCAGATCTGACAGCATCTGTGAGGACAAAGCAAAATTAACGTTTCAGGTCAGGTGACCCTTCTGCAGACATTGCAAGACTGTCTGAGTCGAAGGAGCTCTACAGACAGAGTTAATCCGAGCTGAAATAGTTGCTAAGGCCTTCATGGAACACAATGGTGCAGAAATATTCCTCGAGTTGTTGGTTTCACGAAGTATTATAACAGGAAAAGTCATTAAAAAGGGAGGTTTAAGAAATCCAGAGTGATTCACTATAAGGCCAATTGGGCACAGGATGAGAAGAAAAGTATTAAGGAAATGAATAGGGAAATAAATATAAAGGGGAGAAAAGTTACTGAGCATTTACAACGTTTAATGGTAGATGATTATAGTAGCGGTAAATGGTTCATATTTTTGGATAATAGAATTACTCTCTCTCCTCAGCAACTCTTGTGCTGTTAAATGTTTGGAAAGTCAGAATAACCATTACATGAAAAATGCATTTCAATTCATTTGATCTTGCCCTTCCAGAATACTACCTTTGCCAGTTTTGCTTTATGGGATCTAGCTGTACAAGATCATGTACATGGTTATGGCACTGGGATTGCCAGTGACATGGACTTTTTTTGGTGTGCCTCAACGCAAGTGTTGACATGGTAGCCAGACAAATCTTTACCTACCATCAAATGTAAACTGATGCGGATCATATCCCTGAAGAAAGCCCCAGATAATGGGTCAAGCTCTTAGGGTAAGGACTTGGCTTTCGAGTACTGAATAAAAACACCTTTACATAAATTTCAGAACGATGAAAGTTGCAGAGGCTCTATCAGGCATTTGGATAATAAGGAAATCAAAGGATCTGGGGATAAGACAGAAAGGTGAAGTTGACAGGTTCAGCACTGAAGGTGACAGCAGGCTCCAGGAGATCGGTGGCATGGTCCTGTTTCTATTTATTGATATCATTCTGACACCAAAGCAAATTGTAGGATGAAAATTGATCCTTGAGCTCAACAAAGCTTATCATTCTCTCAAATCTGAAATACATAAGCCCACAACTTCAATTTCAGCATCCATAAGGCCAGTCATCAATACTTGATCTGGTCCACAGTCAATACATTTATCAGCGATTGTATAAATATTTATGTTCTGAAAGAAACTTGATCCTAGGTCTCTGTCCTCTAGTTTTTTTTTAAATTCATTTTTTGGAGGATGTAGGCATCTCTGGCTGGGCCAGCATTTATTGCCCATTCCTAATTGCTCTTGAGTAGGTGGAGGTGAGCTGCCTTCTTGAACCGCTGCAGTCTACTTGTTTAGGTTGACTCACAATACCATTGGGGAGAGACTTACAAGATTGTGACCAGCGACAGTGAAGATGATTTTTTTCCAAGTTAGGATGGTGAGTGGCTTGGAGGGGAACATGGCTATAAATAAGGATTCTTTTAAAGATATGGGTTTTCCCTGAGGGATTTCACATCTTATACAGCTCTCAAAATCTCCTTCAATCTCCATAGGCTGCAATGACTTCTTTCACTCAATACCCATCCATTTTGAATCTTATATTATCCTTCTTTCTTTCTCTACATTGACAAATTACTTCAGTAATGCATCTAGATTGCGCACACCTCAAAATGAATGTAATTATGTACAGGAGAACCAGACTTATAGATTTTGGCAGGATACACACATTCTCTTTTCACATCTCACATGATAATGAATGACTACTGTTGATGGAGTGGCCAGAAATAGCTGAGACTAGACAGAAAATGCAACGAATATTGGAGTACTTCCTCTGAACTGCAGTTTTGAGGTGAGAACCATACCTATCGTCTCTTAAAAAAAGGAAAACTCAATTAAAAGATTAACATAATGAGGTACGTCATGCATGTATATTTGGGTTTAAGATTATTCTGTGATATTATCTTAATATTACTTGGGATCATGATCCTAGCAGTAAAGTTGTCAAGTGCTAAGATACTTTCCCAGATTTTTTCAAGCGAGAGAGAGGTGGGTTGGTTCATTGAATTAGCATCAAATGTTCTGGGGAGGGGACAAGTGTTCAAATAACAGCTAATAAGGTTCCCCATGGGGGACTGATTAGCAAGGTTAGATCTCATGGAATACAGGGAGAACTAGCCATTTGGATAACAGAACTGGCTCAAAGATAGAAGACAGAGGGTGGTGGTGGAGGGTTGTTTTTCAGACTGGAGGCCTGTGACCAGTGGAGTGCCACAGGGATCGGTGCTGGGACCTCTACTTTTTGTCATTTACATAAATGATTTGGATGCGAGCATAAGAGGTACAGTTAGTAAGTTTGCAGATGACACCAAAATTGGAGGTGTAGTGGACAGTAGATAGGATAGTGAGGAAGGCATTTGGTATGTTTCCTTTATTGGTCAGAGTATTGAGTACAGGAGTTGGGAGGTCATGTTGCGGCTGTACAGGACATTGGTTAGGCCACTGTTGGAATATTGCGTGCAATTTTAGTCTCCTTCCTATCGGAAAGATGTTGTGAAACTTGAAAGGGTTCAGAAAAGATTTACGAGGACATTGCCAGGATTGGAGGATCTGAGCTACAGGGAGAGGCTGAACAGGATGAGGCTGTTTTCCCTGGAGCGTTGGGGGCTGAGGGGTGACCTTATAGACGTTTACAAAATTGAGGAGCATGGATAGGATAAATAGACAAAGTCTTTTCCCTGGGGTCGGGGAGTCCAGAACTAGAGGGCATAGGTTTAGGGTGAGAGGGGAAAGAGACCTAAGGGGAACCTTTTCATGCAGAGGGTAGTACGTGTATGAAAAGAGCTGCCAGAGGATGTGGTGGAGGCTGGTACAATTGCAATATTTAAGAAGCATTTGGATGGGTATATGAATAGGAAGGGTTTGGAGGGATATGGGGGGGTGCTGGCAGGTGGGACTAGATTGAGTTGGGATATCTGGTCGGCATGGACAGGTTGGACCGAAGGTTCTGTTTCCATGCTGTACATCTCTATGACTCTAATACAATAGGACAGATGCGGCACGGCGACTGAGTGGTTAGCACTACAGCCTCACAGCACCTGGGACCCAGGTTCGATTCCAGCCTTGGGTGACTGTGTGTGTTGAGTTTGCACATTCTGTGTGTCTGCGAGGGTTTCCTCCGGATGCTCTGGTTTCCTCCCACAGTCCAAAGATGTGCAGGTCAGGTAATTAGCCATGCTAAATTGCCCATAGTGTTAGGAGCATTAGTCAGAGGGAAATGGGTCTGTGTGGGTTACTCATCGGAAGGTCGGTGTGGACTTGTTGGGCCAAAGGGGTCTGTTTCCACACTGTAGGGAATCTAATCTAATTCAATCTAATATGATAGGGATTTTCACAGATACATTGGGAGTAGTTAAGGGGCGTTTAGATAAGCACATGAATAGTCAAGGAATAGAGGGATATGGACTATGGGTAGACAGAAGGGATTAGTTTAATTTGGAATCATGTTCGGCACAATGTGAGCCAAAGGGTATGCCGTACTACGTTCTAATACAGCAATTAGCAAAGCATGCATACATATGGAGTTGTGGTGAGTTTTCCTCTTCCAAGCTCAGGAACCAAAGCTCTGCCTTGGTGTCATATTGCTGGTTGAATTGACACCACCTAACTGACCCATACCCCAATACAAAGCCGGTGATCTCCCTTTTCTGAGAGACTTTGTTTTAATTTCTTTTCGAAAATTGTTTTTGAGTCTTCTCCCTCTACAATTTAAGATGGGGAGTTAGATTTAGATATACCCATAATAATGTAACTTTAAACATTATAAAAAGCACCCAACGAACAACTACAGATATTTATGACAATTGTTTAGCATTGACCACAGGTGTGTGTCATTATATAGTGCAATTTGTGTGTTCCTGTCGAGCAAACCAAATCCAGAAATAGCTGTCAGTTACACAGTAGCAAGTCTGCACTGGTATCTCAAATCTAATAATTGCATGTATCTACAGTTGGGACCTGTAATACTAGTTTTTGTTCTGCTGTAAATAGCAGAGCTGAGCTGTGCATGTTACAGTAGCAATGGAAAGGTACTAACTAACCTGTAAACACCACATATCAGTGCATTGTCTCTGCAATAATGTCTGCAAATTTACCCACCCTTTGACTCTAAAAAAATTCAAAGGAACTGCTGCTATACAGAGCTTAAGGGTAATACTGCTGGTGTGTCTGGAGTGCAAAGTGAGATTTAATTAATAATTGATAAAGGAAGGAGCAACTTTTACTCAGGCAGTGTTTTTGACAAAAAATATTCCAAATATGCACAGAAAACAAACCCTACAATATAAAAGAACAGATGGAGAGCAACTAAATGCTTGACCAATAAGTTGGATGTTAAAGAAGATTAAACAACAGCAGCAGTTTATAATTACACAGCACTTTTAACATAATGAAGCATTCGAGGGCACATGACAGGAATATCAAAGTACAACGTGGGCCAAGGATTTAGTTGGTCAGATGATCATAGGTTTAGATCAGAGTGATGCTGGAAAAGCACAACAGGTCAGGGAGAATCCGAGCAGGAAAATCATTGCCCTTTCCTGATGAAGGGCTTTTGCCCGAAACGTCGATTTTTCTGCTCCACGGACCTGCTGTGCTTTTTCAGCACCACTCTGATCTAAACTCTGGTTTCCAGCATCTGCCGTCCTCACTTTTGCCTAGTTGATCATAGGTGTAGTCAAAGAGACATGTTAAGTAGCATCTTCAAAGATAAAAGCAAGTTAGAGAGGTAGCATATGTAAAGAGAGAATTCCAGAACCTGAGATTAAGTGAACCGGAGCATGGCCACCGGCGATGAAGTGTTAATGATTATGATGTAAAAAAGGCCAGAATTATGGTAAACTTGGCAGAAATTATACAGGTAGAGTGGGGCAAGATCATAAAGAAATTTGAAAACAGGGATGAGAACTTTAACAGCAAATTTAGATCAATGAGTTAGGGTGATAAGGAACTAGGACTTGTTCAGGCAGCAGAGTTTTAGATGATCCACCTCAAGTTTATGAGTATTGTTTGGGAAAGCATCCATTAGTAAATTAGAATAGTTGAATCTAGAGATAACAAAGGCATGGATAGTGATTTCAGGAACAGATGAGCTGGGACGGGGAAAGTCGAGAGATGTTGCAGAGTGGAAATAGGTGGTCGAAGCAAATAGCAGGTTAGAAACTCATCTTGGGACCAACAGAGGTTGTCGGATTAATCTCAGACTGGGAGAGAGGAGGAGTCAAAAGGTGGGGAATAAAGTTTGGTGTGGAGACTGTAAACAACAGCTTTAGCTTTCCCAACATTTAATTAGAGGAACCTTTTGCTCATTCAAGACTGGATGCCAAATAAACAGTCCAGCAATTTAGCAAGTGGAGGGATCAAAGAGGTGATGGTGAAGTGGAACTGGGTGTTGTCAGTATGTGTGAGAAAAACCAATATGGTGCCTTCAGATGATATGAGTAGCCATATGGGGTCAAGGAAAGATTCTTCAGGCACAAGCAATAACAATGCAGGAACTCCAAGAGAAGCCAAACGTTTTTTTATTCATTCACGGGATGTAGATGCTTTTGTTATCTTTAGATTGTCCATCCCTAATTGCCCTAGAGGTGGTGATGGTGGGACAGCTCAGTGGCTCAGTGGTTAGCACTGCTGCCTCACAGCACCAGGGTCCAAGATTCAATTCCTGCACTGTCTGTGTAGAGTTTGCACATTCTCCCCATGTCTGCGTTGGTTTCCTCCCACAATCCAAAGGTGTGCATGTCAGGTGAATTGGCCATCGTAAACTGCCCATAGTGTTAGGTGCATCAGTCAGGGGTAAATATGGGGAATGGGTCTGGGTGGGTTACTCTTCAGAGGGTTGGTGTGGACTTGTTGGGCCGAAGTGCCCATTTCCATACTGTAGGGAATCTATTCTAAATCAACTATACTGTTAGTTATGGAGTTCCAGGACTTTGCCCCAACATCACTGAAGGAACACTGATATACTTCCAAGACAGGATCATGAGGGACATGGGTGGGAACCTTCCCACATACCCATTACCTTGTACTTTCAGGTGGTAGTGGTCTTAGTTTGGAAAATGCTAACTAAAGAGCCTTGGTAAATTATAAATCATAACACCAGGTTATAGTCCAACAGGTTTATTTGCAGGTTGGACTATAACCTGGTGTTGTGTGATTTTTAACTTGTCCACCCCAGTCCAATACTGGCACCTCCACATCTTGGTAAATTATGTCAGTGCATCTTGGATTTGGTACACACTGTTACTACTGAGTGTCAGTAGTGGAGAGATAAAGGGAGGTAATAGCCTTTAATGTCTGTGAATGTGCACCTCCTTTCAGATCGAAGTGCTGCTGCTTTTGTTAAAACTAAAATGTGTCATCTAATTTGAATCTAGCTTGCTATTCTTCCCCTAATTCCATACTAATGTCTTGTTTCCAATCATTTCCAGGTTTTAAAACCTTTTAAAAGGTTTTCTTAAAGGCCATTAACACCATGTTCACTGCATTGCAATTATTTATGAGAATTGAAAAGTGCTGGAGGAGGTTTTCAAGATTGGGTTCAACAAGACTGATGGAATTTTCACATGGTAGGGAGTTTAAATTTGAAGGAGTAAGGACTGATATAAACCCAGGTGATTTATTTCAAAATAAATTGTAGTCAGACTCAGTAATGGTACAATGCATTTTGCAACCCCCATATCTTAACTCCCTTATCATGTTCTTCAGAAATATAAACTGATCCTGCTTTTTTTCCCCTCATAGTGACAGTTGTTATGCCAACGAATGTTACAGCTTTTTGCACAGATTCAGAATCTCCACACAATAGGGAAATACTCATTATACATTGTGGAACTGATTAAAGGAAAACATTTTGCTCTCATTGAAAGGATGCGATAGGATCATCAACTGCAGAATGGCTACACAAATTTCCTGTCATAACAAGAACCAACTAATTGGCTAAATGACAGGTTCAACACGATTGGGAGTCCAAGACAGAAGAAAGAAATTGTATTTATATGGTGCCATTTAATGTCCTTAGAAAGTTCCAAAGGACACCGTACAGCTACAGAATGACTTACAGCACAGATGGGGGTCATTACGCCAAGAATGTTCATGACAGCTCCCAATGGAACAACCTAGTCATTGCACTCCCCACTCCACTTCGTCTGCCTAGCCCTGCAGGTTTAGTCCAATCAACTGTGTGTCCATTTTCATTTGCAATGATTTTATTATTTCCACTTCCATCGCAAATTCCAAGTTATTATCACTCATTGTACACAAATGTTCTTCATTACATTTGCCCTCTCTGCACCTTTCACAAGTCTTAAATCTGTGTCCCCTGATCCCCATACAATAAACCAAGTGAAGAATTTTTTATTATCTATATTTTTAAGTCTCCCATAATCATGCACACCTCTATCAAATCCTGCCTGCTCTAAATAAAACTCCAGCTTTTCCAATTAAACCCTGTAATGAAAATCTCCAATCCCTGGAACCCTCAAGAACTCTTTCTTACTTGCCTCTAGTTATTTTCTGAGTCAAAAGGTGAGGCGCTATCCGAGGAACAGTAGATTCTATGTTTCAGGCATAAACCCGAAACATTGATCCTCCTGCTCCTTGGATGCTGCCTAACCTGCTGTGCTTTTCCAGCACCACACTTTTCAGCCCTGATCTCCAACATCTGCAGTCCTCACTTTCTTCTAGTTATTTTCTAATCACCCTGTTGACAGTTGTTATTACACGTGTGAAGGTGGGACTTCAACTAGGTCTCCAGGTCCTGATGTAGGGACATTACCACAAGAAACCCTTTCTTGTCTCTTTTGTTTTCAAAATCTCTCCTTGTTTTGGGTGTGGGAACATGACCTTATTTTGAGGGCTTATCGATAAGGTGAATGGCAAAGGTATTTTCCCCAAGTTGGGTGAGTTCAAAACTAGGGGAGTATATTTTTAAGGTGAGAGGAGAAAGATTTAAAAAGGACAGGAGGGGGAACCTGTCATTATTAAAGGAGAGTGGTTCATGTATGGAATAAACTGCCAGAGGAAGTGGTGGATATAGGTACAGTTACAATATTTAAAAGACATTTAGGTAAGAACGTTTATTAGGAAAAGTTTGGAAGGATATGAACCAAATGTAGGCAGATGGGACTAGTTTAGTTTAGGAATACATTTGGTGTTGACTAGTTGGACCGAAAGGTCTGTTTCTGTGCTGTATGACTCTAAGGCTCTCTATAACTCAGATTTTAAATAGCTCATGTAAATTAGCTGGTAGAGTTGTGGAGATAGGATCCCAAATAAGAGGGAGAAACCCTGTAGGTATTTTTAGTCAGCATGTTCAACGATGCTGTGGCACACCTCTAAGGTGGGACTTGAACCCATACCTCCTGGTCCAGAGGTAGGAACACTCCTGCTGTGCCACAGGAACCCTCTTATTTGCCCACATTCAAAGGAGATTTACCCAATCAGCCAGGTTACCATGAGCAGTTTGCATTGAACTTTTGGCTCAGGTTTATTTTTCGGAAGACATTAATGGACTCTATTAATAACACTCTTATTCATAGAATCATAGTACAGAAGAGGCCCTTTGGCCCACTGAATCTGTAACACAAAAAAATACACCACTACCAATACTAGATATACGTAGGAGTAGGTGCAAAACCTTGGAAGTTACGACACTTCAAGTGCTCAAAGTACTTCTTAAAGGGCCTAACAATATCTGTAGATATCAGACTTTTACATGGTTGGAGCCTATCCAATTATAAAACATAAAACATTCACTGTTCACAATTTCACTATTTGAGAGATTTCCTCGGAATATATCCTCTGCAAAGTTTGGAATTTTTCTGAATCTCACTGCCAATTTAGTTTAAACATCCACACCTCCAAGAGTGAATCACCATATGGGAATTGCTCCGTGCCCCTCTGAGGTGCAACTGCTCTCTTTTGAATTTGTAACGTCTTCCCCAGAACATGCTGATTAAAAGTATCCTCTTATCTTCCAGTTTGTATCATAGTTAACACATGCGACTGGGACTGATCCTCACCAGAGACTACTATCCTAAAGTCCTACTTTCTAACATTCGCCCTACCCCCAGAAAATCTAATCTTAGACTTAGAGATCCTGACATTGGTATCAATGTTTACCATATTTTCAGGCTCACTCCCAAACCCACCCCACAGTGCCTGCAGAATACCCTTCACCCTCTGCGATGGCAGCCAGGATGTCACTCACCATGCAAGTATCAAATGGTTTTAAACTGCAGGCAGGGTCATTTGGTGCCAGCAGATTAGTGTCCAGGAGGATTCCTTAAGAAGCAAATGAAAAACACAGATTTACTTTTAGTGAGACAGAGAACAAAGCAGACTTTGAAAAGCCTGTCAATAAACCAAAGAAACATCCACAATCAGTATTGGTTTCAACTGGAAGGGAAGTAACTCTCCACAATGACAGGGCCTGTTCATGTGCAAGGTTCTGGAACAAGTTCCAACAGCAAAGAAATTGTGCCACATTGACATTTTCCTGTTAAGGCATAAGGCGGGGGTGTGAATGTAGACTTAACGGTTAGGCCAGTATTTACTACCAACCTCTGAATGCACAGAGGGCAATTAAAAGTCAACCAAATTGTTGTGGGATTAGAGTCACATGTAGGCCAAGCCAGGTAAGGATGGCAGTTTCCTTCCTTCAGGATATTAGTGAACCAGATGGGATTTATTTCCCCTGACAAATTGATAATGATCATCATTAGACTCTTAATTCCAGATATTTACTAAATTCAAATTCCACCATCTGCGGTGACAGGATTTGAACCCTAGGTCCCAGAACATTACCTGGATCTCTGGATCAACAGTCCAGTAACAATACCATGAGGCCATTGGCTCCCCTTATGATTCATACACAGACCAACAAAATGGAAGCATTGCATAATCTAACTTGAGAACCAGGCCATCAATAAACAACATGTGGGAAAGGTGGACATCTGGGACATCGCAACCAGCCAATCTGACTTGATAGAGTAATCAGATCAGTGCATTAACATGGAGAATTCACACCTAAAACAGAAAAGGTTTAGTCAAGCAATTGTATATGACAAAAGATTTAGACCCTGGTATCCTGTGGATTAATGCACTTATGTCAATCAACTCCGGAGCATTGCATCCCAGTCTATAACTACACCACTAAGACACAATGAAGTCTGCAGCCAAGTTACAAGTTTTACTTTATTCTTTCACACAGTGTGCATGCCACTGGCAAGGCTGGCATTTGTTGCTCAGCCTTAATAACCCTTGAGAAGGTTATGGTCATAGGTTAACTGGCTATGATTTACTGACAGTCCTCTGCCAGCAATTTGAAAGGAAGCAAGCAATCTTGCCAAAACTATTAGAAGAGCCTTTCCCTTGTCTTTTCAGTCAAGTGTTCACTATTTAACTTCCTTAATTAATTTTCAACAAAATGATATACCATTCAACCAGCATATATGGCTTCTGGAATTAGGTCTTAAAATTTCTCAAGCTGGAAGGCTAAATAACTGAGCAGGTTCCAACCAGAAAGAACGCATTAGGGCTCTTTACTGTACAAGGATGGGATTGGAGAGAGAACAAATGCCCATTGATTGATATGGATGTGCAGGAGCTTCAGCTAAACATACTGCAGGTCTATAGCTTCAGAAGGTTATTCAGACATCAGAGCTTGCTCCAAAATTGAAGCCAATTGGTATTTCAAACCCATTTATTGACCTTTGCACCATATTCCTTGGCTTTCTTACCTCATTCAAATCCCATCAAGCTTATCTTCAAAAGTGTTATTTATCCCGGTACCCACAGCCTTTGGGGGAAAGGAAATACAAAGCAAGTGGCTACCTTTGTGCAATGTATAAGATTCCACCAATCAACCTGGAGGTATTGAGGTAGTTCTTGTATAATGCGCATTTTGTCAGCATAAATTGGCTATAATGCGATTGTTGAATTGTGGACATTGTTTCCATGATGAAACTTTCTGTTGAATGGGTATAGTGAGTTTTCCATAGGACAAAGTTGCAGAGGAACACAACTGATGTGTTATAGCAGAATAACTTGCACTAACGTAGTCTCAGCTTGCAACTTGTCACAAGGCACGATTTGTCTGTAACACCAAATGCCGATACACTGGGTACATTGGAATAGAGTCCAGTAACATGACCAGAGATCTGGATGAACGATCTGGAGAAATGTGGTCAGATAGAGTCATAGTGATGTACAGCACGGAAACAGACCTTCTGTCCAATTCGTCCATGCCAACCAGATATCCCAACCCGATTTAGTACCACCTGCCAGCACCTGACCCACATCCCTCCAAATCCTTCCTATTCATATACCCATCCAAATGTCTTTCAAATGTTGCAACTGTACCAGCCTTCACCACTTCCTCTGGCAGTTCATTCCACACACATACCACCCTCTGCATGAAAAAAGTTGCTTCTTGGTCTCTTTTACATCTTTCCCTTCTCACACTAAGCCTATGGCCTCTAGTTCTGGACTCCCATACCCCGGGAAAAGATTTTGTCTATTTATCCGACCCATGCCCCTCATGATATTGTAAACCTCTATAAGGCTCACCGCTCCAGGGACAACAGCACCAGCTTATTCAACCTCTTCCTCAAGTCCTCTAACCCTGGCAACATCTTTGAAAGGGTTCAGAAAGACTTACAAGTTCCACAACATCTTTCAGATAGGAAGAAGTCCAGAATTGTATGCAATATTCCAACAGTGGTCTAACCAATGTCCTGTACAGCCACAACATGACCTCCCAACTCCTGTACTCCATATTCTGACCAATAAAGGAAAGCATACCAAACGCTTTCTTCACTATCCTATCTACCTGCAACTCCACTTTCAAGGAGCTATGAACCTGCACTGCAAGGTCTTTTTGTTCAGCAACACTCCCTAGGACCTTACCATTAAGTGTATAAGTCCTGCTAAGATTTGCTTTCCCAAAATGCTGCTCCTCACATTTATCTAAATTAATCTCCACCTGCCACTCGTCAGCCCATTGGCCCATCTGGTCCAGATCCTGTTGTAATCAGAGGTAAGCTTCTTCGCTGTCCACTACACCTGCAATTTTGGTGCCATCAGCAAACTTGCTAACTATACTGGTGATGAAAAGTAGTGGACCCAGCACCGATCCTTGTTGCAGTCCAGTCTGAAAAACAACCGCCCACCACCACCCTGTGTCTTCTACCTTTGAGCCAGTTCTGTATCCAAATGGTTAGTTCTCCCTGTATTGCATGAGATCTAACCTCGCTCACCAGTCTCCCAGGGGGAACCTTGTCGAACGTCTCACTGAAGTCCACATAGATCACATCTACTGCTCTGCCCTCATCAATCCTCTTTGGTACTTCTTCAAGAAACTCAATCAAGTTTGAGAGACGTGATTTCCCACACATAAATCCATGTTGACTATCCCTAATCAGTCCTTGTCTTTCCAAATAGGTACATCCTGTCTGTCAGAATTCCCTCCAACAACTTGCCCACCACCGACGTAAGGCTCACTGATCTATAGTTCCCTGGCTTGTCCTTACCACCTTTCTTAAACAGTGGCACCTCACTAGCCAACCTCCAGTCTTCCGGCATGCCACCTTTCTCCAATTTAGAACTTCAACTTTTAGATCTGGTCTATCTTTTTCCATCACTACTTTAAAACTAATAGAATTATGATCGCTGGCCCCAAAGTGCTCCCCCCACTGACACCTCAGTCACCTGCCCTGCCTTATTTCCCAAAAGTAGGTCAAGTTTTGCACCTTCTCTAGTTGGTACATCCACATACTGAATCAGAAAATTTTCTTGTATACACTTAAATTCCTCTCCATCTAAACCCTTAACACACAATGGCAGTCCCAGTCTATGTTTGGAAAGTTAAAATCCCCTTCCATAATCACCCTATTACTCTTACAGATAACAAGATCTCCTTACAAATTTGTTTCTCAATTTCCCTCTGACTATTTGGGAGTCTATAATACAATCCTAATAAGGTGATCATCCCTTTCTTATTTCTCAGTTCCACCCAAATAATTTCCCTGGATGTATTTCTGGGAATATCCTCCTCAGCACAGCTGTAATACTATCCCTTACTAAAAATGCCACTCCCCTCCTCTCTTGCCTCCCTCTCTGTCCTTCCTGTCGCATTTGTATCCTGGAACATTAAGCTGTCAGTCCTGCCCATCCCGGAGTCATGTTTCTGTAATTGCTATGATATCCCAGTCCCATGTTCCTAACCATGCCGAGTTCAACTGCCTTCTCTGTTAGGCCTCTTACATTGAAATAAATGCAGTTTAATTTATCAGTCCTACCTCGTTCTCTGCTTTTTCCCTGCCTGCCCTGACTGTTTGACTCGCCTTTGTTCTCAACTGTTCCAGTCTCAGATTGATCTCTTTCCTCACTATCTCTCTGGGTCCCCCCCGCTCCTTACTAGTGGTTAAATCCTCACGAGCAGCTCTAGCAAATCTCCCTGCCAGTATATTAGACCTCTTCCAATTTAGGTGCAATCCATCCTTCTTGTACAGGTCATTTCTACCCCAAAACAGCTTCCAACGATCCAAAAATGTGAATCCTTCTCCCGTACACCAGCTACTCATCTGCTCTATCCTCCTATTCCTGCCCTCACTAGCTCGTAGCACCAGGAGTAATCCAGATATAACTACTCTTGAGGATCTCCTTTTTAAATTCCTGCCCAACTCTCTAATCTCCCTTCAGAATCTCAACCTTTTCCCTTCCTATGTCGTTGGTTCCAACATGTACAATGATCTTCTGCTAGTCCCTCTCCACCGCAAGAACATTCTGCACCCTCTCTAAGACATCCTTGATCTTGGCATCAGGGAACCAACACACCATTGTGATTTTTTGCTGCTGGCCACAGAAACATCTGACGGTACCTTGGATCAGAGAGTCCCCTAACATAATCGATCGCTTGGAACCCGAGCGTACCTCTCATTACATTAGAGCCAGTCTCAATACCAGAAACTTGGCTGTTCATGCTATGTACTCCTGAGTGTCCATCACCCCTTACATTTTCCATACTTGTTTGAAATGGGGATAGCCACAGAAGATTACTGCACTATACCCCTACCTCTCTTACCTTTCCTGGAGTTAACCCATCAGATACATGACTGTATCTGAGACTTTCTCCCCTTCCTATAACTGCCATCCATCACATTCCCTTGCTCTCAAATTCCTCATTGCTTCTAACTGCCTCTTCAAGTGATCCATTCAATCTGATAGGATTCACAACCAATGACATTTCACCAAGGTACCAGGTTCGATTCCAGCCTCAGGCGGCTGTCTGTGTGGAATTTGCACATTCTCCCCATGTCTGCATGGGTTTCCTCTGGGTGCTCCGGTTTCCTCCCACAGTCCAAAGATGTGCAGGTCAGGTGAACTGGCCATGCTAAATTGCCCCATAGTGTTAGGTCAATTAGTCAGTTGGAAGTGGGTCTGGGTGGGCTACTCTTCGGAGGGTCGGTGTGGACTGGTTGGGCCGAAGAGCCTGTTTCCACACTGTAGGGAATCTAATCTAATCTAATTATAGATATAATCCTCAGTAACCCGCAAACTCTCCCTAAACTCCCATATATCGACAAGAGCATACCACTCTACTATAGGCCATTTTTGCTTCTTTTGATCTACAGACCCAGAAAATAGCACTCTGCATTACAGTTGTAATTTTAACAAATTATGTAAATTTGGAATAAAAAAGCTAATATCAGTGATGGCAACCTTGAAACTACCATAATTTCTTTAGAAACCCATTCTACTCAATAAAGTACTTTAGAGAATGAAATCTGTCATCCTTCATCTAGTTTGTCCTGTATCTAACTCCAGATCCCCAATAATGTTTTGGAACTTGCCTACAGCTACTGAATCATATTGAAGCAAGTAGCTCAGCACCATCTGATTGGAGATGGGTACTATTTCTTGGCCTTCTCAATAATATTAACATCCTAATTAGAGCGGCATGGCAGCTCAGCTGTTAGCACTGCTACCTCAGTACCAGTAACCCAGGTTCGATTCCACCCTCAGGGCACTGTCTGTGTGGAGTTTGCACATTCTGCCTCTCCCCCCTCCAGGTGCTTCAGTTTCATCCCACAGCCCAAAGTGCAGGTTAGGTGGATTGGCCATGCTAAATTGCCCATAGTGTCCAGGGATGTGCAGGTGAGGTGGATTAGCCATGGGAAGTACAGAGCTACAGGGATGGAGTAGGATGCTCTTCCGAGGGCTGGGGTCGACTTGACAGGCCGAATAGCTTGCCTCCACATTGTAGGAATTCTAATAAAAAGATTCATTGATGTAGCATATCCTTTAATCAACAGTGTTACACATTTACCCTGGCCAATGACTGTGCTCTTCTAAAGTAAAGAAACAAAGAGTGATGGACATAATTTTTTGCCCTTGGCAATCAATATCACATATTATTGGCCAATTAACTGCTGGTCCGTAAATGTAGAAAAGTTCAACTCCTTTGGCATGCTTCGAGAATCATTTAGATCACAGCTAATACTTAACCCCATCTCTCTGCCTTGGTTTCACAACACTTTGTATTCTCACCCAATGAAACTCAGCTTCAGTTTTGACCAAGACTCCAAACCCCTCGGAGGTTGAGAACCCCGAGTTCCATTATTCTTCATGCGAGGCTGTGCTTTCTGCTGTCATAATGAACAGCATGGCTTTCACGGTAAGATTACGCCTTATTGTTTTGAACTCCCTTCACTAGGAAATAATTTCTATGACTGTATTAATCCTTCCATTATCTTAAGCACCTCAATTAGATTGCCCTTTAATCTCCTGTCTTTAATCTGCCCATATTGAGGTGAGGGAACAATGAAAACAATGAAACCAGATCAGGAAGCAGTAAACTGCGTAGGCTGTTTAGTGGTGAATTTACTTGGTAATCAGAATTGGACTAATAAAAATGAAACTAATCATAATAACATTCAATTGCCAGGTGAGGGAAACCATTGGGAAAATGCCTCAACAACCCAGGTGGTTGACCACACTACTGCACAATGGGCATTATTGACTCAACAATTCTGTATGAAAAATACACCACAGTCACAGTCTGCATCAAAAGTTGGGAATGGGAATCACTGCAGCAAATGTGGGAGGAAAGTAGACTAACCACATTCTGCACAAAACACTACATAGGACAAAAACAGGAAGACAGCTAACGACCCGCATCCATGAACACCAACTAGCCACGAAACGACACGACCAGCTGTCCTTAGTAGCCACACACACAGATGACAAGCAACATGAATTCAACTGGGACAACACTACTATTATAGGACAAAGTTTGGGTGAAGATTTGTAGCTCGGGT
>NC_057742.1:32590227-32610201 GCF_004010195.1 Chiloscyllium plagiosum | reverse complement strand
TTCGACTGGGACAACACTACCATTATAGGGCAAGCCAAACAGAGAACAGCCAGGGAATTCCTAGAGGCATGGCACTCATCCACAGATTCAATCAATAAGCACATCGACCTGGACCCAATATACCAACCACTGCAATGGACAGCTGGAACTGACAACTGGAAGTGGCAGATTCAAACCACTACAAATGGCGGAGGAAAGATCACATCAGGCACTTCACAGGAGGCTCCCAAGCACTGAGGATGTCACCTAGACAGGGGACGAAATTCTGCAACACAAATTCCCAGCTTGGCGAACAGAACCACAACCACGTTCTATAAAATATGGCATGGATTGGTGGGAATTAACAGAAATAAATACCTCATACCCTCCAGCAGTGAGAAAACATGAGGTAGTTAACCATAGAAATGACAAAGACCATGTGTTTCCAAAACCATGAGCTAACAATCATCCCCCCCCACCCCCTTCAATCTTCTTAAATAAATCTCCTTCAATAAATCAGCACATTTTCTTTGCTTTACAAAGTCCAATAACATAAAAGGATATCCTGTTGCTCTCAAGGGATCCAGACATTAAACAGAAAAAGGAAGCATCCCAGTAAAGCTGCTTCCGGAACACTTTCCATTGAGTTACTGACCGAAGCATTGGTTGTGACAGAACATTCATTTTCTCTTTTTACTCATCTATAATTATCTCTGACTCTCACAAGCGGTCATTGTCCAACAGGGCTGCAGAAAATAAAAGAATATACAGAAGACAGACTAAGGCCGAGATTTTGTTAGACTGATGGAGGGTCTTTTGCATCAGTTGGAGAACCAACACAGTCTCTATCGCACTATTCTGTTTGGGGAGCCTAACAGAATCAACTGCTTTTCAGACACTTAACATGATCTCCACAGTTGAGATCCCCATTAGTGAAAGGCTCATCCACTTCTGACTAAATCAGAAAATACATGCTCTTCACCAAAGCACATTTTCAGGTAACCTCTTTATCACTCCAATTCCATCACAGGAACAGACAACCTGGCAATCAGTTTCAGACAGCTAATAAGCAGAACAATCAAACCATAGTCTTTTTATCTCTGCATTCAAAAGGCCAGGAAGAGAGAGGAATTAATTTTGCATTGATTGCAAAATTAATATTTTTGCCAGAGAACTGCAATATCAAACAGTCCTCCACTAACATGGGTAATTAAGGTCATCTGGTTGGGAATAATCCAGATAAAGGATAAATGGATGCTATTCAGTCTGTCCATCAAGGAGCAGTTTTTGGCAATATTAATTTATTGTTAAAAATCACACAACACCAGGTTATAGTCCAACATGTTTAATTGGAAGCACACTGGCTTCCAATTAAACCTGTTGGACTATAACCTGGTGTCGTGTGATTTTTAACTTTGTACACCCCAGTCTAACACCGGCATCTCCAAATCATTAATTTTGTTGGACTCACTTCTCTGTCCCTTTCTCTTAAGCTTGCAATTGTTTTCTGAAAATCAGGACTGCCTTTGACACAATCTCTTCCAGACCCTAATCACTTGCTATATTAAAAACTTTATTCCTCTTGGCTGCTTTGTTTATCTTGCTAATCTCCTCAAATCAAAGGCTTATGGTGAACAAGCCCCCTTCCAAATGAAACCATCCCTCTCTATTCACTCTCTTATCAAAATGAACACATTATCAAATCTTGTCTCAACTTTCTCTTACGAGATACTATGGCTGCAAGAGGTGTATTTTGTCCTTTTTTTAAAAAGAAAATCAAGAGAAGTTGAGACAGAGGTTCTGAGCGGTCTGTTCCAAGCCAAGAAAGAAAACAGCTTGTGGGGACTTGGGCATTTTTTACCAAGTTGGAACAATAGAAGCAGCATGAAGAGGAGTCAAGCTCCCAGAAAAAAAAAACAGGATTTTAGTTCGATTTTCAGTCGCACTTGGGGTTTCAAAGCTGCTATACATCTCTCCTTGCTGCAGCAAATGCTCGAGTTCTCTCTCTCCCTCACATGCAGAGGTTTTTCTTGATGTTCTTTCTTTTTGGATTGGAAAATTGCAGGTGATAATCTATTTTACTGAATTTGCCTTCACCAAAGGGTGTGTTTATGGGATATTGCTATATTGGAACATTTGTTATTTAATAGGTAAATCATTCTGTTAAGTCTTTCAATAAAATCAAGTTATTCCAATGCTTCTTTCTTTTGTTTGTGTTTTAACTATAGTGGAAGAATAAAGTGTGTTTTGCTTCAAGTCTGGTAGTTGGACTGATTGAACTGCATTCAGAACAAAGCCTTACAATTGCCTTTAAAAATAAGAAAAAGTTGTGGTTTACGCTATATTGATATACTGAGGGGCTTTGGTCTGGCCCATAACACTCTGCTCGAAGGAGAACAGCTCCAGTTTCTCCAATCTATCCACATAACTGAAGTCGGTGATGCCTATTTTGTGACCCTTCCTTAATTCTTCACTAAAGCCTTCACTAAGCTATAATGCTCAGAATTGGAAACAATGCTCTAATTGAATAATATTACAAAGATTCACCAGTAATTCCAGGCTTTTATATCCTACACTTTGATTCATAAAGCCCAGAATACCTTAAATCAAACCACAATCTCAGCTTAAAATAGTGAGGATTAAACGTGAACTGAGATGACAGACATCCAATGGGATACAACTGCCCTCTGGGATTGAGGAACGTCAGATTGTTCTCTATTGAGACTAGCGGATGATGTGGACTGTGTAAGGCAGATAAAGATTCTGAAGATTAAGTTTAGATACCAGGAAGCAAGCAAAACTTAAGTGACTAGAGAGCTTGGGTGGAAACAGTGATGGATGATTGAATACCCATAATGGAGTGTGTAAATTTTGATACTGTTTTGTCATTTCACATTCTGTGACGCTTACATTCCTTAATGTATGATCTGCAGCCTGTCCATCTGGTCAGAGCCCCAGTTAAACATTTGAACGCTATTCGCTCCTCCTGGTTAAATATGCTCCTATCCTTTGCCGTCGAAAAGTGCGGTGCTGGAAAAGCACAACCAGTCAGGCAGCATCCGAGGATCAGGACAGTCGACAGTTCGAGCATTTACTCTTCATCGGGAAAGGGGGTTTGGCCCAAGGGTGCTGAGAAATAAATGGAAGGGGGGTGGATTTTTGGGAGGGGGGCAGGGAGGGAAGGTAGCTGGGAAAGTGCAGGACTTTCTGTGTCTGAACATCTCCTCATAGATATTTCAGTCCAATAAGAAAGTTTTAATGTCTCTGTCCTCGCCAACAAATAAATAAATTTTCTTAAACAGCCCTCCTGAATCCACCTAGAACACCTCTCCTGCTCCACTTTGTGGACTGCCAGCCCCATTGGTGTTGCAACTTGCCCACTTTATATATATTAAGCCTAATGTTCAGCAAGACCCAGACCAACATCGTTAGGCACATGCTCCCATTGTGAGAGTTTTCCACTCTACTTGGTTCATCAACACATAATCCAATTTATTTCCTGGACCCTATATCTTATTGATATAAAACATTATTAAATTAGACTTGAGTGATTGAAGTATTAAGCCTTTGAAAGTTAACAATGTAAAAGGCACCTATTTGTTAATGTTAGTGTTAACCTAATCAGAAATGGAGGCTTGATAGGAAAGTGTTAACCATTCATACTAATATTTAATTCTTAAATGTTTAAGGATACTAATTTTGGGGCAAAAACATGTTATTTAAACTGAAATGTAGACATGGAATGCAACACGATCGTACCACTTTCCCAGTGCATCTTGTGGTTGGCCCAATAATGACTCAAAATATTGACAAAGTACTGTGGCAGATCAGAGACTTTGATATTGCCTATGACCTCCAGCAGCTCTGACAGACTATGCAGGTGTAGCTTTGCAGGATACTGAACTTTGGGTGTGGCACTACACTCTCAATGAACTGACAACTGTAACAACTGGGCATTTCCAAACTTCATCGTTACCATAAGCAGCTCAGGAATGCAGCATTAACGTAGTGTGGATGCACTGCCAAGCACCACCCAAAACTGTTTCATTTGAGGGCATTCACTAGCCTGAGGATTATTTTTCCATTCCCCTACTTCCTAGATCACACAGTCCTGAGTGAAGTATGTGTCATTGGTTGCCATTGAAACTAGCACATATAAACAATTTTGTTACCTGGTATCTTTAAACCCTTTATTACCATTCCACATTACCTAATTTTTTTTAATAATATATTTTTATTAAGAAAAAATAGATTTTTAAATATTACAAATACAAAACAATGCAATTCAAAACAGCACAAAACCCAAATAATAAAAAATCCCCAACCAACCCTCCTATACGAATATATAAACATATATAGAGAAATATAAAATTTAAAAAAAACCTAAACTAGCTATTTAACTAACTAAATAAATACCTAACAAAACACTCATACATTCGCAGATCCTCCTCCCTGGATATTGGACTCATGAAACACAATCATTACGGCTATATAAAAGCCCTTGTTAGTGTGGCAGATAAATCTGTGTCCAGGTATTTCAAAAAGGGTTGCCATGTCTTGTAAAAATTCTCAGTTTTGTGGTGTCCCATATTTGTGAGAAAATCCAGGGGAACATGCTCCATAACAATCTTCCGCCAACCCGACAGGCCTGGGGGGGTTTTCTGATATCCAACCTAGCAAGATATTCTTCCTTGCACAGAATGTAAGAATATTGGAAAGTTTCGCTTTATGCGAGTCTGCAGGAAATACAATGGGTAGGCCCAAAAGGAGCAAAATAGGGTCCTTCTCCACCCCTACACCTAAAATCCTCTCCATTGCACCCACTACAGCGCTCCAAAATGTTTGAAGCCTGTCACAAGACCAAAGATAATGGGTAAGAGTACCCTTACAGACCTTGTACTTGTGACATGCTGAAGATATGAGCTGAAAATATGTTGCTGGAAAAGCGCAGCAGGTCAGGCAGCATCCAAGGAACAGGAGAATCGACGTTTCGGGCATAAGCCCTTCTTCAGGAATGAGGAAAGTGTGTCCAGCAGGCTAAGGTAAAAGGTAGGGAGGAGGGACTTGGGGGAGGGGCGTTGGAATTGCGATAGGTGGAGGATCTGAGTTCATCCCTTGTGGTTGGAGGGTTCCCAGGCAAAAGATGAGGCGCTCTTCCTCCGACCGTCGTGTTGCCATGGTCTGGCGATGGAGGAGTCCAAGGACCTGCATGTCCTTGGTGGAGTGGGAGGAGTAGTTAAAGTGTTGGGCATGCTGAAGATACCCCTGGTTTAAATTTTGACAAACGGTCTGGGGCTAAGTGGACCCTGTGGAGAATCTTCAACTGTAAAGCATGGGTCCTATTGCAAATTGATATCTTCCTTGCATTCTCCCAAATATCCTCCCATCCCTCTGAAGAAACTTCAAAACCCAGCTCTCTTTCCCACATCTTGCAGAGTCGATCAGACTCATCTGTGGTGGCACCCCCAATTGGTGATATAGAGTACTGACAGAGTGGACTCTTAGCCCTTAGTACCCCTCTTTCTATGTGAGATTTGTAGGGATCAGTCAAAAGTGTGGTCCTTTTTTGAATAAAATCCCTAACTTGAAAAAAACGAAAGAGGTCTCTATTAGGTAACTCGTTCTTCGATCAGTTAGTACGGAAGTACATCATTACATCTCCCTCAAATAAATCACCCATGCAAGATATACCCCTAGCTGCCCAATGTTTAAATCCTGAATCTATCATACCCTGGTTGAAAACTCGGCATACCCACTAAAGGTGTAAACAAAGATGTTTTGCCAACATTGCCTTCCCTCTGCTGAATTGCCCTCCATGCTTTACCAGTATTGATGAGTATTGGGTTATGGCAATGGTCCCTAACTGTCCTCACCTTGTCCAAAAAAAAAGCAAACTGGTAAGGGGGCACCTTGCCTGGGAGGCTTCGATATCTAGCCATATTGAAAGAGGGTCCCCACAAACCCAATCACTTATGTAGGTCAAAAGCGAGCTTAATTGGTAATTTTTAAGTGTCCGGAAGGTCTACTCCCCCCAACCTGTGAAGCAACTGCAGTTTGGCTAATTTAAAGAGGGACCGTTTACGGTGCCAGATAAAGGAGCTGAACCAACTGTTCAGTCTCCTGAGTGTGTGTTTATTGAAAACCAGGGGGAGCATCCGTATAGGGTATAGAAACGAGGGAGAATATTCATCTTAATAAGCACTATCCGACCCAACCATGAGACTGCAAGTGCCTCCCATCTTTGGAGATCTTGTTTAATTTTTTCAAATAATTGAGTAAAATTGGCTTTGAACAGCCAATCCAGAACTGGAGTAATGAACATGCCCAAATACACAAAACCCCCCTGTGACCACCTAAATGGGAATCTATAGTCACTCTCAAGAGCCAACTCTTTCGTAAGACCACCCATAGGCATAGCCTCCAATTTAGCAAAATTAATCTTATACTCTGAAAAAGTGCCAAACGCATGAATGCACTGTATCAGGCAAGGCACTGAAACTGCTGGATTTGTCAAGAAAACTAGAACATCATTTGCATACAGCGAGATCTTATGTAATTTTGACCCCACTTCTGGAGCTGATATATTGAGATCCCCACGAATGTCCTCTCCCAACGGTTCAATCACCAACGTAAAAAGTAATGGTGAAAGGGGACAGCCCTGCTGGCTGCCCCTGGAAATATTTAAATTGCTTGATCGTACCCCGTTGGTAATGACGCAGCGAGAGGTACACTGTAGAGAACCTTTACCCATCTTATGAAAACTTCGCCCAGACCAAACCGGTCTAGAGTATAGAAAAGGTACGGCCACTCAACTCGGTCAAATGCCTTCTCTGCATCTAAAGAAATCACCAATCCCTGTATTGACTGCTGTCGGCAAGCTTGAATTACGTTAAGCAGCCTCCTAATGTTATTGGAGGATCTGCAACCCTTTATGAAGCCCGTCTGATCCTCTTTAATAATAGAGGGTAACACAGTCTCCAGCCCTTAACGCAAAAGCCTTAGAGTGGATCTTAAAGTCCACATTTAAGAGAGAGATGCGCCTGTATGAAGCACAGTCTTCCGGATCCTTCCTTTTTTTAAGGATAAGTGAAATATTGGCCTCTCTCTGAGATGGTGGGAGACAAACATGACTGTATGAATCATTAAACATATTCAGCATCGGGCCTGACAGGATACTTATAAATTCCATATAGAATTCACTGGGAAGTCCATCATGACCGGGCGCCTTTCCACTCTGAAGCTGCCTCACAGCTTCCTACACTTCTTGCTCTGATAATGGGGCATTGAGAAAGGACTGTTGTTTGGGAGTCACACCCGGGAGCTTCAGATCTCTAAAAAAGGATTCCATTTTGGCCTGCCCTTTCTCACAATTCTCAGACTGATATAACTTAGAGTAGAATCCCTGGAATGCCACATTAATCTTTTTAGAATCACATGTTAGGTTCCCAGACCCTTCCCTAATCGCTGTAATGGTTTGTGGGGCACTTCTCTTTCTGACAAGGTATGTTAAGTATTTGCCTGGTTTGTCACCATGCTCGTATAACCTTTGCTTTGCAAAAGCCAGCTCCTTCTTTGCCATCTGCGTGAGCGCGGAATTTAGTGCAGACCGCAGTGCCGTAATCCTCTGTAGTTTGACCAACGAGGGTCTGTCAAAATAGGCCTTCTCGGCTGCCTTCAACCGTGCTTCAAGGTTGATGCTCACTCTTCTGTCGCTTCCTACTTGTGGAATATGAAGTAACTAACCCTCTGGCAAAAGCTTTGGCAGTTTCCCAGAGAACAGATGAGCTATCAACCGAGCCCATGTTGATGTCTAGGAATGCCTAAAATTCCTTAGAGAAACACTCCACAAACTTGCTGTCCATGAGAATAAAAGGGTCCATTCGCCAGTACCTTGAAACCACTGTAACATCCTTAATGTTAACCATGAGGTACACTGGAGCGTGATCAGAGATGGCAATATTACCAATCGTACAGGATGCCACCAGATTCAGGGTTACCGCAGGGGTCAGAAAAAAATCAATCCTCGTATGACATCTGTGTGGATTGGAGAAAAACTTGAAATCCCTACCTGTAGGGTGGAGACATCTCTAGACGTCCACCAATCCTAATTCCCCACACAAACCCAATAACTGTTTAGTTTGTGCAGAGGGTATCGAGGGACCTTTAAGCAACCTGTCTACTGTGGGGTCCATGAGGCAGTTAAAATCTCCCCCTATAATAATGTGCCGAGACTTGAGACTTATCAGCTTAGAAAAAGCATCTACCGAGAATTTAAGAGGATGAGCTTGGGGACAATAAACATTTAAAACGTCATATTCTTCCCCATTTATCAAGGCTTTAAGAATTACAAACCTCCTGTATGTGTCTTTAACACATTCCAACAATTTAAATGAGAGATTTTTCCTAACCAATATAGCCACTCCCCTACTTCTGGTATTAAATGATGAAAAATAAACTCGGTCAAAACCATTCTGCTGTAACTTCAGACGCTCCTTGTCATCCAAATGTGTCTCCTGTAACAAAGCAATATCCACCTTCTCCTTTCTAAGGCTCAAAAGTACCTTCTTCCTCTTAATTGGTGAGTGACTTCCCTTGATATTCCAGGTACACCATTTAATCAAATCATTAGCCATAATCTGCAATTACATTTAAATTCCAGAGAGGAGGAACCCGAACCACAAATTGCTGAGCCTTAGTGTCGCATGATCCACCAAATATAAAAACTACATAAACTAAAACACTACATTTAACAAACATACAAAATTATTAAAAATAAAAAACAACAAAAACCAGGAAACAAACCAACATATAAAGCGCCAATAGCGCTGAGTCGGGGAACTCACTCCCTGCCCGGAGGGGGCAACTACTCATCCCGAACTTCCCATAAATAGGCATCTAACCATCTCAGCCACCTTCACTTCTCCCAGCTAGAGCCGCATCGCAAGCACAAGCTAAAAAGAATAAACACCCCATAGAATATCAATATGAATAAAAAAAATTCTTTTATATTAAAAAAAAGGAAATAAATACCCCACCCATCCTTTGGTATGTCCTAACTTAGAAATTTAAAATGTACATTTTAACCACCGCCAGACATAGTTTGAACCAAATTATTATCAATAGAGGTAAAAAAAAGGGGAAAAACAAAGCTCCAACCGGATTTCCTCCATTTCTTTTACAGAATGATAAACACATACCCAAGTAACAATATTTATACATACTACAATTGTTTAACTTAGGTTAGTTTGTCCACAAAGTCTCTTGCCTTCTCCGATGTGTCAAAGAGATGCATGGATCCATCCATCGAAGCACTGCCGGATATCTCAGGGAGTACTAAATCCCAAGCTCCTTCAATCTTCTCTCGACACTATCATATGATTTTCGTTTCTGGATCACCGCCGCTGAAAAGTCCTGAAAAAACATGATCTTAGACCCCGCGTAAATTAGGGCCTTTGGATCCTTCCCCTGCAATCTGGAAGCCTCCATGATTCTCTCCTTATCCCGGTAATGATGGGACCGCACCAGGAAGGGACGAGGGCATTGACCCAGACCCAACCTCCGTGCTGCGACCCGGTGAGCCCTCTCTATCTTCAATCCTCTCATGCCAGTCTCCAAGTCAAGAAACTTTGGAAGCCAATCTTCAACAAATTCCGCAGGCCGCTCACCTTCCTTACCCTCAGGCAGACCGATGATCCGAATGTTTTTTCTCCTGCCCCTGTTTTCAAGATCAGCCACTTGGTCACGCAAATTACGAACCTGCGTCTTCAGGGCTTGGATCTCTTCCTTGAATGAACTGGCATCAGCTTCCACCACTGTGACCCTGTGCTCCACCTCATTCGTCCTCTTCTCCAGGTCTCCCAGCTGCTGCTCATGCTTCTGCAGCATGAGAGTGACTGGAGCCAGCTTCTCTTCAATCGGTTTCCCCAACATCTCGCGAGATTTCGAGAGCTGGTTCACCAGGTCTTGGAGAGTAACCTGCTGCAGGCTGAGCTGCAGGCCCGGCCTCAGATGCTCCTCCTTTCTTTTTAGGCATTTCTGGACAACTGAAAATACAGGTAAGTCAATTTTTAAATGTTTCTTGGGGCTCCACAATCTTTCCAACATCCCAAGAAATCCTGATGACCTGGGTTGGGTGGGTTAAAGGACTGTCCTGCTCCTGCTGCGATGCGAAGCTCTGCAGTGTGATCTTCTCAGATCACCGCCATCTTAGATTCCCCCACATTACCTAATTTTAAACAGATTTAGGTTGAATTTCATAAAAAAACCTTAATGCCTCTCCATGAGAAGTTTGTAAAGGTACTGGTTAATGAGACAATAATCCAGAACACTAGTCACCCCCAGGCTTGGTCTCTGATCCATGTACAGTTAATACACCTCAGTCATGTCAGTATCAGTAGATGGCATCAAGGACATCTTGGCTTCAGAAGAAGACGACCAAAGAGTGTTAACTCTGCTCATCAGGGGAGGGGAAATACCCAGTGGTATTATGACTAGACTATTAACCTAGAGAACAAAAACCAGAAGTTCTGGAAAAGCTCAGCAGATCTGGTAGCATCTGAGAAGAGAAATCAGAGTTAACATTCCAGGTCCAGTGATCCTTCCTCAGGACACATTAATCCAGAGACCCAGGTAATGTTTTAGGGAAATGGATTCAAATCCCATTACGGCAGAATTTGAATGGAATAAAAACCTGAATTTAGAGCTTAACGATGTCCATGAAACCATTATCAAGAAAAATGCCTATTTGGTTCACTAATATCATTTAAGGTGGAAAGCAGCCATCCTTTCCTGGTCTGGCCTACATGTGACTCCAGACTCCCAGCAATGTGGTTGACTCCTAATTGGGGACAGGCAAGCCAGTGGTACTCATATTCTGAGAACGAATAATTAAAGTAAGGAAACAGAACGGTGATGACCCTTGTGGCCAAACCACCTCCTACTCCCTGCTCAAGTTCACAATTGACAAGTGATTATGTGGGAGGGGCATTTAAGGGCTGATACTCTGAAAGCATGGCCGGCAACATTCCTGGGAGACAAGAAGAAAATAAATACACTGAAATGATAGCATGTTATGCTATAGGTTGCTAGACCTTTTGTGTAGAACATGAAGCTATTCGGATCTTTAGCTACTGGAATGGCACTGACAACTTGTGCAACAAACAAAAACTTGCACTAAGTAAAGGTTTCTATTGCCATGAGAAAAACATTATCCCACCCTTATTGGTATAATGGAATCATAGAAATGTATAGTATTCAGCCTACACAATTTGTGCTGGGTGTTGAAACAGCAGCCCCACTACTTGGTCCATATCCTGCATGTATTTTATCATCCAGTACCTATCACACATTCTTTTTAAAATTACTTACAGAATGAGCTTCCGTGTCTTAGGTCGAGATTCCAATGTCTGAATGAAAACATTCGTCTTCAACTCCCCCGGCTACCCCTTTTGTCAATGGCTTGAAATGGCTAATCACTGATTATTGAACCACTTAGTCAAGTAGTTACAAAAACCTGCCCATAAATACATGAAGGATCAACAATCAATCACAAGACAACAGTCTATAAAAGGGTGCCATCAGCTTCTCATGCTGTATAAATCCAGCAAATTGTATGTGGGAGCATAAAATCCTCCTTCAAACCACATCTCTCATAAGCTACAGGAAAGTACAACTGGACTGGAAAGACTGGTCTCCTCTCTCTCATCTTCAAACCGCTAACGTTTTATTAAGCGGCACATATGGAGTTTACCAGTTGATCAAATATTCCGGTTGATCAAGAGGTCCACATAATCAATGTCAAAACACCCAGGAAGTAATAAAAATGTAATGCAGGGAGGTATACACATCACTGCTACACTTCATACACAGCATTAATCACTTAAATAATAACACAACTTTGCCTTAAATAAAGCCTACCAGCAGAGAGCCTTCTCACTCACACCTTCAACTAACTACTTGGACATTGCAGAGATCACGATAACACAATAAGCTTCTGGTATTTCAGGTATACAACATTTGCCACTTTATTGTTAGTGCTGGTTCATTTAAGGTGCTAGTTAAAACAAAGATTGCTATATTACTAGCCTTCCCAGGATGGGAATTCACTTTGCTGAAACTCCTTAATTAGATTATTTAATCACTTATCCTAGTTCAGTTCTTGGGGCTTTGCTGTGGAGAATGTGTGTGTGTCATAACAATGTGCATTTATATGATAGATGAATCATTAGAATGCTAAGAACAAGTACAAGTAAAGATGAATGGATTATTGACCTTTACTTTCACAGAAACAGGAAGAAATGGGTTAGAAGTCATGCATCAAAAACAAAGCCAGAGACCACACCTAGATTACAATGAGCAGTTCCAGGGACCACACCTTAATTCACTGGCCCAAAAGAATGTGCAGCATAGAATTACCAGAATAATAACTGGACTTGATGCATTAAAAGAGAGATCACACAATCCAGGGTTGTTTTCTCTGGAATCTAGAAGATCAAAGGATCATTTGCTTCAAGTTTTCATGATGTTCATGGAGTCATAGACACAGTCGTACAACACGGAAAACAACTCATCCATGCCAACCAGATATCCTAAATTAATCTACACCCATTCACCAGCACTTGACCCATATTCTTCATATACCCATGCAGTTGCATTTCAGCCTCCTCCACTTTGTCGGGCAGCTCAGTCCATATATGCACCATCCCCTCCCCTTAAGTGGCTTTGAAATCTACTGAGCCTCTTCCTCGTGAGAAAAGTATATAATTTGCTTGTTTGTTTTGGTATCTTCACACCCTGTCCTCCTCTGAGAAGATGGATTTGCAAGCTAAACCCATTATGAGTAGCATTTGTAAACACTATTCAAAAAAAAGGCTGTTCATCCAGATTGGAAATGTGTTGCTGGAAAAGCGCAGCTGATCAGGCAGCATCCAAGGAACAGGAGAATCGACGTTTCGGGCATAAGCCCTTCTTCAGGAATCCTGAAGAAGGGCTTATGCCCGAAACGTCAATTCTCCTGTTCCTTGGATGCTGCCTGACCAGCTGTGCTTTTCCAGCAACACATTTTCAGCTCTGATCTCCAGCATCTGCAGTCCTCACTTTCTCCTGTTCATCCAGATTCCCTAATCTAACAGATTCCAGTTGTGTAGCACCTTCAATGTGGTTCAACTTTCCCAGGCTGTTAAAGCTAACAGGAAGAGGTAGGCCTTTCGGTAATTAAATGATGCTCAACTACAAGGAATGTTGCCTTCGGACAGGTTTACCACAGGGGAAAAAGAAATCATCATCACAATGTTCAAAGTATCTTCTACACCATTTAGGTTGGCAGGAGACTGGTTGAGATATAAGGAAACACTGAATGGGTGGGGCCTGTTTTCCCTGATCAATTTAGAGAGCTCTAGCTCTCTAAATTCATCAACTGCATACTCACATGGTCAGGCAGCTTATATTGAATCGTGCATGTAGGAATAATTGAACATATTTAATTTTTCAAGTCATTTATTCTTTCACGGGGCTTGGGCATCAGTGACAAGTTTGGTATTTGTTGCCCATCCCTATTTGCCCTCCAACAGAGTGGCTTGTTTAGCCATTTCAGAAGACAATTTTGAGCCTCATTGCTGAGTCTGAAGATACACATAAGGCAGACCTAGTATGGCTACAGGTTTCCTTCCTTAAAAGACATCTGATGGTGGTTTCTCAGGAGGGATGAGATTTACCCTCTATTTTTCTCCAGTGTATCGGAGACCAAATGCAATAAAAAGCATGAGTGACACATTTCCCATGAACCCATCCTGTCAGCCCTGTAATAATACTGTCAAGCTATTCCTATTAGTTTTGAGCTCATAGCCACATTGATCGATGTTTCTCTCTCTTTATTATTTCGCAGTCTGAGCATTACATGCTAGATCAGTATTTACTGTCAATCCTTAACTGCCCTTGAGGTGGTGCTGGTACACTGCTTTCTTGAACTATGTGGTGCAAGAGCACCCAGAGTGCCATTCGATCAGCAACTGTGGAAAAAAACTGTGGGAGATTTCTAAGTTTGGATGATGTCTGGTAACCGGTTGGGTTCCTGTGCATCTGCTTTCCTTTTCTTTCTAGGTTAATGCTTCCCAATCTTCATCTCCATCATTATGTTAATTCAATGCTTGAAAATAGTCAGAAATGCTCACAGAAAAGGGCAGTAGGGGACAGAGAGGTCTGCTGGCCATCTTCCTTCCCATCTATCTGCTCCACCCTCCACTCCGACCGATCACCTTCACCCCCACCTTCATCTACCTATTGCGTTCCCAGCTACCTTCCACCAGCCCCACCCCCCTCCTATTTATCTCTCAGCGTGCTTGCTCCTCTCCCCCACCCCCAATTCCTGAAGTGCTTATGCTGAAAATGTCAACTCTCTTGTTCCTCTGATGCTGCCTGACCGGCTGTGCTTTTCCAGCACCACACTTTTTGACTCTTATCTACAACATCCGCAGTCCTCATTTTCTCCCTGCTGGAACAGAAACGCAGCTATTATAGTTCTTCAGAACTCCAGGGCAGCTATGGAGAGGAAGGTAATTGTGTAATGGTAATGTTATAACATAGAAAGTGACAGCGCAGTACAGGCCCTTCAGCCCTTAATGTTGCACCACCCTGTGAAATTAATCTGAAGCCCATCTAACCTACACTTTCATTGTAGTCATATGCCTATCCAATGACCATATAAATGCCCTTAAAAGGAGGCATGTCTATAATCCCTTGTGCTAGCCATCACCATCCTCGGAAAAAGGCTCTCACTGTCCACCCTACCTAACCCTCTGATTATATGTCTCAATTAAGTCACTTCTCAACCACCTTCTCTCTAACGAAACCAGCCTCAAGTCCCTCAACCTTTCCTCATAAGACTTTCCCTCCATACCAGACAACATCCTAGTAAATCTCCTCTGAACCCTTTCTAAAGCTTCCACATCCTTCCTACGATGCGGTGACCAGAACTGTACGCAATACTCCCAAGTGCAGCCGCACCAAAGTTTTGTCCAGCTGCAGCATAACCTCCAAACCTTGCCCCCTCTACTAATAAAAGCTAGCACCCTGTATGCCTTCTTAACAGCCCTATCAACCTGGGTGTCAACGTTGAGGAATCTATGTACATGGACATCAAGAGCTCTCTGCTCATCTACACTACCAAGTATCTTACCATTTGCCCAGTACTCTGCATTCCTGTTACTCCTTCAAAAGTGAATCACCTCACACTTTTCTGCATTAAACTCCATTTGCCACCTCTCAGCCCAGCTCCGCAGCTTATCCATGTCCTTCTGTAACCTACAACATCCTTCAGCACTATCCACAACTGTACTGACCTCAGTGACATCTGCAAATTTGCTAACCCATCCTTCTATGCCCTCATCCAGTTAGTTTACAAAAATGACAAACAGCAGTGGCCCCAAAACAGATCATTGCGGTACACCACTAGTAACTAGTAAATGAACATTTCTCATCAATCATCACCCTCTATCTTCTTTAAGCTAGCCAATTTCTGATCCAACCTGCTAAATTGTCCTCAATCCCATGCCTCTGTATTTTGTTACTGGATTAGTAATCCAGAAGCCCAGGCCATTACTCGGCGGTATGGGTTTGAATCCCACAGTAACAGATGGTGAAATTTGAATTTAATGAATTCTGGAATAGAGAAAAAAAAATAAAAACACCTGGTTGACTAATAGCCATTAGGAAATTACACACTCTCGTATAGATGCAGCACACCAGAACTGCAAAAAGAGGAAGAGGAACACCTATACAAGGTATTCGCAAAAAACGGATATCCTCGCAATTTCATCAACAGATGCCTAAGGGATAGACAACAGAACGAGGACATGCCGCAAGCCAAAGGACTAGCCACACTACCATACATCAAGAACATCTCTGAAATGACAGCCAGACTACTGCGACCACTAGGACTCATAACGGCACACAAACCAACAGCCACTCTCAGACAACAACTCACCAGAACGAAGGACCCGATACCCAGCATGGGCAAAACTAATGTAGTGTACAAAATCCAAGGCAAGGACTGCACAAAACACTATATAGGACAAACAGGAAGACAGCTAACGATCCGCATCCACGAAGATCAACTAGCCACGAAACGACACGACCAGCTATCCCTAGTAGCCACACACGCAGATGATAAGCAACATGAATTTGACTGGGACAATACTACCATTATAGGGCAAGCCAAACAAAGAACAGCCAGGGAATTCCTAGAAGCATGGCACTCATCCACAAACTCCATCAACAAACACATCGACCTGGACCCAATATACCCCCACTACAGCGGACAGCTGAAACTGACAACCGGAAGCGGCAGGGACAGGCCACTATAAATGCCGGAGGAAACACCACAGAAGCGCTTCACAGGAGGCTCCCAAGCACTGAGGATGTCACCTAGACAGGGGACGAAACGTTTGCAACAAAAACTTCCAGCTCGGCGAACAGAACCACAGCTCATATAGATGCGTCTCCAAACCTACAGCAAATCAGCTGTATCTTTACTGCCCTCGGGATGATAAGGAATCGATAATAAATGATCTAACCAGAGATGCCCACATCCCATGAACAAATGAACTAAAGGTTGCCTAAGATTGTAAACCCAAACATTTCAGCTTGCTCCCCTACTTGGGTTCCAATCTCCATTTTGGGAAGCCTTGTACTTTGTGGTAGAATTTCTGGCTTTGGTACATGGTAGTGAGGCAGCTGAGTGGGAGAAAGATTATGAACACCAAGTTTCAAACTTGCCTTGCCACCCGCTACTTAAACTGATATTAAGCATACCCTGACTGCTCCTTCAGGATACAACTTGAAGTAAACATCTCACAAGAAACTGCCACAGATGTCAAGTGCACTTGGGCAACATATGTTCTGTAATGCAATACTGGTGGTGAGTCCCGGGCCGGGCCAGGCCTCTGCGGGGGTGGGGGCAGCCCCAGGCCAGACCAGGGCATTCATTCGAATGCACGTGACAATAAAAGCTAATTCAAGACTCTTTTTTTTGGTGAACCACTACTGTCGAAAAAATAGTAATTTATCATGACTAAAGGAAGTTAGCTTGGCTGTTACAGCGTGATATCAGCAAATTCTAAATAAGTATTTTCATAATTCGCTTCAGTTATGAAATGGACAGACATTTGGTGAGAAAAGTCAAATAACTCTCTCAAGAACTGGTACAGGTTAGTCACAATAGACCAAATGGCTTTCTTTTATTTTCATGGGATGTCAGTGTCCCAGCATCTGTTGCTCATCTCGAATTACCCCTCGAGTTGTGTGGCCGGTATGGCCAGTTCAGAAGGCTGTTATGGGTCAAGTACATTGCAATGGAGCCACATGCATCACAGATCTCCTTTCTCAATGGAAATAGAAGAACCAGATGAGTTTTTACAACAATCAAATGACAACTGTCATGGTTACCACAATTGAGACTAATTTCCAAATCCAGAATTATTACTTAATTTTCAGTTCCAATGTGAGATTCCAACCTGTGTTTCCAGAGCATTCGCCTGGGCCTCTAGATTAATACACAATGAGTGACATTTCCATGACACTACCAACTCCACCCCTCCCACACTGTAAAATTCTGGATTCAGGCGATGAACATGCCCTGCCCACTTTATAAGGTGCGGCATCACACGAATGAAGCTTTGAGCTTCAAGGCTTTTTCATGCAAAAGAGAAAATTATTTTGGATGGAATCCCTGGTTTGAATAATTCACAAAGTAGCCAGGAATTCACAAATGACAACCCCTTCAGGAATTTTCCAAGACACGGTGCTCTGAGGGCACAGATCTCCGAGTCAGAGTCAATTAGTAATTGTTCAGTTTATGCTGTATCTCCTGCACCATAAAAGACTGCTTTCGCAAATATTTACTTAGGGCTCAACTTGATAATGGATGAGCTAAATCTGGAAACACAAAGATTTGTGGCCATTATCTGAGCGTAACTGACAATCCTTTCACCGAAACATTTGCAGGGCTGTTTATTCTTCCCAGCAAGATTAAAAGTTGCCACCTATAAGTTATCTATGCTAGTATCCCATTCACTGTAAAATCACTTCTGACATCCTGAACAGAGCTAGATAGTCTCAAAATTGTTTCATTTTTCAATTATACAAAACCTCTAAATTATTCAGGAATTAAAACAGGTGGTAGATGTTTCACAAATCATTAAAGGTTTGTCATTCTGTAACATTCCTGACAAACTCCCAGTTCAGAGAAGGCTTACTCTATTTATTCCTGGAATAAGGGTGTTATTTTACAAGGAAAGATCGGATCGCAATTTGGACAGATTCATTGGCTTTTAGAAGAATGAGAGGTAATAAAACATAGAACAGTACAGGCCCTTTGGCCCTCAGTGTTGTGCTGACCTTTTATCCTACTCTAAGATCAGACTAACCTACATACCCCTCATTGTATTATCTTCCATGTGCCTATCCAAGAGTCACTAAAATGTCCCTAATGTATCTGACTCTACTATCACTGCTAGTGGTGCATTTCATGTATCCACCACTGTGTAAACAACCCACCTCTGACATCTCCTCTAATCCTTCTTCCAATCACCTTAAAATTATGCCTCCTTGTGACAGATATTTCTGCCCTGGGAAAACGTCTCTTGCTATCCACTCTAAGCCCATCATCTTGTACACCTGTATCAAGTCACCTCTCATCATTCTTCTTCCAGTGAGAAAAGCCCTAGCTCCCTCAACCTTTCTTCATAAGACATGCCCTCCAGTTCAGGCAGCATCCTGGTAAATCTCCTCTGCACCCTCCCTGAAGCTTCCACATCTTTCCTATAATGAGGCGACCAGAACTGAACATAATATTCCAAATGTGGTCTAACCACGGCTTTGATAGAGCTGCAGCTCATGGCTCATAAACTCAATCCCCCTGCTAACGAAAGCCAACACACCATACACCTCCTTAACAACCTTATCAAATTGGGTGGTGACTTTGAGGTATCTAGGGACATGGACCACAAGATCCCTCTGTCCCTCAACATTGCCAATGAGAACGTGTGTAGGGAAGGAGTTAAGTTCTGAGTTTTGTGAAACATGTGGTTCAGCTGAGCATGACTCAGATCAGATAAGAACTAGCAGTTAATAATGGGGTGCTGGAGGCAAGGATAATGGGTTAACAAGGTGGAAAAGCATGCATAATGTCGAGCCATTTAACAATACTGGAAGCATTCAGTACATAAGATCAGTTTAACAAGGTGAAAAGTATTCATTAATGTGAAGCCAGTTAAGGTTAAGAATATTCACTGTGTAACAGCAGGTGGCTTAATCTTTAATATTGACACTCGTTGATTGTAATGGTCATCCAAAAAATATGTTGCCTTATCTCGATGCTCCTCCCTGTAAAATGACTATATAATTCATTAAGAAACTGCTTTTCCAGAAAAGACTGAGAACCCAGGTCACTGTTCTGACTCCCTCCAGGGCCTGGAATAATGTGAAGGAGATAAAACTATACTGTGTCTCAGTGTTTTGCTTCGACTGAGGGGGGAAAATGAGACACCACCAAGAATCCAAACTTTAACCTAGCTTTCAAATTTGATCTTCCAAAGTGGATCACTTCATACTTTTCTCGGTTAAATTCCATCTGCCACCAATCAGCTCAGCTCTGCATCCTGTCCAATGTCCTGTTGCAACCTACAACAGCCCTCCACACTATCTTGCGCTCCACCAACCTGTGTGTCATTGGCAAAACTACTAACCCACCCTTCCACTTCCTCATCCAAGGAGAAAGTGAGGACTGCAGATCAGCACCACCCCCCACCTTTTCCTCTGCTACATCGATGACTGTATCGGCGCTACCTCGTGCTCCCACGAGGAGGTTGAACAGTTCATCCACTTCACTAACACCTTCCACTCTAACCTCAAATTTACCTGGACCATCTCAGACTCCTCCCTCCCCTTCCTAGACCTCTCCATTTCTATCTCGGGTGACCGACTCAACACGGACGTTTACTA
>NC_057742.1:32581379-32589413 GCF_004010195.1 Chiloscyllium plagiosum | reverse complement strand
TGCTTGGCACACCTTCCTCATTCCTGAAGGGCTTATGCCCGAAATGTCGATTCTCCTGCTCCTTTGATGCTGCCTGACCTGCTGCGCTTTTCCAGCAACACATTTTTAAGCACTTCCTCATCCAAATCATTTTTAAAAACCACAAAGAGCAGAGATCCCAGAACCAATATCTGCAGAACACCACTGGTCACCGAGATCCAGAATGAATACTTTCTATCTACCACCACCCTCTGTCTTCTATGAGCCAGCTAAATCTGTATCCAGACAGCCAGATTTCCCCTGTATTCCATGTCTCCTTACTTTCTAAATGAGCCTGCCATGTACACCACAATCACTGTTCTAACTTCAAAATGATCTTAGAAAAAGCATATACATTCCTGAGGGACCTGGAAAGGATGCTGACAGGATATTTCCCCTTATGAAAGGGACTAGAACCACAAGAGATGATTTAAAAGTAAAAAATCTCACAGTTAAGATGAAGATTAGGGATTACTTTTCTTTCAGAGGGTTGAGTCTCTACATGGAATCTTACTCAAAAGACATTGGAAGCAGCATCTTAGAATATATTTAAGGCAGGGCAGATACGTCGTTGTTTAGCGAAGGTGGGGAAAATTTACTCAGGGCAGCCAGGAACAGAGTTCAGATCAACCACTACTTTATTCATTGGCAGAGTAGATTGAAGGGACATGACTTTTTCTGGAGTTTTGGCATCCCCGAATTGTAAGGTTCCCTGATTTCCAAAATTTAAAACTAAGACACATCGAAAAACCATAGGAAGAAAAGGTTCCAATGGCAGGGGTCCAAAACAGGGACAGAAGAAGATGGGAAGTTATGTGATAATATCACCTATAAAACTATCCAGTCCGATTTGGCAACATTTTTCCACAACTCATCAGCAATGGTGTAGTCAGTGCCAAAAGTTAGTAACTCCTCCCTTGGAAGCATCAGGAAGGTAGGTGGGGCAAGCGATACAGTTCTACTGCACGAGATATGATGGATGTTGACAGGAAAGAAGCAAATTTCACAAAAATGTCCTCTTTCCAGGTCCAGTTTACCTTTGGCAATGAGAAAGGAACAAGTGAAAATCAGGACAATTAAACCATTTTTACAAACTTGACGGGATACTAGGACATTTAATGAAAAGTCAGGACTAGCCCAGCAAAACTAGGATGTCTAGTTACCCCACAACAGCTACGTTTGATTTTCTATGAAAGGCCAAAGATGCACTGGAAGGCAGCAGATTGAGACGGTCTCACTTTCAGTTGGAGGCCAAGTGTGTCAGGTTTCCAACAGCACACAATGCAGCCCTCCAGTGGGGCAAACAAGGTACTGCACTTAGAGTCCTTTTACTATCAATGATGTGCTACTGTAATACAGGAACATGTAAGAATGGATAGCCTCTTTCTAGTGAAGTTGGTTGAGGGATAAATATCAGGAATAACAAGAGGAAGAACTACTCCACTCCTCTTTGAAACAGTGACAAACATTTGAGAGAGCCTAAAAGAAAGCAGCTCCAATAGTCAGTACTCCCGCAATGTCAGCCTTTATTTCATGCTCAAGTTTCTAGCCCGGGCCCTTGAACATACAACCTCCAGGTCTGAGCCTAGAGTATAACTACTGAGCCAAGGCTGCCAATGAGGGTTTTCAAGATCATTAGCATGCTGAACAGAGTGGAGAAGCTGTTCCAGATCCTAAAAGGAAAATAGATCCAGGAGGCATAGATATAAAGTGATTAGCTTAGATTAGATTACTTACAGTGTGGAAACAGGCCCTTCAGCCCAACAAGGTCCACACCGACCTGCTGAAGCGCCACCCACCCATTCCCCTACAATTACCCCTTTACCTAACACTGTGAGATATGCAAATGAAGCAAAAGTAATGAGAGAAAATGAAAATATACTGCCTTGAAATGTGATGCAGGTCAGTTCAATTGAGCACCGGATAATTATTTGGATAGGAGTAGTGTGCAGGGAGATGGGAAAGGATTGGGACAAGGTAATAGAAATGATACAGGTAAGATGGGCTGAATGGTTGCTTTCTGCATTGTAACAATTCTGTGATTCTGGGGCAGGATTAGCCTATTAAAGGCAAATTAAAATATACTGACAATATTCTAAAATACTGGACAAGTCAAGCCAGAAGTGGAAAAAATCATTTAGATCACACAGATACAAAGTTGTGTCTTGGACAAGGTTTACTAAATATTCACAACTTTCCATTAGTAATGCCATCTGTTCCAATGTAACTGAAGGCAGGTGCGTAAACATAAGAACATAAAAGTGCTTTCACACTGCAGAGGCTAGTTTATGGGAACATGCCCTAAATACATTCTAAATCCTTCATATTTACTTTTAGATCACAGCCTGTCTCTCTGTGGTTCCCTTTGTTTATTCTTTCACGGGAGGTCACTGACATTGGCGAAGTCTGCATTTGTTGCTCATCCCTAATTGCCTTTGAACTGAGTGGCTTGTCCAGCCATTGCAGAGGACAATGATGAATCAGCCACCCATGTTGGTCTGGTGCCATATGTAGGCAGATTGCCCTCCCTTCAAGGGCATTACTGAGCCAGATGGGTTTTTACAAAGCAAAATCAATGACACTTATCACGGTTACCATTATTAGCAATACGCCAGATTTATTCTTTGATTCATCGAGTTGAGGACCTTCTTTGTCACCTGAAAGGCTTGTGAAACTGTGGAATTCCCTGCCCAGTGAAGCAGTTGAGGCTACCTCGTTGAATGTTTATAAAGCAATGATAGATTTTCAAACAATAAGGGATCAAGGGTTATGTGAGCTGGCAGGTAAGTGGAGTCAAGTCCACAAAAAGATCAGCCATGATCCTGTTGAAAAGCAGAGCCGGTTTAAGGGGCCACATGGCCTACTCCTGCTCTTGTCTCTTATGTTCTAATTATAAAGTCCATTAGCACCTTAACAGGATTTAAACTTATGAATATAAAACGTTAGGAGAAAGCGAGGACGGCAAATGCTGGAGATCAAAGTCGAGAGTGTGGTGCTCGGAAAGCACAGCAGGACAGGCAGCATCCGAGGAGCAGGAGAATCAACGTTTCGGGCAGAAGCCCTTCATCAGGAATGAGGCTTGTGGACCAGTGGGCTGAGAGATAAATGGGAGAAGGGTGGGGAAGTTATGAGAGAATGCGATTAGTAGATGAAGGAGGGGGAGAAGGTGATAGGTCGGAGAGAAGGGCGGAGTGGATAGATGGGGAAGGTGATGAACAGTTCAAGAGGGGTTGCCGATTTGGAGGCTTGGGACTGGGATAACATGGGGGCCGAGGGAGACTTGCCTCCAGGACTCGCCGTGACCATGAGAGAGACCAGCTCCCTCATTTCCCCCGTTGGCCCACAAGCCTGATTCCTAATGAAGGGCCTAGGCCCAAAATGTCGATTCTCCTGCTCCTCTGATGCTGCCTGACCTGCTGTGCTTTTCCAGCACCACGCTCGAGTACAAAGCATAATCCTGGGTTACCAGCCCAGTGGCATTGTCGCTACACTGCGATGCTCCCACAGCACATAAAAAAAAAACAAACAGACTGACCTTGACATTTGGCTTCTACATATCACTGATTTGCTGCCGCAGTACGAGTCTATCTAAACAGAAGGCAATACAGGCCTAGTTTACACAAACAGTCGGCGGAATTTATCTCTCTAATCCCAGCTTTATTCAGAAATCCACAAAACCAGGTTATAGCCCCAAAGGTTTATTTGAAATCACAAGCTTTCAGAGCACTGCTCCTTTGTCAGGTGAAGGAAGGAGCAGCACTCCAAAAGCTTGTGATTTCAAATAAACCTGTTGGATAGAACCTGGTGTCATGTGACTTCGGATTTTTTCCACCCCAGTCCAAGACTGGCACCTCCACATCCCAGCTTTATTCAAGTGAATCTGCACCACATGCACTTTACGGTCAATCTATCTTTTCAAGAAGAAGTTTTGCAAAGTCTGCAAGGAACATTGTTGCTGGACACTAAAGTAAGTGAAGACTAAGGAAGAAGTAGGTTCTCCCAACTGGTGTCTTCGAAAATTTGTAAACTCAGTTTGGATTATGCTGCTCTCTCCCTGTTATGGGATACATATAAAAGCAGTTTTAAAAGAAACTGAAGACTAATTTTGCTCATCAAACCAGCTCCTTCAGTAAGCTTCGCAGCCTTGTCTCTCATGAACTCTGTATAACACATTTCAAATTTTAACAGAGAGTTGAGTTGAAGACAATTCCAAGACAAACTGAAGTTTGTGTTGTTGCATCACCCTATACGGAGGTTAACACATCTCACTGATGGAAAATGAATCAACACTTGCTCATTTTGCCCATACTTAATAGATACTGCGTGCATGCCTCAGTCAGTTGGACAGATATTTCTGCCCATCTATTCCAGACAGATGGAAAGATCTTTGGGAATCTAGACAGACAGAAATATGCATACATGCCTCAATCAAGATGACAAATGTGCTTGTATTCATTCTAAATAGGTAGGCAAGCATATACACAGCAGTGAACTGCCCTAGATGTGTCCTGCACAAGTCCTAAATAGATCAGTCACCTTGAACTAGTTCCAAAATTATATGTGAAGTCAGAGATCAACCCACAAGGCCACAGCAAAAGTATAACAAAAGGATGATATTAGTGAAATTATTGCTTTGGAATTGAATTTTCTTTCACAAAATAATGAGACAGTTATTGATGAGAAACACTAATTTTTCCCATCTTAATTCATCAGTTTGGGAGACGTTGAATTGTGGCGGCCAACTTGTTTTCTAAAATGATTCCAGAATTTTTGCCTCCATACTCCAAAAGGGCAATCCACATATTCAGCACTCTGAAGCAGAATTTCCCAATAACTTCTAAAATCAACTTCTGAGAGTTTGAACCCAAGCACTCTAGCTTTATTTCTGCATCTTAATTTAAACTAAAATTCCAGGTTCATTTTGTTTATATTTTAACAATTTGACATGAAATCACTTCATCGCTTTATTTGAAGTCAACAATCAAAAGTCTGTTCTAATATATACCTCTGACAACAGTGTGCATCCTCATGGTCCTTTCTTGCACTACCTCCAGCACTTTCTTGTTCCTTGGGGCACCAGGACTACACAAAGTATTCAAGAAAAAGTCTGACCAGAAACTTTAAAGTTTGGTCACAACTAGTTCTGCTGTAGTTAGGGCAACATCCAGTTGCTCAGTCTTGATTTAAATACCCTAACATTCCTCACTCTGGTTTAGCTTCAAACCGGAGGCATTTCAGCATTAAGCATGCTTATTATTTCACTTGCTTTTTTCATTCACTTATGAGATGTAGGTGTCACTGGCTGGCCAGCATTTCTCGCCTGTCCCTAGTTCCCCTTGAAGATGGTAGGCAGTTGTCTTCTTAAACTGATGCAGTCCATGTGTTGTAGGTAGACTCAATTTGTCATTAGGGAGGGAATTTCAGCATATAGACCCAGTGACAGTGAAGTAGGGTGACATATTTCTAAGTTAGAAGTTCTGCACATAGCAACCTGAGACTACTTTAAATACCTCCCCCAACTTACATATTTTGTTCAATGCATTCCAGTCTGTTAGGTCTGTCTGTTCTGAATCCACCATTCCTCCTAGTTTGGTATCACCTGCAAACTTGATAATTTTATCATGAACAAAGATGATTACATTTAGAAATCAATTGTCATCTTGCAGTTGGTAGTACCTTCTTTAAACTGCCTGGCTTTAGTGAGATCACAGCAGGTCTCACTAAAGCTTTGCACACATGTGCACCTGTGTCCATTAGCAAAGATTAAATATCTTGAGAACATAAACATGAATGTCCACACTCAAAACATTTGGGCGGCACGGTGGCACAGTGGTGAGCACTGCTTCCTCACAGTGCCAGAAACCCGGATTCAATTCCCGCCTCAGACAACTCTCTGTGCGGAGTTTGCACATTCCCCCAGTGTCTGCCTGGGTTCCCTCTGGGTGCTCCGATTTCCTCCCATAATCCAAAAATGTGCAGGTTAGGTGAATTGGCCACGCTAAATTGCCCGTAGTGTTAGGTGAAGGGGTAAAATGTAGGGGAAAGGGTCGGGGTGGGTTGCGCTTCGGTGGGTCGGTGTAGACTTGTTGGGCCGAAGGGCCTGTTTCCTCACTGTAAGTAATCTAATCTATTTCATAAAGCTTACAAAGTTTAAGAATGACTATTAGACAGAAAGGTTGTGCTTTAAATGTTGTTTTACAATAGGAGTCCCTGTGTGAGCAAATAATTTGAGTTACCACATTCAGAATTTCCAGAGCAATGCTTTTAGTCACTGGTTTCCCAATGGAACTCGAAACAGTGCGAAAATCTCATGGGTGCTGCATGGATTACATCCTCATTCATTACTTTTGCTCAAAAAGAGATGGTACCACTCCCTGCTGGTGACTAAATGCCATGTCAAGGTGGATCGCTCCATTGCGCAGTTCAGAGAATTGAAGTATTAAAAACAAAACTACAGTATATGGTTACAATTTGGAACTATTTTTAGATCATTGTTAAGTCCCCCTACAGAAAAAAAAGTAATAACAGATTAGGTCGAGCAAAAATGCACAGTTTAGAAACTGGAGTGAGGAACTGCATGCAATAGTATCATAGGACGGTTGCAACACAGAAAGTGACCATTCAGGCAGCCAACACTGCGCTAGCTCTTTTCAAGAGCCAATCAACTCATTCCACTCTCCTGCGCTTTACCCATAGGCTTGCATTTAATTTTTCTTTTTAGGCACCTATGCAACTGCCTTTCAAAAACTACAATTAAATCCATCTCACCACATACTCTCATGAAGTGCAGTCCAGGTGAAAACAAAAACAAACAGCTTTTGTCGCAATGATTTTCTTTTGCAAATAAACTGACATTTATCTTCTAGCACTCAAACTGCCATCACTGGTAACATTGCTATCTATCCTGCCTACACCAAACATGACTTTGAGAACCTTTATCAAATCTCATCTCAATCTTCTCCACTGTAACTAAACAATTCCAACTTTGTAAACATATTCACATAAGTGAAGTCTTGTCATAAAAACATTGAATCTTGTCATAAATCTTTTCTGCACCTTCTCTAATTCTTTCACCTTCCAATGGACACTTCAGTCTCGAGGTCTAAATAGTAAGACCCGAAGAGGTGATCTTGAAGAATTCTGAGGTCGTAATGGGAATAGAAATCCAAAAACTAATCCACCTGCCTATCTTAACCTGAAATAGTGGGTGGTATTTAAAGTTTCCATTGAGGTTTCACAGTTAATGGTAGCCCCAAGTTGCCTCTCACTGGGAAGGCCCATCACATGCAATAATATCACAGAGAGAACAAAGAACTGTTGGCCAGAGACTAGCAATTCTACTGAGTGGCAGCACCAGCAGGAGTCGGTGGCTGCTATCGGTACTATACCCATCCAGGACACAGGCAAATGGCAATGGGAGGAAGGAGCAGATAAGTGTCTGAGATTTAGCAGGGAAAGAGCAGGGAAGTGTCTGTCAATGCACTACACACCCCCAATCACCACACCCTGATGTCAAGTCCCTTAATCAGGTATTGAATGCATTTGTACTCTGCAGTCAGTCCATGAGACACTGTTGCTGGCATTAAATATTGCCCCTTGTCTGCTATCTCAATTCAATCCTTCTCCAGATTTCCTTAAAATTCTAGGTGGTCGCAATTTGGGAACTTTCTATTTGTTCTAACTGACCTTTGAACAAGAGATTAAATTGTGAACAAAACCTTAAGTTTCTCTTAATTCAGTGCCCCACTTGGGTCTTAAGATTCTAAACAAAATATTTATTCATTCCTGTTGCATGTGTCCATTCCAACCTCTCTCAGCAGCTAGACTAAGGTCTGTAAAGGTGATGATGTACTCAAGTAAGACTGTTAAATTGTATTTATGACTGGACATCCAGGCAAATAGAAATTCACTATCTAGTACTAGCATGAAGACTAAACCAAAATCAAATCTCCGTGGTCCCATTACTAGGAGAGATTATAGCAGTGATCAGAGCACAGATCAAGGCAACAACTAAAA
>NC_057742.1:32576262-32580879 GCF_004010195.1 Chiloscyllium plagiosum | reverse complement strand
TTTCCACACTGTAGGAATTCAAAGTCAAACTCTTCCACGCCATCAAGGATATGCAGGTCCTTGGCCTCCTCCACCGCCAAAATGTGACCACCCGACTCCTGGAGAAAGAACTCCTCACATTCCACCTTGGGAAGCGATGTACATGTGTTTGCAAACGAAGGGACTGATTAGGGATCGTCAAAATGGGTTTGTGCGTGGGAAATCATGTCTCATAAACATGATCGAGTTTTTTTGAAGAAGTAATAAAGGGGATTCTTGAGGAAAGAGCGTTAGACGTGATCTATACGGACTTCAGTAAGGCGTTCGACAAGATTCTCCATGGGCGACTGGTTGAGAAAGGTTAGATCTCACGGAATACAGGGAGAACTAGCCATTTAGTACAGAACTGAGTAAAAGGTAGAAGACAGAGGATGGAGGTGGGGTGTTGTTTTTAAGACCGAAGGCACAGGGATCGGTGCTAGGTCTACGAATTTTCGTCATTTATATAAATGATTTGGATGTGTGAATATGTGGTACAGTTTGGAGCTTGCAGAAGACACCTGAATTGGCAGTGTAGTGGACTGGGAAGAGGGTTACCTTATGACCTTGACCAGATGGGCCAGTGGGCTGAGAAGTGGCAGATAGAGTTTATTTCAGATAAATGCGACGTGCTGCGTTTTGGGAAAGCAAATCTTCGCAGCACCTATACACTTGTATGTCTATTCGTGGCGATTAAGCCAGAGAGCGATAAGTTCAGTGAGCGATTCACTCGCCCTGGAAGCAAGCAACAAAGTTAATCCCAACAACACCGATATTTTTGATGGGGACATGCTGCACTGCAATGCACCTATACACTGCGATGACAATGATGAACATATGAGAACAAGTGGTTCACGAGATTGGTTAAACCAGATCAGTTTTTATTGTGCGAGTATTTCTTGGAGTAATCACAGATGTGCAATCAGTGTGAACTGATGCAAAATATCTGTAATGGCGAGTAGACCCTAATCATTTTGGTGTAGAAGGGTTCGCTTCTCACGTGTCACTGGCACAGGCGTCCGGTGACAGGTGGCAGGATTTGAGACCATGGGCGCTAAAGGCACAAATAACGAAATACTGGATCTTCAGGGATGATGTGGGTATCTGGTTCAATGCAGATATGTGGACATATAAGAAGAAACTTAATTGGCTAAATCAGGCACATAGGTAACACCCGCCAGACCTGAAAAGCTAGGAGCGTAGCCTGGTGTTTCCCTAACATAGAAGACTCTGACCCAAGATTAAAAACGGTCCGTACTGAGTTGTGGGCAAAAGGCAAACATAACTTTCGGCTCATACGGGGCTGTGAGCCCATAATGATAAATCCGAAGTCTGAGTATCGTCCTTGCTGAACTCAATACCCCTTAAAACCCGAGGCCATTTAAGGAATTACGCCAGTCTTTGAATTCCTCCTAAAGGCTGGAGTGATAATCCCTTGGAAAACTCACCAGTGAGAACCCCCACCGTTCCAGTCAAAAAGGCAAACTTTCTCGGTGAATCAGAGGCAGTCAATAATGCTGTTGTCGCACACACCTCAAACGTTCCCAACTCCTATACTATATGAGCTCAAATTCCAGCGGACAGTAAATTGTTCTCTGCTGTTGATTTCGCAAATGTCTTCTTTTGTGTACTGGTGCACCCAGATAGTCAATCCTGGTTCACTTTTTCATTCAAATAGAAATCATATACTTTCAGCCGACTTTGTCAAGGTTAGTGTGAGTCCCCCACAATATATATAATGAGGCTCTTCATCGGGATTTGGTAACTCATGCTTCTGCAGTATGGAGACGATTGCTGAATAGCGGCACCGACAGAGGAACAATGTGAGAAGGATACCCTTGCGTTGCCCTGCCCTCTAGCGAGGGAAGTGCACAAAGTCAGTCTCACAAAGCTAAAATTTGGGAAACAACAGGTGAAGTTCTAAGGTCACTTAATATCTGAGCAAGGGAAGGCCATTGGTCAAGATAGAGTTCAAGCAATCCAGCAAATTCTAAAGCCTCACACAAAGAAACAATTACTATCCGTTTGGGGCATGTGTTCCCACTGTCGAATGTTTAGTCCACATTACGCAACCCTTGAGGCACCCCTAAGTGACATAGCCCATGGCAAAGGGTTACAGAACCAGAGTCCGTTGCAGTGGACCCCAGCGGCAGGGGATGCCTTTGTTGAATTTAAAAAAGCGCTCCAAATTACACCGACACTGGGAATTCCGAATCCAAACAAGCCTTTTCTTCAAACGGTAGATGAGAATCTTGGCTGCATGACACCTGCGCTTTTGAAGGACCATGGGGGGAAATTGAAGCCAGTATCATATGTTTCGGCTAAACTAGACCCCATAGCGGCAGGATTGCCTAAATGCCTGCGAACTGTGACTGCAGCTGAAAAGGCTGCTGTAGCGTCCAGCATGACACCTGCGCTTTTGAAGGATCATGGGGGGAAAATGAAGCCAGTATCGTATGTTTCGGCTAAACTAGACCCCATAGCGGCAGGATTGCCTAAATGCCTGCGAGCTGTGGCTGCAGCTGAAAAGGCTGCTGTAGCGTCCAGGGATATATTCGGCTATGGCGAATTAACACTCCTGGCAGATGCGGTATCCTCAATGCATTCCGAGCAAAAGACCGCACACGTGTCGCCAGCATGTTGGCTCACATGTAATACTGTGTTATTGGAGATGCCTAACATTACAATAAAGCGATGTAACGACCTTAACCCTGCTAGCCTTCTCCCACAGAAGAAGATGGAAACCCAGATGCTTGTGTCGCTGTAACTCTGAAATTTGCAGCCCTAGACTGGATTTTCAGGATTTGCCACTTTCAAATCCAGAAATCAAGTCTTTTATTGTGGATGGGTCAGCATGGCGCAAGGAGACAGGCAGAAATTGTGTTGGGTATGCTGCCGTGACTGCCCACGACAAAGCTAACGGGGATCATTCCCTTCTCATCTGTCAGGGCAAGCAGAGGAGCTGATTGCCTTGACTGAGAAATGTAAATTGGCTAAAGGAAGGACAGTGAATATTTACACCGATATCAGATACGCATTCGGGTTGTACATGATTTTTGGCACTCTGTGGATACACAGGACTTCTTGCGCTCCACCGGGAAGCCCATCACACAACGCAGCTTGATTTCTGACCTCCTGGAAGTGGTCCTGTTGCCTAATGCAATGTCAGTGTGTAAATGTGTAGCACACCAAAAAATAATGATTCGATTTCTCAAGGCAATGCGAGGACAGCCTCAGCGGCAAGAACGACAGCCCAGCAGCCGATAGACATGTGTACGACAAAAATCTGTACCCCAACAGCCGACGTACAGGAGTTACAGTCCCAGGCCATGCCAGACGAAAAGCGTGAGTGGATGAAAGCAGAATGCAGTGTGAGGGAAGGAGTATGGTATGGGTCCAATGGTAAACCCTGTCTACCACGATCATTATTTCCATTTCATGCCAAACTGACACACGGTTAGGACCATGTGTCAAAAGAAGGGACGTATGGTCCTATTTCGGCACACTCATACACGAAGGGACTTACTCATTACTCCAAGAAATATTGTGAACGCTGTGTATTCTGTGCCACTAATAATGTGGGGAGGGGAATACAGATGGGTCAGGCAGCACAACCTCAATCCCCAAAACCCTTTGAACATTTGCAGATGGATTTGATTGAACTTAAGCCCAACAAATGGAAAAGGTATTATCTGGGAATAGTTGATACGTTTTCCAAATGGATGGAGACGTTCCCCACTTCTAAACCGGATGCCAGTGTAGCAGCCAACGCTTTGATAAGTGAGATAATTCCGAGATAGGGCATCCCTGAAAGGCTTGTAGCGACATTGGGAGTATGAATGGGATAATAAATATTTATGCAGGGATTCTTACGGGCACTTAGTAGCATCCAGCACGGCCAATGGGGCACCTGACACTCGAAATAGGTATTCTACGATCAAGGTAGGAGGTACCAGGGCATGAGTGATAATATGCAAGACTCAGAAGAGCAATGAGGGATTCTGGTGGTGTGCTATAGATAGAGCCTTCTCCGACATCCCTCGGCAGGTGAATTTCACATCCTACACACGGATGTTAAAAAACACCATTTCGACTGTGACAATACATCTATTCTGGGACAGGCTAAACAAGGACATGCCAGAGAATTCCTAGAGGCCTGGCACTCCAACCACAACGCCATAAACAAACACATTGCTCTAGATGCCATCTATCAACCCCTCAGAAAGCGAACAGGAAATAACATCACCACAAACCCCAGGAACACCATCCAGGAAAAAGATATAAGTAGAAATCAGGAGACAACAGCTTCGCTTCACTTGGAGGTCGCCACTGATGATGCTACCTCGCTAGGTAATGAAATGTCTGGATATCAAACCTACAGCTCAGCGAGCAAACCTACACACTAAACCTCAATCTGAGCTACAAACCTTCACAAACCTTGCAGGTGAATATAGTGTTACAGTCGCCCCCGCTGAAGATGCAGTACAGAGGATATAAGCATCCGGGCATGGCAACCAACCAAACCAAATCATGACCAACCCCAAGCAGGGCCGAGGGCATTAATGTCATGCCCAAACCTGAAGGGAGTCGGCCGAGGCT
>NC_057742.1:32573516-32576195 GCF_004010195.1 Chiloscyllium plagiosum | reverse complement strand
AGGAGCCATTGCAAGATGTGAAGGGAACAGAGCATGGCCTCAATACAACACCAGAGATTTGGACGTTCGATATCCTTGCTGGATATGTTTGCACACAGCCCAACGGTAGACTGCCGAACCACTCACAGAGATCCTGGTGAGAAATGTTAGCTGCCTGCTTCTGCGGGCAGTGACTACCCTGATCCTGATAGGGGGAGCAATTAGGGCAAATCTCGCGCCACCACACGAACTCCAGGCTACCTGCAGTCCCAAGGCTGACAGTCTCCCGACCACAGCCTTTTGCACCAATCTTGCAAGACTACACTTGGGGATCGCTGAATGTACTACGACGTTGTGCTTGAACAATGATTCTTGCTCAGCAATCTATGTGAATGGTACCATCAGAAACATTGCTTGTTCCTTTTTCAATAATGACACCATGATGGCGGGCATAATATGGCCCTGTGGAGAGAAAGGGTACCATCAACTTCCACTGGGATGGAAGGGGAGCTGCTATCCCGCGATACTTTCCACTGTCAACTGGCACAATAGTGCTCGTCACAAGGGCCGGTAATAGACGCACCCTAAGAGAACATCCCACGGCATTGCAATGTGTACACATTCGCAGACCTTGGACTACACCAGGAGTGAACATTGTGTGCTCCATTCTCTTGGCAGCAGGGACAACGGTGGCAATAAAAAAGATTAATGATCTCGAATATAATGTATTACTGTCAGCAAATGAGACGGAGGAAGGCCAAGGACTCATTAACACTGAGATAACTGCGGTTAGAGAAGCACTGATGCAAAATCGACGATTGCTCGACGTACTGCAAAATCTTATGTACCTCATGCTGTTTTAATATTCCCCCCATGATGAGTCCCAAAATATCACGAGTGTAATAAATCATGTGAAGGCAGCAATCAGGTCGCCTCCCCCAGCAGGTGACTCCTGGTTCCGATGGCTCACTTTCCTTTGGCGAGGATAGGATTTATTGGATCCTACACGTTCTTCTATTTGTAGGACTGGTCTTACTCATAGTGCTTTGTATCGGATACTGCTTGTGTACCTGCCGACGCCGCTTGCTATGAGTGTAGTAGGATAGGAAATGGTAAAATTAGCACTGGCCCCACGGCAGGACGATCCGATTGTATGGACCCCACACTACCGTGATATTGAGGAGTGGACGTGTGAACATGGGCAGTGTACAGGGCACACTTGAGGCAATGTGACGATACCGCCACAAAGCTGTGTTACAGGGAGGTTGCGTCTGAGGAAAGGCCTGGTGTTCCCTCAGCATTTTTGATGCATAGCTATTCTGGCTCTGTATTTTTTATTATTGTTGTCCTTGTTGTCATAAAATGACAAAAATGAGGGAAAACGTAATAGAAAATGAAGAAATTTAACATTTATTGTGAAGTCTGAAAGAGAATGCTTTGCTAAATTTAATACTTTTCTGAACTTTGCAAATACTTTGCTGAGTTCCTCAGTCGGGGAGAGAGCTTGTGTTTGTTGAACTTCGTAGACATTCAACCTGACCTCGCAAGCAGTCGACTTCAGCGAAAAGCTAAGGGAAAACATAAGAACAGTTATGTCCACGGCTAGGGAATGAGAAAGTAACAACTCGAGTCTTCCCAACCCTTGTCCCTGAGCCCGTGATAAGAATGGTATAAGAAGAATGCGTGAATTATCTGCGCTGCCCTGACACAACATATTTTTGCCAAGTGTACCGCCCTGCATGCAGGTTTTAAAATGAAGCTTTTTCTTAACCTGAAGTCAGATCGGCTTTAATTTCCAAGTCGGATTTTTTTAAAGTCACATGAACTTACTGCCTACAGATTGTGTGCTGTCTCAACACAATAGTATGTCTCTGCAAATACAAATACGCAAATGAAATTTCGCTCCATAAATTTATATATACGCACGTATGTGTGTGAGTAAAAGAGAATGCATACGTGTGTATGTATGTCAGGAAGTGCACGTATGAAAGGGAGGATGCGTTGAGAGAGAAAAGTTTGTGTATGCTGGAGTATATGTGTGTGACGGAGTGTGAATGAATGTGTGCATGCATGAGGGTGTGTGTAAGAGTGAAAGTCTGTGAGAAAGTCTGAGCATTTGTGTGCATGTGTTTGAGTCGCTGCATGACAGCATATACTGTGGTGGGCTACATGTCGTGTGACATGAACTCAAGATCTCGGTTGATGCACTCCTCATGGATACTGATTTACTGAATATGGTTATCAGCCACTGCTCAGCGACTTAGCATTCTTGTGTATCTAGAATTCCAACTTGGAGGATGTTCACCCGAAGTTGCACGGCGGATTAGCCTTTATAACAGAGTTTTGCAAGACTGGGAGGGAATATCCCTGTCTGGCGCCTGTTGTACCGTGTCCATTCATCCGTTGTCGCAGGGTCGGGTGGTCTCGACAATATACATTGCCTTTGGGCAAATTTGCTGAGTGTGAAATAGACAACGTTGGCCGAGTCACATTAGTACCTGCTGCCCTCGTGGTACGTGCTGTCCTCACGTGTAATGGCAGCATCTATGTTGATGCTCTGTCTTGTCTTACAAAGTTTGCCGTGGCACAGTGTGTGGTATTGTGGTCTACCGTTACTTGATGGCTGGACAATTTATTTGAAGGTTTGGCAATTGGTTAATGGCAAGAAGTGGAGATACAGGGAAGATCTTGGCGAGATGC
>NC_057742.1:32571269-32573276 GCF_004010195.1 Chiloscyllium plagiosum | reverse complement strand
ATAAAAATGCTTGTGTCGAAGAATATATTGATTTTAAACAGTTGGCTGTGTTAAGTGTGTTGGTGGGATGGAACGTGTTTTACCGCAATGTAGTTGATTCAGGCACTCCTCGCCATATGTTCAGATGAATAAAGTGTCGTCTATGTATCTGGTGTGTCGCGTTTCTTGGAGGCCCTGTGCAGCAATACGTCTTTTTCGATATTGCACATGACCATTTGGCATATTGGACTGTAAACGTGATCCAATGGCAGCTCTATGTGTCTGGATGAAGAATTGGTTGTCGAAGTTTTAGATGCTCTGTTCGAAGGTGAAGCAAATTGGTTGCAGGATTCCACGGGGAAATTAGCACTTGCTGGTTTTGAGTACTGAGTCTCTTGCAGCGATATCATTGTCAAGGAGGATGCTGGTGCAGATGGCCATAACATAAATTATGACGAGGAATGTTCTTCGTTTCGGTAGTCTGCGGGTGTGAAGTTACTATCGCAAATCTGTCGTGTTTCAAAAGCAGCTCGTGCGCCCCACCCCCGTACAGTCGGTTTCAAGATGGGCTCGACATAGAATGCTATTGCATGATACGATGTGAAATCTCCGTGTTTGGGATTTGTGCATCTTTAGAAGGCAGTAGAAGTTGCTGAAGTGAGACGTATGGGGGAAAAGAGTGTGTCGTGTACTCAGGAGGACTACACCAACAATCTTGATCAATCTTTTGACTTCACGAGTATGTTCTTTAACCATAGGCTGAAAGTTGATTTTAGTGCTCCTGGTCGAAATAAATTCTGGAGTTTACATGTTAAAAAATCAAAACCGCAATTCTGACTGATGAAAGACTTAACATCAATCTCGTTCGTCCATTCAACTTCTGAATCCTGCTAAAACGAGACAGAAAGGCGCTGTGGAGCCTCTTGGGTCTGTGATAATGAAATAGGGGGAGGCCATTCAGCCTCTAAATAAATGTGCACGGTATTAGGAGTGCATTCGTTGTCTCCAGACAGTTAAAAATGAAGACGAAGGGGGCATTCAGCCTCGTGAGTCTATTACACAGGAGCAGTGGGGTGCCATTCGGCCAATTGAGTATTTTGTAGCAGAGCAAAATGAGAACCTTCAGCCTCTCAAGTGTGTTAAACAGGAAAGTGAAGAGGCATTCAGCCTCTCGTGTGTGGTACAGACGAAAAGCACTCAGCCATTGTCCTTCTGAATGGGTCAGACAGGAACAGGTAGAGAGCATTAGGATATCATGCCTGCTACAAAGGAAGAGGAGGAGCCCATTAAGGCTTTGGTTCTATTTTCAGCAGCAGTCGGTGTCCGGTAAGACACTTACGTCTTTTATACATGAACTGGAGGAACTCATTTACAAATACATAGCAGGAGGAAATTCAACGTCACAAACCTGTTGCGCAAGAACAGGAGGAAGTTGTTCAGCCTCTCGAGCTATTTACATAGGTAGAGAATGAGGCGATTCGGCTTCTATAGTCCATTATAACGGCTCAAAATACGGCCATTCAAACCCTCGGGTGTACTACTCAGGAACAGGAGGAGGTCATTCAGCCTTTCGAGCCTCGAATATAACACGACAGCAAGTTATTAGCACCACAGGCCTGTACTGAAAGGACTGCAAGAGTGAATTCAATTGCAAAATACGACACATGGAAATATTACGGATTCATCATCGTATTGGTTGAATCATAACAAAAAGCAAGGAAGTCAAACAGACGCTTGAAAATGTTCTCTGAAACCAGGAACAAGCATTATGCCCCATGGAGATTAAAGAGTGAGAAAAGCTGAAGGTCTTGCTGCCTCTCACTGCCATTACACAGGAGCAGCAGGAGACTATTTATTTTCTCAAACTTGGTTGAAATCAGCGGACGTGCATACTTCAACAATTTTAACTGAATTCATAAGGAAACGTAGAGATCATTCATCCTTGGAATTGTGACCCCAGAGCAAGAACATGCCAGTCAGGTCACAACGGTATCTTACAACGTGTGATGATGCTCCTTCAACAAGGTT
>NC_057742.1:32547513-32566241 GCF_004010195.1 Chiloscyllium plagiosum | reverse complement strand
GTAAATGTAGGGGTATGGGTGGGTTTCGCTTCGGCGGGTCGGTGTGGACTTGTTGGGCCGAAGGGCCTGTTTCCACACTGTAATCTAATCTAAAATCTAATCTAATCTAGATGAATCAGCAATTTTCAGTGAAGCTGAGGAGATTGAATTAAACAATTTGAGGGGCAATTTAAACAAACCCACTGATTCCCAAGATACTATTTGCTAAATCTGTGATACCTCATGTTATCATCGCACAAATAGAACCATAATGGTCTTTCAATGAACAAACTGCACACTTCCTTTCAATCAATACTTTCAGTAACAAGGTTAACATGAGTAGGAAACCAGGCATCTGCAGTCCTCACTTTAATCAGGGGTAATGTGTCTTATAAATTAAAAGCGTACTGAATTATGTCTTAGTATTGTTGCTATTGTTAACCACTGCTAAATTTACCTAATTATTGCAGAAAATGCGATTTTGATTCATGGGGGACAGGTATCATCACTCAGGAAAGAGCTGTTCAACAGCGCTTGACCCAATGCCAACTGGCACATGGCTTAGGGAACAATCCCAGAGAATATTACCTTTGACGTTCTGCATTTTAAATTGGACCCTAATCTCTCATGGGAACATGTTTTAATTACATTATTTGTTCCTACAGGGGCATTTTCCCCTTCCACTCCAAGTTCATCGCAAGCATGAGGAGATGGCCTTAACTGTTGTGTCAGGCAACGTGACGACTTGAGTTCCTAGCAGTGGCTAGAAAGTTTCTATCCCCTGATTATAGTGTTCCCTATTACTACCACAACTCTCAGCAGTGCAGCCAGAAATGCAACTATGCAGCATGTGCAGAAAACACATCTTTCACACATATTGTCATTCCTCCTTCGAGTCTATGGTCATAAAAAATAGTTCAGATTCACTTTGACGCTTTAAAGTGGGCTTTACAAGCAACCACCGGAGACAGATTCAATCAGCTCACTATCCTTTATAAAGAAATAGCTTCCAGCAGTTCCCACCTTCAATCCAAGAGAAAAACACGTCAGAGAATTGAGATTGATTTTTAATTGTTTTCTATTTTAGATTATTTTTAAATTCAAATTAATTTAATTGATATTTACAGCTAATTCTATTAGCTTAGTACAAAATACTTTGAATAATCAGAAGGATATATAAAAATGTAAAGATGATCACTGTAGTAGCTAACTAGTATGTATTTCTTCAATGTTTTATTCCAGTTCCTACCTGTGCATTTTGTATGATCCCCAAGAACCAACAACTTGAAATCAAAGTTCCAGTTCGGAACAGAAAAGATAGCAGAGGAAGATTGAATGTTTTAAGGCATTTACCGTAAAGACAGACAAGAACTATTGACAAACAATATTTCTGTGGGCAACATACGTAAGTAATGCTAGCCAGTTATTTGCAGAACTGCTACAAATGTATCCTAGTCGGGTGGCTCCCAATGACTAGATTAGGTTTACAGCATGGTTAATTATGAAGTGGAAATTAACATGCTATTAATAAAGGAAAGTACACCCATAGTGTCACTTCCACTTAGAGCAAACATTGGGAAGTTACAGCTGTTCCCTTAGAATGGGGAAAAATTGGAATGGAATGGACAGGATTTTGGTGATGCATTATCCCAGCTGGTTAGGTCATGGGCCACTATTGTAATTTCCTGAACTTTATGTTTCAGTCCATTACTGGATTCATTGAGAACTAAGGAAACAGTGAGAAACACATTCAGATGGTGAAAACAAAATTGTCCAAACTTCCAGTGCTCCACAATTAAACTGTCACTGGCTCAGAATTCTGAAAAGCAAATGTGATGAACAAAGTTTTTAAAAATTAAATATTCAAAATGCAAAACATACTTGCTCTTTAGTTAACATTAGCAATTCTATCATATCCTTCATAGTGACAACACATGACAAAAGTAGATTTGGGAAATTATATAAACTGAAACAAACAATATCCTTGTCTCAGATTCCGATACCCACTTTATCTCCGTCATCTGTTTGGTTACAGCAGACGGACAACTTAGTGCACACCGGTAGATAGGTCGACTTGCAAAGAAACATAACAGGAAATATCACCAACACAATGAGCAGTATCAACTTTATGTATTATTGTCATTGCACAGAAATCTGTATTATACCAGCAGTGCATCTTCAATGTAAGAAAATATCACTTGATTTTTCCGCACATTAAATCAGCCAATAAATGTCATTCCTCAAAAGATAAAAATTCCCATCAACACGTATCCCGCAAGATATCGGACTTGCCCAATGAAACTCATTGCATACAAGGACCTTGGTTCTCCTATTGAACCACTTTTTTCTAGTATTTTCTCTGCCATAACTAAGTCCACTGCTTCAGCACACAGGTTGTCCTATTGAACCTCAGTCCTTTACTCTTTTATCTTTTTCATTAGTGTTATAACACAACCAAATGGAATTTTTCCCACCACAAATCACCCATGGTACTTTTTATCTATCATCCACCACCACTTAAATCATCTGTGTTCCCAATTAATCAAATTACATGCAATGTCCAATAAGGGCAATGCTTTATCACTACAATCATTGCAGCCCCATTCTATTAGCATTCTGTACTATTCCAAATAATTGTCATTTTTTTAGCTTTTCTAACATTAAATTTAAAAATTCTAATTTACGTTTGTGTCCTCTGAATTTACTGCCTATTTGATTTGAATTATTAATTTCACTTTGATTATACGTGCAAACTTATAGAATAAATTGATTAAATACATAATACAGATCTAAATATAACATTTCATTGTAAATATGTTTGTGCACTTGTGATCTATAAACTTTTTAAAATGAGGCATAAGTAAATTTTCATTTAAGTTTCATTGTGTAGTTCATGCACCGAGTAGCAGACTACTCAGTGTCCTTTTGAAAATTAGTCATGAAGGGTAAAAAGGCCCTTGTTCAATCCTTATTCAATCTCAGTATTTAACAGTTTATGGATGTTTACGCATTCAGCCTAGTCAGTACAATTTTATTTAGCTGGAGAAGGACAAAGAAAAATCTATTGCTGTCCTTGATCTTGATCACAACCAATAAAAACTGAGTGCAGGGCAGCATAACGGTTCAGTGGTTAGCACCGCTGCCTCAGAGCTTCAGGGACGCAGGTTCAATTCCACCCTGGAGTGACTCTCTGTGGAATTTGCACGTTCTCCCTGTGTCTAGGTGGATTAGTCGTGGGATATGCAGGGTTACAGGAATAGGGTAGGGGGTTGGGTCTGGGCGGGATGCACTTGAAGGTCAGTGTGACTCGATGGGCCAAATGACCTGCTTCCACATTATAGAATTATTAGAGTCCCTACAATGTGGGCATCAGCTAAGGGCAGGTCCAAACTCAGCTAGCATGTGTTCAAAAGTTTAAGTCATATCCATTGCGGAGACTTACTGTCAGGGGACAGTCTAAGATTGTGATGGTGATCTCTAAAGGGAGTATGGAACACAATTCAGGTGGTGTTGGAAGGATGGCAAAGAATGTTTTTCAGAGGATCATACTTCCTTCATCAAAAATAAAGGAATTGTAAAATTTGCAGTTTTGAAGTTGTGCACATCTACTGTCTACAATTCTTGCCCCCAGCGTTGGGCACTTAGAGTTATCCTTCAGCAACTTTTCAGCCTCAATTGAGTTCTTCAACGAGAAGAAGAAACTGCTGCAGCTGAACATTCTCATGGCAAAGCCCATTGTTTACTCTGCCGTCCCCACTGGGACCAGGTAGTGACAACGCAATTAGATTAGATTTTTTTTTAAGATTACATTACAGTGTGGAAACAGGCCCTTCGGCCCAACAAGTCCACACCGACCCGCCGAAGCGCAACCCACCCATACCGCTACATTTACCCCTTACCTAACACTACGGGCAATATACCATGGCCAATTCACCTGACCTGCACATCTTTGGACTGTGGGAGGAAACCCACGCAGACACCGGGAGAACGTGCAAACTCCACACAGTCGCCTGAGGCGGGAATATTCTCGACCTGGATGTACATTGACCAATTTGGGGACTGCTTTCAAATTAAGGACACCATCAAGATCTGGACCAATAAAGTAATGCTTAAGGTGAACGATAAGGAAGCAATCCTTCAATCCTCCCTCCAAGCTTCACTGTTGGATAGTGACTTCCTGAATTCCCATGAGCAAATCAAAGTCTATTTTTCCTGTCGCAAATCTGGCCAAGTGGTGGGCAAATGTATTACAGTTATCCTTGAGACATGCAAGCAGGAAGAATATCACATAAATATAGCAATCTGCATGGTGAGTCAGGCCACCTCTACAAAGGCTACCCAAAACACTGCCTCAGTTTTGTAAAGAAAAGGGAAATTTAGGAGGGACATATGTATGGAACCACTGTCAGGTAGTCCTGCAACTCACCATCCACCAATTCCTCCACTGCAGTTTCAATCATTCGGTGGGAATCTGAAACCTGGAGCCAGGCAAGCTAACTCTATTCTATGCATGTGTTGCAGAGAAGTTTTCACCAAATCCATCAGGAAGGATGCGAGAATGAGAGGGGTGGCTATCACAGGAACTGCAGGCTGTCAGGTTAAAGCCTCCTCATCGATGGACAACAGCATAGCCTTCAGATTAAATGCACTAATGGTGGGCAAACTGATTAATTTTTACAACCAATTTGAATTGGCTTCTGAAGCCAAGGTAAATCAAAGCAAGAGCAAGGCCATGTTTTTGCTAACTGGCCACACACGTCTTTGTCCCTTTCACTGTCAGGTTAGGTTACCCAATGTGCTAGTGGGTTTTTGTTTGGTTAAGTTTCTCCCCACGCAGCATTGTACTTTGCACTATGGGCTGATTCTAGTTTTACATTTAGAGACAAACATCAAACACACCTGGAGGGTCAACAACTCTGTGAAAGATGCTCTTTGGTCTGCCTGAAAACTGCTGTCTTCCAACACGTGGAGCTGCTCTTGATTCAAGTGTTGAAGCTAGCACATTCTAAGTCAAGGACCACATTCAAACTGATGCAGTAAAGCTCAGGGCAGTTGTTACAGAGGCACAATGGCAAAAGGATGCTGCTAAGGCCTTTCTGTAACAGCATAGAAACCACAGAACCCTTTGTGCTGAGTACATTGTATTCATAATGTACATTCTTTGCAGAGTATTAAAACTATTTTGAGGCATCTCAATGAGAAAAAAAGATGAGAACGATTGGATTATCTATCATTTCTGGTTTAAAATATGAAGAGTTTGCATGTTCTCCCAGTACCTGTGTAGGTTTCCTCTGGGTGCCCTGGTTTTCTCCCATAGTCGAAAGACATGCAGGTTAGGTGGATTGGCCATGCTAAATTGCCCATAGCATCTAAGCATATACAGGCGAGGTGGATGAGCCATGGGAAGTGCAGAGTTATACGGACATGATGGGGGACTGGATCTGGGTGAGATGCTCTTTGGAGTCCCACTAGCACATTGGGACTCAATGGGCCGAATGACCCCTTTCTGCACTTTAACGATTCTATGATTCTAATAAAATGTTGCTGCTCTCTGGTAGTACATGGAATATATTTCAGAAAAATTAAAGCCATTACAATTGGATTGAGTTGAGTGGAACAAGCTGTATGGAGACAAGTTGAATTCTATTGCAAACTTTGTAACATTCAAGTAGAAACGTTTTGTGATGTAGGTTTACAAATTTTATGAAGGTGCTATATTTTTGGAAAAAAAGACTGGATTGATAAAAATTCATTTCACATTTTGTCAAGGTCCCTTCAGAATAACAGGGGCTAGGAGTCAAGGAGGCTAAGTTGGCATAAAAAGTGCAATAAAATGGTCCAATAAATGAATATGTAATTTGCTTTCATGATGTTTACTTCTTAATTTAAAGTACCTCAGCTAACAGCTCACACTAACTTGGTTAGGGACAAGCCTCCTGCTTGTCACCACACTCTAACTAGCCAGTATGAATAACACATTTAACAACATTTATCATATTATAGCAACTTGAAGTCTAATGGCAGTGTCCATGGAGAAGTTGGCTTTTCTCTATTAAGCCAATGCTCTCACCACCCTTGCACTAATGTTATATCATCAAAGGTCTCCCCACAACAAACATTCTAAGTTCCATTTCAAAGCATTCTCTTTTGCCAGTGAGGTAAATCTGTGGATTATCAGGAGTTTGGGGATCTCTAGATACACTTTGGAAGAAACCACCCTGAAATAAATGCCTTCCTTTCTGTTCTTCCTTTCTATTTTAAAAGTCTGATGTCTCAAATAAATGTAGTTTCTCAACATGTAGATAAAGGAGAGAGGGGAGAGGAAATACTGTGGGCAATAAATTTGAAAACAACATGTCTAGAATATCTAATTGAAAGGTATAAACCCTAATCTTATCCTGTCCTTTTTGGTTTCAGACGGCAATGAGCCAGCTGTATATTTCAAGCACTTCTTGAACAATTATCACTTTAATCTAATGTTACAGAGAGTCCTCTGTGATTACGCTTCACATTTACCATCTGTTGAACGTATGCTGGCTCTACAGCCCTTTGCATCTTCTGCCATGCTGTAATAAATGAACTGCAGTGAATAATAGATCGAATCTCTTAAACATACCCCCTAGGATATATTCCCATATATGTGGCTATTGGTATCCAGGATTTTACAAGTCATTAATGCATACTCTCCAGAACTGTACAGTATTAAATTGTAAATTATTAACAAAATCTTATGAAACTCTTTCATCTAGTATTTCATTTTTTCATGATTTTTCCTTTATTCTTTCATAAAATGTGGACATAGCATTTATTGCATGTTCCTGTTTATCTTCAAGGTGGGTGTGAGCCACCTTCTTGGACCACAGTAGTCCATGTGTGCAGTTACACCCAGTGCTTCTAGGCAGAGAATACTGTATTGCCTTTGAGTCATGAACATGTAGGTTCAAGTCCCACTCCAAAGTCTTGAGGGCAAATTCCAGGTTAACCCTCCACAGCTCTACTGAAGGAAAGCCACACTATCAGAAGTGCTGCCTTACAAGTGAAAACTTTAAACCAGGGGCCCTGCCAGCCCTTGCATAAAAATTCAAGCATCATTATTCAAAGTGCAATGAAGTTCTCCTTGGTGCCTTGGACAACATTTATCCCTCAACCAATAATACTAAAAAAGATTATCTAGTTGCTATCCCATTAGTGTGCAAAGTGGTCACACTAAAGTAACTTGGATTTGAATTATATTTAACTTGAGAGAACTTTGGAGTATTCCCACTATACAAATCAGAGTCTCTTTCTTTATTGGGATTATTAACCCATTATTGAATGAGTGTAAGATTAATCTTTAATTCACTCACCGTATATGGGCATCACTAAATGGGCCAGCACTTATTGCTAATCCCTAATTAGCTGTGAGAAAGTGGTGAATAACTGACAATGGAATGTCAGATGAATCCATCAGTTTCAGAACTATGATATTCCTCATTGTAATTACTTGTGCATTGAGCTATGTTCTTACATGTAATTTCACTTTTAATTGGATATTCAACTGTGGCATGATCCTGTGATCCAGCACACACAAGGAGGAATCGTTCTCACAGGATATTCACCTCCGTAAGCATGGGCATGCAGTTCGAGAGTTTCCACTCTACGAAAACGAAAATTGTCTGCAATTTCCTACGGAAGCACAGGATCATGGATTCACCCTTTATAAATGCAATATCAAGAAAACGATTAATAGTTGAAAAGCAGACTATCTTTTGGAAACACTTCACCATAAAAACTCTCAATCAGCATATATGGAATTCCTGCACACAAGACTGTTAACGATGTACCACCATTCTCACTTTGTCAGACATATTTAAATGTCAGTTCTACTTCTGATCATTTCAAATAATTGCAAAAACAGTAGTCAGCTTTTAATTGGGAAACACTAGCAAGTTGCCACTGTCTCCTGTATTCTACCACCTCTCTTCTATTCCTATCAATATGTTATGATTCGGAGATGCCGGTGTTGGACTGGGGTGTACAAAGTTAAAAATCACACAACATCAGGTTATAGTCCAACAGGTTTAATTGGAAGCACACTAGCTTTCGGAGCGACGCTCCTTCATCAGGTGATCACCTGATGAAGGAGCGTCGCTCCGAAAGCTAGTGCTTCCAATTAAACCTGTTGGACTATAACCTGGTGTTGTGTGATTTTTAACTTTATCAATATGTTAATTGGTTTATGTTCTACGTGATAATTGGCAAAATAAACAGAGGTGAGATCAGATGATCCTTTCTTACACAACTGTTAATAATCTGGAATGCACTTCCTGAAAGAGTGGTGAAACCATATACAATAATAATCTTCAAAGCAGAATTGGGTAATAAAGGTGATGGGGCAAAATACTGGAATGTAATGATGGAAGAGCAGAGGTGTTGAACTAATTGAGATGCTCTTTCTAGCGCAAACATATGTGCAAATGACCTCCTTCTGTACTGTGGGATTCCAGAGTAATAATTTAATGCACAGTTGTCAAGTGATTATACTGTACTGAGCTGATAGATTGCAGCACCATTCAAGCCTTTATAGTGTAAAAAGCAGATTATGTAGCCTATAGCCTTATCCTGAAAACATTCATGATTCAGTTATCTAACCCATATAACAAACTAAAAAGGAGGAAAGCATGAAATAGTTAAGATAGATACCAAACATTAGTACACATTTTCTTTCATTTGATTCAGTTTCTAAAGCAAATCCAACAAGCAATCTCCCTGTCCCAGCACAACCTAAGAGAATATCACTAAAATTATCTTAAATGTCAAAATGAATTATTTTACCCTCCCTCCTTGTATTTGGCTATTGAAACAAAACGTAATTTCTTTTCTCTCCCCAGTTTCGGTTCCTGCAGAATTATTTTGAGGTTTGCTGTGATGATTGACTTGTGTTAGGTCTTTTGCAAAGTAGACAACTGTTCCATTTAATATAGGATAGATGAGCCATGCTCAACAAGTGATTCACTGAATTCCTGTTGAAGGTGAGAAACAGGAGCCACTTAATGCAGGAATGAAATAAGAACGAAACTAAGTGGAACACTTATGGGTGCATTGTCAACAGGATCCTATGCTGCAGTTTAATGAGCGACTAGAATGGTGTGAGTTGCATCGTAAAGTATAAATCAGTTTTCCTTTCCTTTGCAGTCACTATCTGACTGAATACTAATGAACCCATTTTTTATAGTTTTTCACACAAGTGCAAACTCAGAATGGTCTAGGATTGATTATTGCTATAATAGGAAACTTGCTATCACACTAGGCCAGTAATCCAGACACCCAACAGAATGATCAAAATTGCCCTATAGTGTCCAGGGATGTGCCAGCTAAGCAGATTAGCCATGCGAAAATGTAAGGTTGCAAGGCTACGGTAGGGGGTGGGTGTGGGTGGGATGCTCTTCAGAGGGTTGTTGTGAACTCAATGGGCCGAATGGCCAATTTCTACATTTCAGGGATTCTATGATTCAACAAGTGATGCAAGTTAGAAATTCCACTTCTGGTTCCACCCAGTGCCATTTGTGTAGCCTGGAAAAACAAACAGAGTGCTGGCAGAATTAAAACCCACACCTTTCAATGGTTCACTTAGCATTGTTGTGGGCTCATTAGATGCATACCTCGGGAAGATTTGAGATTTTGACGAAGGCTGCCAGACATCAGAAGCCCTCGAGAATCACTCCAGCTGGATAAAGTGGGGAAATGGCATGGATGCAGGCACAGATAGAAACAGCAAAAGTTTATCGAGCTTAGAAAGGAAGGAGTAGTAATCAGGTCTTTCAACAACTTCTTTTGAATGTACAACTTTTACTACTGGGTAGGTCAAGAGTAGCAGATCCATGGGTACACAACTACTTTTGGAGTATTGTGTACAATTTTGGTCTCCCTCCTATTGGGAGGATGTTGTGAAAATTGAAAGGGTTCAGAAAAGATTTACAAAGGGTGTTGCCAGGGTTGGTGCATTAGATCTACAGGGAGAGGCTAAATAGGCTGGGGCTGTTTTCCCTGGAGCAGAGGCTGAGGGGTGACCTTATAGGGTAATTTTACAAGGTCTTTTCCCTGGGATGGGTGAGTCTAGAACTAGAGGGCATAAGTTTGGGGGGGGGGGGGGGGGGGGGGGGAGGGAAAAGAAGGGGAAGAGATTTAAAAGGGACCTCTGGGGAAACTTGTTTAGAGGGTGGTGCTTGTATAGAATGAGCTGCCAGAGGAAGTGAAAGTGGCTGGCACAATTTTAAAGACATCTGGGTGGGTATATGAGTAGGAAGCGTTTAAAAAGGGATATGGGCCAAGTGCTGGCAAATGGGACTAGATTAGGTTAGGATATCTGGTTGGCATGGAGGAGTTGGACCAAAGGGTCTGTTTCTGTGCTATACATCTCTATGACTCTGACAACCAGCTGTACGTTCCCCACCAAGCCAAACATCATACTGACTTGGAACTATGTCACCATTCCTTCAACTGTCACTTAGTCAAAATCCTGGAACATCCTTCCTAACAGCAATGTGGGTCTATCTACCCTCCAAAGACTACAGTGGTTCAAGAAATCAGCTTACCACTGCCTTCTCAGGATCAATTAGGAATGGATATTAAATGCTTGCCAGGCCAGTAACACTCACTATTGGTAAAGAATTATTAAAAACATACCTTGAAGGAGTCAAGGATCAACCAGAGGGGAAAGTGGACACTGATTGAGGCTTATTTCAAAAATCAGCATAATAACATTTACATTGGCAGTAGGTTGTGCAAAGACGCAAGATGTCTGAAGGCAATAGTGAGGTGGTATCTGCTGATGGGGTTGGATTAATTCATATATGTGTGGGTGTTGGGTTCTCCTATCCCAGATGAAGCTGGCTTTCCATCTTACCCACCACCCCCACTTACCTATGGTACTCTATGCTACTTTCTCCCCGCCCCCACCTCCCCCTCATTTATCTCTCCAATCTGTAGGCACCCTGCCTCTATTCCTGATGAAGGGCTTTTGCCCGAAACGTCGATTTTCCTGCTCCTCTGATACTGCCTGACCTGCTGTGCTTTTCCAGCACCACTCTAATCTACACTCTAGAATCAGCCTACCTTCTTTCCTATTTTGAGGCTGCCACGTAGACACCAGACCTGTCTCCATCATGAAATTTCACTCTGATAGCATGAAGATGAAAGAAGGGCCACAACTGTGGGATTAGTGGGACCATCTATTCCAATCACTGGCAAGAAAAATCCAGCCAGAGTTCAACATTCAGCCTGGCAGCTAGGGAATTCAAAGTCAATGCACCGAATACCATCCGGAACAAAAAGCTCGTGTTGGCAATGGTAGCCATAAAACAGATTATTAAAAACCCGCTGGAACACTAATGTTGGAAGGATGGGGGTAATGACAACATGTGACACCTAATGGCTGGATCTAGCCTCTGTACCTCCTCTCAATGCAATCATCATAAATTGAGGGGTGATTGGGATGCTCATTATCCCACCCGCCCTTGAGGCTTATAACTGACCAATTAAGGCCCATTTAAGGGCATTATCCCCTTCCACTGCCATAATATGCCAGTACCAGAAGGCAGGTGATAGTTGGAGGCATCTTATTTTAACCATTACCTCTTTTTGTGCCTCCCTGCTCGGCCTCCAAACCTACCCCCACCCCCAGCATCTCTACGACCTCTTGGATAAGTGCAGCTATGAATCACAGGCAAGGTCATTTGCCTTTGAATACCTTTGTTAGCCTTTACCAGATACCACGACGGTGTCCCTTTCAGATTTAAACCTCACGTTAACGCATCCTTGATTGTGAGATACAGTTGATGGCTCTGTTCGATAGCTCATTACTGATTCAGAGACTGAAAAGTTGCATAATCAGTAATTCCACACCACTCTGCCAGGGTGATTTTCAAAAATAGCTACCATTTTGATAGATGAAGCCAAAGAGGCAATGTTGGTGCCTGAGCAATCTCTTGAATGCACCATTCATGACTGAACCTATTTTGAGCGTCAATTGATCTGCTGGTTGTGGGATTGCTTAGCACGGTCAAAGGCATGCTGCTTCCACTGCTTAGCATGTCTATAGCTTGTGTTGTAACTTTGTCACACCTTATTTTTAGTTACACCTATGTTATACCACATGAGTTAACCAACTGAGTTTTTATGACAATGGTCATTTATTATCAAGCTTGTGATTCTCCCTTTTTATCCTTTGGCAACACATTTGTACAAAGTGTCTTTGTTTGCTTGCCATTAAAGTACTTATTTTAAAATGGCAGCAAATTTCATTGAAGCAATTTAACATTTGTTTCTGGTTTGAACTTTCATCCGAGAAGTGACAATTCATATGTTAATCTCTGTTTGACAACCACAGATTACAACTGATTTGTAATTATCAAAAGTATTATAAATTTATTGTTCAGCGTAAAGGTGAAATCATATAATTAAAAGCATCCATGGCATTTTTGACACCAGGAAACAGCCTGTGCAACCTGCATCATTATGAATGAAAATACTTGGCCAAGCACAACAGCAATTTCCTATTTGTTTGAAACAGGAGACAATGTTGGAGCTGTACCAAAGGTATGTTACATTCAGCAGAAAATCCTTAAATCGAGGTTATATTCTGGGGCCTGTTGTGGCATTGATGAAAGTGTCCTGATGAGTGAACATTATCCTACTGCACTTCTTTATGTTGATAGCCTCCAAATAAGTTAAGACCACCTCCCTGCAAGTGGACTATGGCCAAGCCTGCACAGCTGACTAGGACTTGTTCTTATTCATTCATGGAATATGGGCATTGCTGACCAGATGAGCTGCTTTCTTGAACTATTGCACTCCACATTGCTGTAGGCAGATCATTAGAGAAGGAATTCTATTTCTAAGTCAGGATGTTGATGCTCAGAGAGGGACTTGGTGGTGTTCCCATGCATCTGTTGCCTTTGTCTTCTAGATGGAAGTGGCTATGGATTTCAGAGGTGCGGTTGAAGGATCTTTGGGACATTTCTGCAGTGCATCTTGTAGACAGTGCACACTGCTGCTAATGAGCATCAGTGCTAGAGGGAGTGGATGTAGTGGCAATCAAGTAGGCTGCTTTGCCTTGAATGATATTAAGTTTCATGGTGTTGTTGGAGCTGCACTCATCCAGGCAAATGGGGACTGTTCCATCACACACTATTTGTGCCTTGTAGATGATGGACAGGCTTTCAGAATCGGGGGGGGGGGGGGGGGGGGGGGGGGGAGTTACTCAGTGTAACATTCCTAGTCTCTGACCTGCTCTTGTAGCCATTGTATTTATACAATGAGTCCAGTTTAGATTCTGGTCAATGATAACTCCAACATGTCGTTAGTGGGGATTCAGTGATGATAAGTTTAGATCAGAGTGGTGCTGGAAAAGCACAGCAGGTCAGGCAGCATCCGAGGAGCAGAAAATCGACTTTTCGGACAAAAGCCCTTCATCAGGAATGTCACTGTCATTCCTGATGAAGGGCTTTTGCCCGAAACATCGATGTTCCTGCTCCTCAGATGCTGCCTTACCTGCTATGGGTTTCCAGCATCTGTAGTCCTCACTTTTGCCTATTCAGTGATGATAATACCATTGATTGTCAAGAGGTGATGGTTAGATTTTCTTTTATTGGAGATGGTCATAGCCTGGTATTTGTGGTGTGAATTTTTACTTACCAGATTCTAGCCCAAGCCTGGATCTAGGAATATTGCAATGAATAACTCACCTCCTGACTCCAGAAAGCCTTGGTTTTCAAGATCTTGAACAAGTCAGGAGTGTGATGAAATACTCCTCACTTGCCTGGATGAATGCAGCTTTGACAACACTCGAAGCTTGACACCAGAGGTCAAAACAGCCCACTTGAATGGCATCACATTCACAAACATTCACTACCTCCAACACTGAAGCTCAGTAGTAGCAACGTTTACTATCTACAAGTTGCACTGCCGAAATATATAGCACGCATTCCAGGAGAGAGGAGCGTTCCTCCGTATTCTAGCCAATATTTAATCCCTAACATCACTGAAGCAGATTATTTAACAGCTTCTCCTCTGAGAATTTGCCATGTACAAACAATACCATTACAACAGTGATGACACTTCATAATGCTTCACTGGCTGTAAATTGCCTGGAACGTCCTGAAGTCAAGATAAGTGCAATTCTGACTTTTATCTTGAGCTCTTCCTTATCCATTAAACAGCAAAAGTGTTTGTGCAAGGAGTGGATCTTCCTCTGAATGACTGTTTCCAGTAGAGGCATGTCTTAGCAGCTGAAAAACATGAACGTGGGGTGGGGAGTATGAAAGCCAATGAGATGCTTAAAAGGCAGATAACTTGCAATCAAAACTAATGTCACACCTAATCAGACTAGCCCAGTATTTGGCAAAAAGATGATCTCATTTACAGCATAGCAGTCATTCTGAGAACAAAAAGGGAAACAAAAGAGTTGCAATTATGTATTATCTTTTAGAACCTACATAGAATCATACAAGACAAAAAAGACCCTTCAGCCCAAATTGCCTATACCATCAAAAATGGCCGTAGTTACACTAGTCCCACTTTCCTGAACTAGGCTCATGGCCTTGCATGTCATGACACTTCAGGTGCTCATCCAAGGACTTTTTAAAATGACTGTACAGTTTCCTGCCTCAACTATCCCAGTCCTGAAGAAGGGTTACACCCAATATGTCGACTTCTACACCTCCTGGTGCTGCAGGTTTGCTGTGTCCTTCCAGCCTCCTGCCTGTCAACTGTTCTCCCAGGCACTGCAGTCCAAACCCTCACTATCCTTTGGGTGAACATGTTTTTCTTCAAATCCCCACTAAATTGCATGCCTTTCACTGCAAAATTATGCACCCTTGTTAATGACCCTCCTTCTTTTCACCCCATCACCTATTCAACTTGTAATCTTATACACCTCTATCAGGATCCCCTTAACTTTTTCTGCTCCAGAGAAAGCAACTAGAGCTTACTCAGCCTCTCATCATCACTGAAATGCTCCATTGCAGGCTTTGTCCTGGTTAATCTCCTCTACAACCCCTCCAGTTGCTTCCAATGTAATCACATCCTTCCTACTGGTGACCAGAGCTACAAAGAGTATTCCAGCTATGACCTAAGCAAAGGTCTGTACAACTCCAACATGACCACCTTGCTCTTATAATCTATGCCACAACTGATAAGTCAAGCATCTTATATACCTTAACTACCCTATTAACCTGTCCTGCCACCTTCAGGGATCTGTGGACAAGCACCCTTCTATTCCTCTAAGCTTATTTGTGTCCTGCCATTGTTGAGAACTCCCTTGTTCCTTCTTCACATTTATCAGAATTAAATTCCATCTGCAACTGACTTACCAATCCAACCAATCATTTTATATCCTCCTGTAACCCAAGACTTTCCTAGTCTCTATCAACCACCTAGCTAATCCTTGTGCCATCTGTAAATTTACGGATCATTCCCACCCTCTCACTGTTTGCTTAATTTATGAATATCACAAACAATAAGGAACTATAGGGATCAATGCTGGGTATGCAACTACACAGCAGGCTCCAGTCACACAAAGAGCCTTCCACCTGCACCCTCTGCCTCCTGCCACTGGACCAATTTTGGATCCAACTTGCCAAGTTACTCTGGATCCCATGAGCTTTTACATTCTATCAGTTTGCCATGAGAAAAACTTGTCAAACGCCTTCCTGAAATCCATATAAAAATAGATCTACTGCCCCACTCTCACCTAAACATGTGGTCACCTACTCGTAAAATTTCAACAGATTTGTTAGGCATGACCTCCCTTTGACAAAGCCATGCTGACTATCCCGGATCATAGTTTGCCTGTCTAAATGGAGATTATTTTTCTCCTTCACTATTTTCTCAAATTGTTTCCCTATCACTGATGTTTAACTGATTAGTCTATGATACCCTGGCCTGTCTCTACCACCCCTTTTGTAAAGTGGAACCACAATAGCTGTCCTCCAAGCCGCTTGCATCTTCCCGGTGGCCAGAAGCAATTGAAAAATTTGGGTCAGGACCCCTTAATTTCCTCCCTCATCGCCCACAGCAGCTTGGGTTACAACTCATCCAGACCTGGGAATTTATTCATTTTTAAATCCATCGAAAAACCCCTAGTACTTCCTTCTTGTATCAATCTGCTTAAGAATGTCACAGTCCATCTTCTTGAATTCTGTACTTGCATCCTCCTCTTTCTGAATAAAGACAGATGTGAAGTATTCATTTAACACTCTACCAGTGTCCTCCAGCTTCATGCACAGATTGCCTGCTTGGTCTCTACTCTTTCCCTGGTTATTCACCCACCCACTTACCTTGATATACTTATGGAATATCTTAGGATTCTCCTTCATCTTGCCCAGTGTTTTTACATGCAGGATGTCCTACAGAATATTCAAAACCACTGTACAGACATTGAATACAATTCCAGAATTGTTTAAATGTTACAATGGAAGTAATGCCATTTTTTTTGAAAAGTACAAGTAGACGACCCTTTATCTGAAATCCCAAAATCCGAAAAGCTCTAAAGTGCAAGGGCTTTTTTTGTGAAGTTTTTTTTCTCATTAACAAGGTTGCTTGGCATGCAAACAGTTAACCCAAGTCGACGCGTGTCACTCAGATGCGACATTTGTTAGCGGGTGTCTGTGTGTGTGTGGGGCCCAGCACTGGCAGACCTCAATTCTATTTTCAGGCCCATTTTACTCAGTGAGTCTGCTGTCTGGTAAGATTTTTTAAAATTTCACCATTATATTGTCATTTATTCTGAAATTTGAAAAATTCTGAATTCCGAAAACCAGCTGGTCCCAAGCATTTGGTATAAAGAGTTTTGCACTTGCAGTATAATCCCACTTCTGCTAATGACCAGAGATAGAGGAGGTATAGAAGAGGGATAAACACTGGCCTAAACATCAGGAGAACCTCTCTGCACTACTTCAAAATAATGGAAATACAGGGACACAGTGTAACATCTCAACTAGAAAATAGTATCTCAAAAAGGCAGCTTTTGTATTTTTATTCATTTATTTTCACCATAAAATTTTACAGAAGTCTTTATTTAGTACAGTGTCTGCATTCTTCCAGAATCTCAGAGCTGCGAATGCTAACTACTGAGCACTGCTGTTCACACTTCAGTAGTACTATGTACATACAGATCTCCGTTATCAATAAATAATACTATCAAATCAATACAATCAAGAAAAGCTGTATATGTTGCACCAAGTAACAGAGAAAAATCACCAGTACAGGTCAATAAGCATCAGGGGCATCAGTATTAACCACAACAGGTGCAAAGTCCACTACAGGATTAATCTTTGTAAAGTGGTTTTTGTGGGTTACTAAGTTTAAAATTCTCTCTTGTTCAAGGGGTGGAGGTGAATGATAATGTTGAATATTCAACTTTAAATTATATAATTTAAAGAGCTATCCATGCAGAAATTTTAGTGCCAGACATTTCCCCTTCACTTTCATTGATCTTACGTTATGTATTTTTTTTTTTTAAAAGCTACCAAGAAGAGTGGACACCCAGAGTCTTTCTTCTCTATTTTGGAAATTGTTTGGAAAGTTGTAACTTTGAGATGGTTCCAAGGTTCAGGCCATCAAGGCAATTCAACAAGTAACAAAAATCAGCTAGTGACAAAAAGCAATTTGCTTTGTTTCTATTTACAGCAACTGCGTGCACCAATAAACCTTGCATTAAGCAAGGAAGCGGTCTTAATGCTTTGCCACAGTCAGTGGATGAAGATTACGATTCTCCTGTGAATACCCTTGCCATAAATGCAGCAGGTGTAAATTCCAGGGCCAGACTGCAACGGTCCTACAGGGTTCATTCTGAGACCGTGCTCTCTTCTACCTGTTTCACTTCTCTCCCAGCTACCTCTTCAACTTCTCAAAGCAACACAAACCTCCTGTGTGACTTGTCACTCAGCACATTATCTCTACAAACTTTTTAAACCTGCGCCTAAGTCAGCCCAGCAACCTTGCTTTAACTTAATTCAAACATTTGGGTGTGGCTGAAAAGCTGCTCAATTATTTTCTCAGCCGCAGAATCTTACAGGAGTCTGTTTAACCCATTGTGCCCATGGCTGTGCCAGCTTTTTAAATAAATCCTACTCCCTCGCTCTTCTGTTTCCTTGAAGCATCTTCCTTTCAAATATGCACTTAATTCTCTTTTGAAAGTTATTAGAATTTGCTTCATCATCCTTCAAGGGAGTTCATTCCAGATCCTAACTCAATTTCAATCAATCAAGCTTCAAGGTGTTTTTCTCAGGAGTAGCAGCACTAGGTAAAATTAACAGGGAATGGCAGCATATTGTTGTTGATACCTGTTTTACGACCAAATCCAACGCATCTTTCAGTATAATTCAGAGATATTCCATTGATTTTCCAATTCTGAGAACTTCCCCACCAGAATTTCTTTTCATTTAACTGGCTAACAATTAGACCCATTCCTGATGAATACTGCTAAAGGAAATGCCAGTAGCAAGTTACTGATTGAAAGAATGCTAAATGGAAAAATTGTTCCTCACACCTATTCCATTGATTTTCCAATTCTGAGAACTTCCCCACCAGAATTTCTTTTCATTTAACTGGCTAACAATTAGACCCATTCCCGATGAATACTGCTAAAGGAAATGCCAGTAGCAAGTTACTGATTAAAAGAATGCTAAATGGAAACAATTGTTCCTCACACCCAATAAATGCCTGCTGATCCGCTCATGGTGGGGGGCGGATGGTTGGGGGGGGGGGGG
>NC_057742.1:32485279-32547184 GCF_004010195.1 Chiloscyllium plagiosum | reverse complement strand
CTTTGGCTGACTGGCAGAGAGTGGGGATAAATGGGGCTTTTTCAGGATGGCAGCTGGTGATTAGTGAAGTTCCACAGAGGTCAGTGTTGGGACAACAACTATTGATGTTACACATAAAATGATCTGGATGAAGGAACTGAGGGCGGTGTTGCGAAGTTTGAAGATGGGCGCAAAGATAGTTGAAGGGACGGGTAGTGTTGAGAAAGTGGGGAGACTGCAGAAGCACTGAGACTAGGAGAGTAGGTGAAGAAGTGGCAGAAGGAGTACAAAGTGTGGAAAGCGCGAGGTTAAGCACTTTGATTGGAAGGAGAGAGACATGGACTATTTTCAAAATGGGAAATGGCATTGGAAGTCTGAAGTACAACTTTTCTTACAGTTAACATGCAGATTCAGTAGGCAGTTAGGAAGGCAAATGCAATATTAGTATTCATTTCAAAAAAGCTAGAATGCAAGAACAGGAATATACTGTACATGGCTGAGGTTAACTGCATTTGGAACATTGAGCGCAGTTTTGGGCCCCATATCTAAGGAAAGATGTGCTGACCTTGGAGGGGGCCCAGAGAAGGTTCACAAGAATGATCATGGGAATGAAGAGCTTGGCATAAGAGGAGCGGCTGAGGACCCTGGTGTGCACTTAGTGGAGTTTATAAGGAATAGATTTGGTGGGGGTGGGGGTGATTGCATTGACACATACAGAATACTAAGACACCTGGATAGAGGGCAAGTGGAGAAGATGTTTCCGCTAGGAGAGACTATGACCTGAGGGCACAACCTTAGAGCGAAGGAAAGATGCTTTAGAAGGGAGATGAGGAAGAATTTCTTCAGCCAGAGGGGTGGTTAAACCAGTGAGACTCATTGCCACAGAGGGCTGTGGAGGCCAAGTCATTGAGTGCATTTAAAACAGAGAAGGATAGGTTCTTGATCAGTAAGGGGATCAAGAATTATGGGAAGGCGGCATGAAAATGGTGTCGAGAAACATTAACTTCGATCAAATGGTTGAGCAGATTCAATGGGCTGCATGTCCTAATTCTGTTTCTATATCTTCTGCTCCTGTTGGCCATGAGATGTTGGTGGCAATTTGCTTTGATGAATCACTGCAGCTCACACACTGTAGATAAACGCAGAGTCCTGTTAGGAAGGGAGCCTCAGCATTTACATCCAGCTGTAAGTTAATACATTAAGGCTTTAACCTCAATATGGCTCATTATGAATGCTTGTGTGTTTTAATAAAATAGGAGAAAGTGAGGACTGCAGATCTTGGAGATCAAAGTCAAAGATGTGTGGTACTGGAAAAGCACAGCCAATCAGGCAACATCCAAGGAGCAGGAGAATCGAGGTTTCAGGCACAAGCCCTTCATCAGGAATGAGGTGGCGGCCTAAGGGGGCTGAGATATAAATCTGAGGGGGTGTGGGGGAAGATAGCTGGGAGTGCAATAGGTAGATGGAGGTGGGGAGGTGATGGTAATAAGTCAGGAGGGTGGAACAGATAGGAAGGAAGGGAGATGGACAGGTAGGACAGATTGAGGGGGCTGTGCTGAGTTATAAGGTTGGATCTGAGATACGGTGGGGGAGGGAAAATGAAGACACTGGTGAAATCTGCATTGATCCCACGTGGTTGCGTCAAGACAGAAGATGGGGCTTCCTTCCTCCAGGTGTCGGGTGGCCAGAGTTTGCTGGTGGAGGTGGCCCATGATATCTGCATGTCCTTGGCGGAGTGGGAAGGGAAGTTGAAGCAGTCAGCCACAGGACGATGAGGTTGTTTGGTGTGCGTCCTTCAGACGTTCTTTGAAATGTTCCACAAGTTGGTATCCCATCTCCCCGATGTACAGGATACCACACCGAGATCAACAGATACAGTAGAGGATGTGTGTGGAAGTACAGGCAAATCTGTTGGATGTGGAAGGATCCTTGGGACGTGGTGGTGGTGGGGGGGGGGGGGAGAAAGAGAAGAGATGTGGCCGGAGGTTTTGCACTTCTTGTGGTGGCAAAGGTAGGTGTTGGGAGTGGAGGGTGAATTTGTGGGAGCTGTGGACCTCTTCTCATCCCTCCAACACACCTCATCCACCTGGACTCCCCGTGCTGGTCTCTATCTCTTCTTCTCCAGCTGCCGTTGAGACACTGACCACCTCGACCTGTCCATCCCTCTCACCCTTGCAACACGCAGTCCTCCACTCCCTCTGCTCCAAACCCAACTTTAGGGAATCTCCCATCCACAGCCTCCAACCTCAGACCAGGAACCCCACTCCGCCCAGTTCTACATCCTATCCAAAATTCACAAACCTGACTGCCCCAGTCAACCCATCGTCTCAGCCTGCTCCTGCCCCACTGAACTTATCTCTGCATACCTTGACACCGTCCTGTCCCCCTTGATTGAGAATCTCCCCAAACCATCCACCTCCTCCATGTTTTTTGTTTCCCTGGCCCCCAACGCCTTACCTTCACCATGGACATCCAGTTCCTGTATTCGTCTATCCACCATGATGAAGGCCTCTAAGCCCTCAGTTTCTCCCTCTCCCACTAACCCAACCAGTACCCTTCCACTGACACACTCACCCAATAGTTGTCAACTGAGTGGGTGAACTGGACTTCATCCTCAACGATTTCTCCTTCCAATCCTCCCACTTTCTCCGGCCAAAAAGGCGTATCCATGGGCACCCACATGGACCCCAGCTATACCTGCCTCTTCGTCGGGTACGTGGAGCAGTACATCTTTCGCAGCTACACTGACACCATTCCCCAGCTTTTCCTCTGCTGTATTAATGACTGTATAGGCTCCACCCTCATGTTCCTGTGAGGGGTTTAAACAGTTTATCAACTTCACCAGCACCTTCCACCCTGACCTCAAGTTCATCTGGACCATCTCAGACACCTCCCTCCCCTTCCTGGATACCTCCATCTCCAATTCCAGCAACAGACTCAACACTGACATCTACTTCAACCCCACCGACTCCACCTCCTTCCACCCTGCTTCCTGTAAAAACACTATCCCTTATTCCCAATTCCTCCGCCACATCTACTCTCAGAGGAACAGTTCCACCATAGAACATCCCAGATGGCCTCATCCTTCAAGGACCGCAAATTCCCTTCCCACATGGCCGACAATGCCCTCCAGGGCATCTCCTCCACTTCCCGCACCTTCGCCTTGAAACTCTACTCCTCCAATCCGAACAAAGGAGAGATTCTCCATCATCCTCCGTCATTTCCATCACCTACAAACAGACCCAACCACGAGGGATCTATTTCCCTCACCACCCTATCTGCATTTCAGAGAGACCAATCGCTCCAGGACTCCATTGTAAGGTCCACAGCCCCCACCAGCCCACCCCCTGCACCTTACCTTGCCACCACAAGAAGTGCAAAAGCTGCGCCCACACCTCCCCCCTCACCTCCACCCAAGGCCCCAAAGGATCCTTCCACATCTGACAGATTTACCTGTACGTCCACACATATCATCTGGTGAGCATTGCTCTCTGTAAGGTTTTCGAGGAGAAAGTGAGGACTGCAGATACTGGAGATCAGAGCTGAAAATGTGTTGCTGGAAAAGCGCAGTAGGTCAGGCAGCATCCAGGGAACAGGAGAATCGACGTTTCAGGCATGAGCCATTCTTGAAGAAGGGCTCATGCCCGAAACGTCGATTCTCCTGCTCTCTGTAAGGTCTCCTCTACATTGGGGAGATAGGAAGCCAACTTGCAGAATATTTCAGAGAACATCTCTGGGACACATGCACTAAGCAACCCCACCTCCCTGTGGCCAACCACCAACTCCCCCTCCCACTCTGCCAAGCACATGCAAGTCCTGGGCCTCCTCTGCCAGCAAATACTAGCCACCCAACGCTTGGAGGAAAAACGGCTCATCATCCATCTTGGAACCCTCTAACCTCATGGGATCAATGTCGATTTCTTCACTTGCCCTCTCCACACCTTACCCCAGATCCAACCTTCCAACTCAGCACTGCCCTCTTGAACTATCCTACCTGTCCATCTCTCTTCTCATGTCTACCTCATCAATCACCACCCGCGCAACCCCCCACCCCCATCTATCTATTGCATTCCCAGCTATCATCCCACCAGCCCCACTCCCCTCCCATTTATCTCTCAGCCCCTTTGGGCCATGCCATCATTCCTGAAGGGAATATGCTTGAAATGTCGACTGTTCTGCTCCTTGGATGCTGCCTGACGAGCTGTGCTTTTCCAGCACCAAAAAAAAAATGTTTTTGTTAATTGAATCAAAAAAGTCCAGATTGGTTAAATAACCACCGGAGAATGCTGAGCCCTGGTTCTAAGTTCAGGCTTGACATCTGATGGGGAGTATTTGCTCTATGTGGGTGTTGTTAGGGATACCTGACCCAATGCAGTCATTCTAAGGGTTTAAAAGCCTGGATCCATGCTGCTGTTTCGGTCTACCCAACCCACGGTCATAGTCACACAAGGGAACGTTCATGTCAGAGTATTAATTAGCTGAAATTCCTTCCATTGCAAAATACCAAGCAAAGTTATGTGAAGTTGCAAAACCAACCACCTCTATTAAAATACTGCACTTCTGTAAGGTATACATGGCTCTGGACAGGATACTTGCTTCAGCCATCATAGACTAATCACAAGTAGAATTAAATTTTTCTGAAATATTCCTACAAGGTATCAGAATAACAACCGTACATTGGTTTCATGCCACAATTTTAAAAACAAAGAGGCTGCAATTCTTAGACTCAAAGCCATAGAGAATGGTGTGGTCTGCAACACAGGGTGGTGCAGCAAGATGTGGTTTGCTGGAGCTTGTCAGGTGCCTTGCTTTGCTGAAGCTTTGTTATAAGAATACTTTGACCCAGTTTCTGCTCATCTGCATAGCAGCTCTTTCTCGACATGGTTCTAAGGAACTGTGCACATTTCTGTCTATGTGATTGTGTGGAATCTCCTGCATCTAAAGCAGACACTGAGTGTTTGTGCAGCTTGTCCAATCATTCCCCATCAGGCAACCCACTCATTCCAGAAATCAATCTAGCAAACCTTCTCTGAGCTGCCTTCATCACCGTCTTCATTTACCGTCTTTCTGAAATAAGCAACACCAAAACTGCAATGTGTAATTATCAATGTAAAACACATTGTCATATCTTGAGGACACAAAAGGCCACATAACAAAAACATGCTATTTCTTTTGCAATTTCCAAATGGATTCAGACATTTTACTCACCAGCAAGAACAGTTTAACATAGCTGTAAAATCAAGTGGTAAAAAAATGCTAATTCTAAGATGTTCTATAGCAATTACAATGTAAACACAGACATGGTCAATTGTAGGACTATAGAAGTTTGATTAGCAAACTACAGTTGACTCCTCCCAAAAACAATGTACAAATTTCTATCAGTAACATCAGACCTCAAATGCAAACACCATTAGGAAATGGGATGAATTTAGCTTCCGTTCACTATTATTTATTTGCATAACAATAATCAGGAAACATAACATCTAATTCTGACCAGAAACTGCCTGACATTCTTCCTCTGTTGTTTCATCATAAATGCATTGGTAATGGAAAAGAAGATATACTAATGTTTTTGCAATAGATACTCCATGCAAAGTATCAACCAAAAACATTACTGTAATTGAATTACCCAACACTGACCCAGTTGCCTTTGTGCACAGATTTCAGATGTTTGTCGTTTGTGGGCATTTCCAAGAGCTAGCTCTCTGACACAGAGGGTCGTTTCAACATTCGATCTATGTGAAATCGTAAGAGGGCCAGCAAAGCTCAGGGAATGCAGAAGGCAGGGACTGCTGTCACAGATAGGCTCCCTGTCTGGAAATAAGCCCCAACGACAGGCTTTGCTTTCAGTCAGGCAGGGATTACTGTGAGAGAATCGATTCTGGGGGCAGGTGTTTGAAGGTCAAGCAGTCAGAAGGCCATAGACCTTAGGAATGGACTGAAGTTTCTAGGAGGAACATGGGGGGCACAGAGGAGCAAATCAGAAACCTCAGTATTGTAGGTTGAGATTAGAGCCTTCAGGTGCTGGATGATCAATTGGATACCTTGATTGGGAGAATTCTGAGACCTCAAGGAGATCAGAAAGGGACAGGGATTCAAATCTTTAGATCATTGGGATATTTTCTGGGGCAGAGGTGACCTGTTCAAGAGGTTTGCACCTGAACTGAAGGAGGCCCAATATCTTAGCCAGTTTTGCTAATGCTGCATGGGAGGGTTTAAACTAGATTGACCAGGGGGGTGGGATGGGATTCTAAACAGCAGCAAAGCAAGTGTGAGCCTCAAAGGAGACAGTAATCAGAAATATTAAGCTGAAAAGACAGGCCATGCTGGAACACGACAGGGAGTGAGGAATGCCTATTGGATTAAATTGCATCAATTTCAATACAAGATGGGGGGAGCTGACAGGTAGGGCTGATGATCCCAAGGCATGGATAGGTATGTGGGAATAGCCATTACAGAAACATGTCTAAGGGAGGGACGGGAGTGGCAGCTTAATGTGCCAAGGTACGGGTGCTTTAGACGGGACAGAGATGGTGGAAGGAGGGGAGGGGGAGTTGCATGTTGATTACTGCTGTGATACTCGCCTTAATCAGAGATGAAATAACTGAAGGATCATCCAAGTAGTCTTTATGGTAGCTAAGAAATAAGATGGGAACGCTGGCAAATTGGGGTTGTACTATAGGCCCCCAAATAGCCAATTGGAATTAGAGGAACAAATATGCAGGGAAACTGGGGAAGACTTTCAGGCAGGAAATCAGGAGGGCAAAAAATGGGCAAGAGATAGCCTTGACTGAGAAGATTAGGGTGAATTCAAAGAGGTTTGTAAATAAAAGAAAAAGAATAAAGAGAGAGAGATTAGGACCCCTCAAGGACCAAAGTGGACATGTGTAGATCCTCAGGAGATGGTGTTCGATGAGCATTTCTCCTGCGGTCACCATGGAGAAAGACATAACTACTTGGGAAAGTGAGTGGTGATATGTTGGGGACAGTCCGTATCACGGTAGAGATGGTGTCGGACATATTAGAGTGTATGAAGGTGGATAAATTTCCTGGTATTGACCAGATTTATCCAAGAACACTGCAAGAGGCTAGAGAAGAAATTGTTGAGACCCTGGCTGATATATTTGCATCGTCATTGGCCATGGGTGAGGTCCCAGATGAATGAAGGGTAGTGAATATTGTGCCCTTTTTCAAAAGGGCTGCTAGGAACATCATAGGAACTATAGACCAGTAAGTCTAGCAGCTGTGGTAGGTAAGTTACTTGAGAAGATTCTGAGGGATAAGATATACATGCATTTAGAAAGACAGGGTTTGATTAGGAATAGTCATCATGGCTTTGTGCATAGTAGATCATGCCTCACGAGTTTGTTAGAGTTCTGTGATGAAGTGACCAGGAAGGTTAACAAGGGCAGATCGATAGACGGTGTTGATATGGATTTCAGTAAGGCCTTGGATAGGGTAAGCTGCTCTCAAAGGTTAGATCACCTTGAATCCAGGGGAAGCTGGTAAATTGGATACACAATTGGCTTGATGGTATGAAGGAGAGGGGAATAGTGAAAGGATGCTTGTCAAACTGGAGGCTTGTGACTAGTGGTGTACCTCAGGGGTCGGTGCTGAGCCCATTACTGTTTCTTACCTATATCAATGATTTGGATGAGAACGTACAAAGCTCGATTAGTAGGTTTGCAGATGACAATATAGTTGGTATCATGGACAGTGAGGGAGATAAGAAATTGCAGCAGGACCTTGATCAGTTGGGGAAGTGGGCTGAGAAGTGGCAAAGGGAGTTTAATATAGTTAAGTATGAGGTCTTGCATTTTGGAAAATCAAATCAAGGTGGGACTTTCTTGGTGAATGGTAGGGCCTTAAGAAGTGTAGTGGGAACACAGGGACCTCGGAGTTCAAGTGCACCGTTCTCTGAAAATGTAGTCACAGTAGACAGGGCAGTGAAGGCAGCAGTCAGGGCATTGAGTAAAGAAGTTATGATGCAGGTGTACAGGATGTTGCTGAGACTGCACTTGGAGTAGTGTTCAGTTTTAGTCACCTTGCTGTAGGACGGATGTTATTAAACTGGAAACAGAGTGAAGAAGAAATTTGCAATGATGTTGCGAGGACTCAACAGTCTAAGTTATGGGGAGGTTGGACAAACTACGACTTTTTTCTTTAGAGTGTAGGAGACTGAGGGGGGATCTTACAGAGGTGTAAAATTCATGAGAGGCATGGACAGGATGAATGCACTCAATCCTTTTCCCAGGGTTAGGGAATTGAGGACTAGAGGACATCAGTTTAAAGGTTAGAGGGGAAAGAATAAAAGGGAACCTGAGGGGCAATTTTTTTTTTTTAAAAGACAGTGGTATGCATATGGAATGAGCTACCGGCAGAAGTGGTTGAGACGGGTACATTAACGTTAAAAGGCATTTGGACAAATACACAGATAGGAAAAGGATTAGAAAGATATGGACTAAGTGCAGGGAAATGAGGTTAGTGTGAATGGACATTTGGGTCGACATGGACCAGTTTGGGTCAAAGGACCTGTCTCGGTGCTATAGGACTCTGAGAAGACTCTCGGTGTGTTGGGGTGGTCAGATGTCTTGCAGGGGAGTACAGGGATCTGGAGGACTTGGCTTTGTGATTGGAGGCATTGTTCCCTCTAAGTTGTGCAGAATCTTGAAGAAAAGCACATGGCACTCATTAGCTCTAAGTAATCCCTTTAAGGTGGGGGTGGGGGGGTTGCATGTGCACACACATGTGCAAGTGACAGACAGATGACAAAGAAAAAAACGTTGTGTGTTACTTTCTTTTGTATTATATGTAAACACACCAATCATATGAAAAGGTCTGGCATAATGCTATGGCTTTTTTTTTTATTTGGAAAGATATTGGTACTCGTACACAGTTTCGCCAACTTGCATCTGTGTGGATATAATCTAGACGGAGGCAAAAGCCCTGTTGGGTCCACTATGTCAATACATTCTTTAGAGACTTTGAAAAGATTTGTAGCTTGGGTTGTAGATGAGATCTTAGATTCATTTGCCGACCTGATGTGGTTTTTTACACACGTTTCATCACCTCGCTAGGTGACATCATCAGTGCATCTTCGATAAAGCGTTAGTGGTCTATACTGCCTGGTATGCATGTGTCTCTGCTTTTTGGTACTTCCGGTTCTGTATCTGAATGAACTGGATTCCATACACAAACCAATGTGTTTATTGATTGGTGTGCCAGGCTTCAAAGAATTCTCTGGTTGGTCTCTGTTTTGCCTGTGCTCAGATGGTTACATTGTCCCAGTTGACATTGTGTCCTTTGTTTTCTGTGTGGTTGGAAACGAGAGAGAGTACTAGTTGTGTCTGGCAGTGGCGAGCTGATGTTTGTGCACTCAGCTTTCTTCCTGTTTGTCATATTTAATGTTTTTCAGAACCCTTGGAAGGTATCTTGCAGATAACGTCCGTCCTGTTGAACGTGGGTGTCCACTCTTTAACCTTTGAGAGGAGCTGGTGAAAGGTGTTTGCCGGTTTGTAGGCCATTAAGATTCCTGTGGGTCAGCGTAGTCAGGTAGTCATTTCTGATCTGTCTTTGATGTATGGTATAGTCACTATTGCGCCTGGTCATGTAGTGTTTTTCTTCTTTAGGTTTGTTGGCTAAGTATTGGAGGATCGTACTGTTGGGATACTCATTTAATTTAAATCCCTTGAATAGGTGCTACTGTTCCCCCTTCTGCAGTTCTGGGTTGCTGTTGTGTGTTCTTGCTCATTTGAATAGCGTCCTAATGCAGCTCAGTTTCTGGGTGCTGGTGTAGTTGCTGTTATAGTTCAGTATCTGGTCTGTATGGGTATTCTTCCTGTACACACTGGTCTGGAGTTCACTGGTAAGTGTGCATTCCACTAGTACATCCAGGAAGGAGGGTCTGCTGTTGTTTTCCTCCTCTTTCATGAACTTTATTCCTGTGAAGAAGTTATTAATGTGGTGGTGGGTTTCTTCTAGTTATGTACGTTTGGTAGATACCTTTGGTCATCACTTACCAGTTCACCGAAAGGAGACTCCCCTTCCTGGATGTATTAGTGGAATGCACACCTACCAATGAACTCCAGACCAATGTGTACAGGAAGAACACCCATACAGACCAGATACTGAACTATAACACAACTACCCCATCACCCACAAACGGACCTGCATTTGGACACTATGCAAATGAGCAAGGACACACTGCAGCAACCCAGAACTGCAGAAGGCAGAACCGTAGCACTTACTCAAGGGATTTAAATGAAATGGGTATCCCAACAGCACTATCCTCCGATACTTACCAATAAACCTAAAAGAAGAAAAAACACTACATGACCAGGTGCAATAGTGACTATACCGTACATCAAAGACAGATCAGAAATGACTACCCGACTACGCAGACCCCTAGGAATCCTGATAGCAATCAAACACCTTTCACCAGCTCCTCACAAAAGGTCAAGATCCAACACTCACATCCAACACAACAAACGTTATGTAAAAGATACCCTGCAAGGGTTGTGAAAAGCACTACATAGGCCAAACAGGAATAAAACTGACTATGAGTGTACGAACATCAGCTCACCACTGCCAGGCATGACTAGCACACTCATTTCCAACCACACAGACAACGTAACCATCATAGCACAGGCAAACAGAGACAGGCGAGAGACTTTCTTGAAGCCTGGCACTCCAGCCGGAACTAAAATCAATAGACACATTGAACTGGGCCCTATATACAAATCAGGAGAAAAGTGAGGACTGCAGATGCTGGAGACCAGAGTTGAAAAATGTGGCGCTGGAAAAACACAGCAGACCAGGCAGCATCCTAGGAGCAGGAGAATCGACGTTTTGGGCATAAGCCCTCCTTCAGCCCCTATATACAAATCACTTAAGCACAGAACCGGAAGTAACAGAGACCTGACAGGATAGACAACACTTTAAATCAAAGACGCACTGACTATGTCACCTAGCGAGGCAATAAAACATTTGCAGAAATTTACAGCAGCTCGGTGAACGAATCTACAACCTAATACATTCTTTAATATTCACAGAAGGTCTTTTCAATGTTGATTGAGGAATAAAGATGAGAATAAAGCATCTGTCTTCTGCAAAATTAGGATCTTCAAGCAGAAAGATGGAGCCTCGTTTTTAACATCACACCCTCCATGCAGCACTTCCTCAGTACTGCGCAGCAGCCTTGAGTTTTTGCGCTGTGGTTCTGGAGTCCCAGTACCTTGTGAGCCGAGGCTCAAGTGTTACCAAGTCTTAACTCACCGACTTGGATACAGCACTGCTTTGACACGATATAACATTTACAGTCCCCTTCCACCCCAAAGATTCTGCCATCTTCTCCTAAGCCACAGACTCCAGCAGCAATAAGGCAAAATGAATTCATAGAAGACTATGAGACATGGGAACAGAACTAGGCCATTCGGCTCATCAAGTCTGCTCCGCCATTCAATTTGATCATGGCAGATCTGAATCCTCAACTCACAATCCAAAGATGTGCAGGTCAGGTGACTTGGCCACGCTAAATTGCCCGTAGTGTTAGGTAATGGGTAAATGTAGGGGTGTGGACCTGTTGGGCCGAAGGGCCTGTTTCCACACTGTAATGTAATGTAATCTAATCTAATCCTCTTTCCTGCCTTAAACCTTTAAATCCCGAAATCTTTAAAAGCTTACCTCGGAGAGCAGAGGTTTCTGGGAAAGGAGGGCCTTTTCTCCCCCTTCAGCTATATAAATGTGTTTTCTCTAAACCAGAGACTCTATCCTGTAGGGCCTCCCACCCATCCACCTCCTCCAACCTTAAACGCCAGGGACACATCAGGTAAGCTTTTTTTTTTACTATCTGATAAGGAGGAGAGCAGGGATGGCAGTGCAGGGAGAGGAATGTTCCTTCTGCATGATGTTTGAGGTGAGGGACACCATTAGTATCCCATCCAAGTACATCTGCAGGAAGTGCACCCAACTCTTGCTCCTCCAAGACCACGTAAGGGAACTGGAGCTGGATAAACTTCAGATCATTCGGGAGGCAGACTCTGTGATAGAGAAGAGTTACAGGGAAATAATTACTCCTAGGCATGAAGAAAAGTGGGTAACTGTTAGGAGGGGGAAAAAAAGACACAGTCAGTGCAGGGATCCCCTGTGGTCGTTCCCCTGAAAAACAAGTATACCGTTTTGGATACAGTTTGGGGATGGGGGGGTCGGGCCGGCTTACCAGGGGCATGTATTGGGGTTGGAAATGTGTTGCTGGAAAAGCGCAGGTCAGGCAGCATCTAGGGAACAGGAGAATCAACGTTTCGGGCATTAGCCCTTCTTCAGCCCCTATATACAAATCACTTAGGCACAGAACCGGAAGTAACAGAGACCAGACAGGATAGACAACACTTTAAATCAAAGATGCACTGGTGCTGGTCCCTGGCACAGAGTATGTCCCAATTGCACAGAAGGGAAGGAGGGAAAAAGGGGGAGTGTGTTAGTCACTGGGGACTCAATAGTTAGAGAGTCAGATAGGTGGTTTGTTGGGAATGAAAGAGACTCACGGTTGGTGTGTTGCCTCCCAGGTGCCAAGGTTTGTAATGTCTCGGATCGTGTCTTTGGGGTCCTGAAGGGAGAGGGATGTAATTTGTGGTCCACATAGATAGAAAGAGGGAGAGGGATGTAAGGCAGGATTTCAGGGAGCTAGGGGGGAAGCTGAGAGCTAGAACAAACAGTTATCTCTGGTTTATTACCTATGCCAAGCGATAGTGAGATGAAGAACAGGGAGAGATATCAGCTGAACACGTGGGATGGTGCAGGAGGCAGGGTTTCAGGTATATGGATAATTGCGCTCATTCTGAGAAAGGTGGAACCTCTACAAACAGTACAGTCTTCACTTGAACCAGAGGAATACTAATATCCTGGATGGGAAATTTGCTGGTGCTATTCAGTGGGTTTAAACTAGCTCAACAGGGGGATGGGAACCTGTGTTGTAGTTGCAGTGCACAGGAGGATGAGTGTAAGGAGGACAGGGACAAGATTTCATGGTCACAGGAGTGTGCTGGCAGACAGCAAGCTGGTTTGAAGTGTGTCTACTTCAACGTCAGGTGTGTCCGGAATAACATAGGTGAGCTTGCAGCATGGATAGGTACCTGGGACTTCGACGTTGTGGCCATTTCAGAGACATGGATAGAGCAGGGTCAGGAACAGATGTTGCAGGTTCCAAGGTTTAGATCTTTCCTTAAGATCAGGGAAGGCAGTAAAAGAGGGGGAGGTGTGGCTTTGTTAGTCACGGATAGTATGGCTGAAAAAACCTTTGACGAGGACTCGTTTAATGAGGTGGTATGGGCTGAAGTTAGAAACAGGAGAGAAGAGGTCACACTGCTGGGAGTTTTTTTTATCGGCTTCCTCAAAGGTCCAGGGATGTAAAGGAGAGAATTGACAAAACGATTCTGGGTAGGAGTGAAAAGATAATGGTGGTCATTATGGGGGATTTTAACTTCCCCAAAATTGACTGGAAATGCTATAACTCTAGTATGTCAGATGAATCAGTTTTTGTCCAATGTGTACAGGAGAGTTTCCTGACACAGTATGTCCGAGGGCCGACAAGAGGGGAGGCCACACTGGATCTGGTACTTGGTAATGAACAAGGCCAGGTGTGAGATTTAGTGATAGGTGAGAACTTTGGAGAGAGTGACCATAATGCCATTAACATTGCTGAGAAGTCCATGAACTCAATCTAGGGTACAGGAAAGGAGGAACTTAATTGTAACAGAACTGTCAGAGGCACTTTCCAAGTCCAGATTGGTATGACAAATGAAAAAGTGTGACCTCTTGTGAAGTGCAATTAGATTTGATGACCCATCATGTCATTAGTGTTTGGTAGGAGTAGTAATTAAACTTGGGATAAAGGTATGCATGTTGGTGCAGGCAATAAAGGCGGCAAATGGTATGTTGGCCTTCATTGCAAGAGGTTTTGAGTACAAGGTCAGGGATGTATTGTTGCAGTTATACAGGGCCTTGGTGAGGCCACACCTAGAATACTGTGGGCAGTTTTGGTCTCCCATCTTCTATGTTTGTGTTAAATCTGCTATCTCTCTACAGGTAAAAACAATGACTGCAGATGCTGGAAACCAGATTCTGGATCAGTGGTGCTGGAAGAGCACAGCAATTCAGGCAGCATCCGACGAGCAGCAAAATCGACGTTTCGGGCAAAAGCCCTTCATCAGGAATAATTATTATTCCTGATGAAGGGCTTTATCCCGAAACGTCGATTTTGCTGCTCGTCGGATGCTATCTCTCCACAGGTGCTGCCAGACATGCAGAGTTTCTCCAGCAACATCTGGTATTGCATCTGATTTCCAGCATCATCGAAATCACCACCAGGGTGGCACAGTGGCTCAGTGGTTAGCACTGCTGCATCACAGTGCCAGGGACACAGGTTTGATTCCAGCTTTGGGCAACTGTCTGTGTGGAGTTTGCACATTCTCCCAGTGTCTGTGTGGGTTTCCTCCAGGTGCTCTAGTTTCCTCCCATGATCCAAAGATGTGCAGGTTAAGTAAATTGGCCATGCTAAATTGCCCATAGTGTTCAAGGATGTGTAGGTTAATTGCATTGATCAGGGGTAAATAGAGGTTCAAAGAGTAGGGGAATGGGTCTGGGTGGGTTACTCTTTGGAGGATTGGTGTGGACTTGATGGGCTGAAGGGCCTGTTTCCACACTGTAGAGAGTCTATGATTCTATGCAAAGTCATAAAGACACAAGGTGAAACAAGCTGCTGAAATTTAGAAAAGGAATTCAAAAACACATTACTGTGGCCCAGAATAGTGAAGTATGTGACCCAGAATAGCGAAGTATGCTATGACATTTGAGATTGTAGAATCCTTACAAGGGGGCATCAGGCCATTCAGGTCCGTGTCAACCCTCCAAAAGACATTCCACTCAAACTCACCCACTACTTGCATTTCTACATTCCTGGACATGAGCAATTTAGCATGGCTAATCAACCTAACCTGTACCATCTTTGGATTAGAGGTGGTAACCGGAACACCCAGAGGAAACCCACGCTCAAGGGGAGAATGTGCCAAACTCCACAGTCAGTTGCTTGAGGGTGGAATCAAACCTGGGTTCCTGGTGCTGAGAGGCACTGAGCCACCATGCTGCCCCATTGCAGAGATTACAGAGTTATCATGAAGAAAAAAAACCCATGGACAAATCCGTAAATAAAAATAAAGGCTTGCAAGTGAATTTGTTGTGAATGGATCACTTGTGAAAGGCTGAAGTAAGGTCAATGTAACACGACAGCAGCATGATGGTTGAGTTGGAATTTGCAGTGTTAAGCTGAGTAGGTGAAGACAAGCAGCTTTACAAAGATCAAGCCACTGTGGACCAGGAGTTCTTGAAATGAATTTGTGGCAGATAATGTTGCGATAGGGCAAATTTTGGATAAGGCTATTTTCAAACATTAATGTGCAATGCCAAATTCAGGTGTTACCATTTAAAGTTGTTGCATTATCTGAAAATTCCCACAATTTGGAAGAGGCTTCCAATTAGAAGAGCACAGCTGTCAACTCTATTCTTAAATGGAAATGGCTGCACCCCAATGAAAGGAATGGCAACCCCAAAGTAGTAGGTAGACATCCTTGCTGCCATTGTCCCAACAGTAAACACTGGAAGACAGTCCAATGGATTGATATATGTCCAATATTGTAATGTTTGCATCCTTTGGCAGATCAGAGGGTTCAAAGTTGGACATCAACCACAACAGTTTACTTTAAAAATTCACAAGGCAATATTTGTCAGTGAGTAAATGAATGGAAGTCAGAAAACCCATCAGGGCAATTACAGTTTTATCTGGTAAGTGTTAAGAGTTTATAAATTTGTACTTGAAGCATTAATGATAATTGTGACTAGTTAGGGTATTTTTGGACCTGGAGCTTTAGCAGTGCTGCATCAGCTTGCAGATAAAGTTGGAGCAAGCTTAGCAGTGGAAATTGAATTGCTTGTGGACACTCATGGTTCAGGTCCAACCATAAAATGTCAATCAATAGGCTGAGAAACTAGAAAATATCGCATGCCTGAGAACCAGACAGGAAGAGTCAACAGTACAGGGTAACTGAGGAAGAGGTGAAAATTAGCCAAAGAAGTCGAATTGTCTCCCATGCTTGGTGAAGAAACTAAGCAAACTACAGAATCTCACCTGAGACTCAATTTTAGTTTGCATGTTAAAGTTAGCAAACAGAAACAATTGTCCATAACTTGTTAAAAGCAAATTTATCGTTACACTTTACCTGTATGCAAATCACTAGTGTGAAAGAGCTATTCACAGAATAACTGGTCGTCATATCTGAAGCCAACATGTCACTGTGTTATGTTGAGCACAAGCAGCCAGATTGGTTTAAAGTCTAGAATTTAGGAGTTGGCCATTCAGCCTATCAAGTTTTCCCTGCTATCTAATTTATGGTTGACTTGGATCTGAAATTCATCTCTCTGCCTTGGTTCCATAACCCTTTTAAAAAAAAAAGCAGTCTAACAAAAATCCATTGATTTCAGTTGAGGTCTTTCAATTAAGCAGTGGTCTCAATCTTTTAAGGCAGATTGTTCCAGATTTCCACTAACCTTGGTTTGCTGAAATTCTTCCTAAAATCACCTTTGAATGGCCATAATCTAATTTTATCCCTGAAGGAACCATGACTCTGAAGGAAACTGTTTCTATCCACAGCACTTTCATCATTATACACATCTGAATTAGATCATCCCTCAATTTTTCATACACAGAGGAATGCCCAAACATGGCCTATGCAACCTGTCTTCACAATTTGACCATTTAATCTAGGTATTGTTCTGTTGGGTTGATTGCTGAGTTTAGATACCTAAAGTGCATTTTGCAGAATAACACCAAAGTTTGGGTTCAATCTCTGCAGATAGTACTCAGGACTTAACCCCACACTGATATCATAGCATAAGATTGATTAGAAACTCAGGGGACAAAAGGGCAAATGGAAGGGGGCTGGGCCACAAAACCCTTCCTGGGAAATGGGGATGACTTTTCATTCCTGGGTCCTGAGTAACATGCTGAGAAGAAAATTGGGCCTTGAATTGGAAAAAGCAGCACCATCGAGAAGAGTTTGAAGGAAACAGGCCAACCCAGTAGTGGTCTTCAGAGGCCTTGTTGAATTAAGGTTAGGTGAGCTTCTCAAGCTGGGGAGTCAATAGGAAGTCAGTGAAAGATTAGCAACTCTACTGTCATTGGTGGGGAAAGGGGGCAGCACCTCAAGAGGGAGACTCTCTGAAGACCTTGCAGTGTTTAAAATATAGAAAGTGGCCACAGCCATAAGGCCATTATTATGGAGGGGCATTCGGTGTCCCCCACTTCCCCCCCAAACACACCAAGACACACCAAGTGTAACCATCTGCAGCGAGTAACTCACCTCCTAACTCCCCAGTGTCGGCCATGTGGGGAATTTCAGAAAGTGCCTTCCACAGACACTCTTCTCATTGAGTAGCTACCTCGGTGATCAGAGAGCCATCACTCTGCCAATGCTGCTTCATGATCACAGAAGTTTGGTCTGCAGGTACAACAGATAATTAGGAAGGCAAATGGAATTTTGTTCTTCATTGCTAAAGGGATTGGGCTTAAGAGCAGAGAGGTTATGTTGCAGCTATACAAGTTGCTGGTGAGGCCACCTCTGGAACGGTGTGCAGTTTTGGTCTCCTTACTTACTGGTACTGGAGGGGGTGCAGAGAAGGTTCACTAGGCGGATTCTGGAGCGGAGGGGCTTGTCTTATGAGGACAGACTGAGTTGAGTGGGATTATATTCATTGGAATTCAGGAGAATGGAGGGGGTATCTTATAGAAACATATAAAGTTATGAAGGGAATAGATACGATAGAAGTAGATAGGATGTTTCCACTGTTAGATGCAGATAGGACAAGAGGGCATAGTCTCAAGATTAGAGGGAGCAGATTTAGGACTGAATTGAGAAGGTACTTCTTCACCCAGAGAGTTTTTAATGTATGGAATTTCTTGCCCAGTGAAGTAGTTGATGCTAGTTCAGTAAACATTTTTAAAGCTGAGATTTTGTTTGAACAATAAATGAATTAAGGGATACGGTGAATGTGCGGGTGAGTCCGCAAGAAGATCAGCCATGATCTAATTGAATGGCGGAGCAGTGTCGAAGGGCTGGATTGCCTCCTCCTGCTCCTAGTTCTTATGTTATGATGATACACAGAATAGGCTGGAGCATGTTCTATTAAATTGTAGCCCATAATGCCCAGAACTAAATGCAGCAAACTCAAATTAGACAAATGTTTAACACATTTGCAGGACAGTGGATCTGATAACTTAATTTGCTTGTGAAACTGATCCTTTTCCAGTGGTAAATGCCCCCGTTCAAATAGCAGACAAAGAAATACTGTGTAAATACCTTAACCTTTCACCTGCCAATATTGCCAGTGATAAGTCATGTCAACTCTGCATTTACAGCTGTAAAAGTGTACTTTTTCCATAAATGAATACAGCTCTCGCTGTCCTTTTGTTCAGTGATTGAGATTGCCATTAATTTAGCTATGTTTTAAAATTGCACATGGTTACACGTGGGCTGAACAAGTATTCCTACACAGGAATGGCACCTTGTTCAAGAATAGACAAGTATGCAGGCTGAGGTAGAAAATACCACTAGTTCTTAATTGTGCTAAAATATTTACCCTGAGGATACAAAAGTGACCAACGTTTTCGTTGGATGCATTTTGATCATTGCTTACTGCCTAGCTATATGTCACACTACATAATTGCCAGGATAGTCATTGTTAATGCTTTGTTTGAATACAGCACAAGTCTGCACTGCCCCACCATCCTTGGAGCTGAATTATTGGCAACAGTAGTTCAAATCAAAGAGGTAAACAGCAACCAAAGGAGAACAGCTGATCCAAATCAGCTCCAGGGATTTGCATAGTTTTTTGAATTGCTTCATTTCTCCAATTACTGCCATTGCATGTTCCAGCTGCACCAACTGACAGATCATCTCATCAGTTGTGAACGCCCTTGGCTGAGTCTTTTTCCCTTCCCAGCTACTGTACCTTTCAGCTTAGCCCCACACAGTAATTCAACAACAGGAGCTCCACTTCTTCCCCCAGTGAATCACTTGATATACACAACTCAAAAGCAACAACATGTGTAGATTTATTGCCTTTAACATTGTAAAGCCTCCCAGGACAGTTACCAAACAAAAACCTGACAGTGCCACTTGGGAGAAATGGCCAAAGTGACCTCCTCCAGAGCAAAATGTTGACGCTGGCAACAAGAGAGGTCAGCCTCATAGGTGGATGGCAGATGGCACTGATCAAATGTTGCAGGCACCAATCTGCAATGGGTCTGAGGATGGCAGAAGGCAGACAGGCATGATATACCAGAACAGCATACTTCATGGTAGGAGCAGCTACAAACAGCCGCAGGAACAGACCAAAAGCTTGGTCAAAGAGGGGAGGTTTTAAGCAGCATCTTAAAAAAGGAAATGAGAGAAGAGGTTGGGCAAGAGACTTTCAGGATTCAGAATGTGAATGTACCTACTAGAGAAGGTGCAAAACTTGACCTACTCTTGGGAAATAAGGCAGGGGAGGTGACTGAGGTGTCAGTGAGGGGAGCACTTTGGGGCCAGCGACCATAATTCTATTCATTTTAAAATAGTGATGGAAAAGGATAGTCCAGATCTGAAAGTTGAAGTTCTAAATTGGAGAAAAGCCAATTTTGACGGTATTAGGCAAGAACTTTCAAAAGCTGATTGAAGGCAAAGGGACGCTGGTAAATGGGAAGCCTTCAGAAATGAGATAACAAGAATCCAGAGAAAGTATATTCCTGTCAGGATGAAAGGAAGGCTGGTAGGTATCGGGAAATTTAGGATTTGGTTAAGAAAAAGAACAAAGCATATGTCAGGTACAGACAGGATAGATCGAGTGAATCCTTAAAGTAGGAGTATATTTAAGAGGAAAATCAGGAGGGCGAAACGGGGACATAGCTTTGGCAAATAGAATTATGGAGAATCCAAAAGGGGTTTTACAAATATATTAAGGACAAAAGGGTAACTAGGGAGAGAATAGGGCCCCTCAAAGATCAGCAAGGCGGCCTTTGTGTGGAGCCACAGAAAATGGGGGAGATACTAAATGAATATTTTGCATAGGATATGGAAGATATAGACTGTAGGGAAATAGATGGTGACATCTTGCAAAATGACCAGATTACAGAGGAGGAAGTGCTGGATGTCTTGAAACAGTTAAAGATGGATAAATCCCCATGACCTGATCAGGTGTACCCGAGAACTCTGTGGGAAGCTAGAGAAGTGATTGCTGGGCCTCTTGCTGAGATATTTGTATCATCGATAGTCACAGGTGAGGTGCCAAAAGACTGGAGGTTGGCAAACGTGGTGCCACTGTTGAAGAAGGGCGGTAAAGACAAGCCAGAGAACTATAGACTGGTGAGGCTGACCTCAGTGGTGGGCAAGTTGTTAGAGGGAATCCTGAGGGACAGGATGTACATGTATTTGGAAAGGTAAGGACTGATTCGGGATAGTCAACATGGCTTTATGCATGGGAAATCATGTCTCACAAACTTGACTGAGTTTTTTGAAGAAGTAACAAAGAAGATTGATGAGGGCAGAGCAGTAGATGTGATCTATATGGACTTCAGTAAGGCATTCGACAAAGTTCCCCATGGGAGACTGATTAGCAAAGTTAGATCTCATGGAATACAGGGAGAACTAGCCATTTGGATACAGAACTGGCTCAAAGGTAGAAGACAGACAGTGGTGGTAGAGGGTTGTTTTTCAGACTGGAGGCCTGTGACCAGTGGAGTGCCACAAGGATCGGTGCTGGGCCCTCTACGTTTTGTCATTTACATAAATGATTTGGATATGAACACAGGAGGTACAGTTAGTAAGTTTTCAGATGACACCAAAATTGGAGGTGTAGTGGACAGCGAAGAGGGGTACCTCAGATTACAACAGGATCTGGACCAATGGACTGAGAAGTGGCAGATGGAGTTTAATTCAGATAAATGCGAGGTGCTGCATTTTGGGAAAGCAAATCAAGTATTTATACACTTAATGGTAAGGTCCTAGGGAGTGTTGCTGAACAAAGAGACTTTGGAGTGCAGGTTCATAGCTCCTTGAAAGTGGAGTCGCAGGTAGATAGGACAGTGAAGGCGGCATTTTGTATGCTTTCCTTAATTGGTCAGAGTATTGAGTACAGGAGTTGGGAGGTCATGTTGCGGCTGTACAGGACATTGGTTAGGCCACTGTTGGAATATTGCATGCAATTCTAGTCTCCTTCCTATCGGAAGGATGTTGTGAAACTTGAAAGGGTTCAGAAAAGATTTACAAGGATGTTGCCAGGGTTGGGGGATCTGAGCTAAAGGGAGGGGCTGAACAGGCTGGGGCTGTTTTCCCTGGAACGTCGGAGGCTGAGGGGTGACCTTATAGAGGTTTACAAAATTATGAGGGGCATGGATAGGGTAAATAGACAAAGTCTTTTTCCTGGGGTCGGGGAGTCCAGAACGAGAGGGCATAAGTTTAGCGTGAGAGAGGAAAGATATAAAAGTGACCTAAGGGGCAACTTTTTCACGCAGAGGGTGGTACGTGTATGGAATGAGCTGCCAGAGGATGAGGTGGAGGCTGGTACAATTACAACATTTAAGAGGCATTTGGATGGGTATATGAATAGGAAAGGTTTGGAGGGATATGGGCCGGGCGCTGGCAGGTGGGACTCGATTGGGTTGGGATATCTGGTCGGCATGGACAGGTTGGACCGAAAGGTCTGTTTCCATGCTGTACATCTCTATGACTCAGGGTTGAACCAATTCACACAGCTGATAACACGGGAAGGGGAGGACATGCAAGCGGCTGAGTTTGGAGGAAAATGGAGTTTTTAGAAGTTTGCAGAGATTAAAGGAATAAAAGGGAGGAGTGAAGTCAGCCACTGGCTGATATCTCCCATCTCTGCTGGGCTAGCTGCTCCTTGCAGTATAGGGGGCCTAGTCAGCTCAGTTGGCTGGACAGTGAGTTTACAAAGCAATGTGATGCCATCAGCGTGGGTTCAGTTTCCGCACCGACTGAGGTTGCCACGAAGAACTGTCCTTCTCCTCAACCTCTCCCCTTTGCCTGAGCTGTGGTGGCCCTCAGGTTAAATCACCAGTCATCTCTCTAATGAGAAAGCAGCCCTACAGTCTGGTAGGTGTATTGGCAATTTGACCTTGAGACACTGAAATCAGCCTCACTCAAAAAGGTGAATAATTATCCACACCCACTGTCATCCAATAATTCCTGCTGGAGACCATACTCACGTGAATTTCTAGTGAGGTCGGTACTGAAGGAGTAAAACAAATTGCTTCACTCTATGCTAAGGAGACAGCAGCCTCTAACAATGTATCTATATAGACACCCACAGCCCTAGACACCAACAGTTCAGCATAAAATCCCCAACATTGTCTCTTCATAAGTGGGGATTTCTTATACACCTGTTCAGATGTAAAAATTCTCAGAAAAGAAAACCAGAAACTATATCCAAATACAGAAAAAAACTACACAAAAAAATTAAAATTGACTGTGTTTTCCATGTTATAACAGCTTGACGACTTTTAAAATGACAAGGCATTTGTCTCAAGGAGTAACATTTCCCATCTCTTTCCATTTCACCATTCTGAATCAATCTAAACCTGGTAGAACAGGTGATTTTTAGAAGTGCGAGAGTAGGGATCTCTAAACAGGCATTGACAGTCCCAGAGTAAACTTGTCACATTTGTAAAAACAGGCTGTGAATTCCTGTGAATACATAGCTCCAGTGTAAATTATAAAAGGAGACACTGTGGAATCACTACTGCATTAGAAATTCCAACCAGGAAAACATTTGCACATTTATGATAGCATCGTAAATAGACACAGGAACCAAAGTAGTTAAAAGGTGAAATAAATACAATGGGCTAGCTATTAATTGATTCTGAAGGGTCACTGGGCTCAAAACATTAACTCTTTTCTCTCCACAGACGCTGCCAGACCTGCGGAATTTCTCGAGCAAGGTGTTTTTTTTGTATAGTCATTACTTTGTAGAGCTGGATTGAAATGGCTGAGAGCAAGTCCATATCCATTCTACACATCCAAATGTTAACAGAGCAATGGGATTTAACCGAACCACATAGAAGAGACTTACACTAAAGCCTTTGCACAAAGTGCATAATCCCTACTTTCTTTACATTGTGAAGCATGATGCTGTCATCTATAAACTTGCAGGAATAGTTTTGCATTCTGGTGTCTTTATTATGTTGTTTAGGATTGGCTGACATATAAATCAGATAGAGTAGCCGGATCGAGGAATAACTGACAGCTATTCATTGAAGCTCAAGCAGTTCAGAACTGACAGTCTGTAAAAATAGTGGTATTCATGGTTTATGTAATTTTTTTTAAAATCCCTGAATGTGAAATGGAATATGCCAAACACTTGTATTAATAACAGTGTGGTGAAAATGACTTTACCACAAACTTTCAGTTGCTATTCTTTTCAGAGAAATGTTCAGTGCTTCTGTTTTAGGAAAACACCTGTGCTTTTCGTCGGTGAATCCTACTTTCTGTAAGGTTTGTTTTGTGTTCAGACTGCAACAAACTGAATTGTAACATTCAGAGCACATTCACTGCTAAGATTTGGTAGGTGGCTACATTTAACTCTGCCCACAAACAGGGACAAGGTTTCTTGCAACATCTTTAATAAATGACTCTCAAGACAGTCCAAGAGCGACAGAGGTGGAATTCAGGAGTTACAGGAAGTTAAAGAAAGAGGCAGGCACTGGGGAGTCAGCTAATGAGGATGAGAGGGGTACAAGGTCAATTCATTCAAGGAGTAGTGTGGTTAGCCGTACACCATGGAAGACAGTTTCTGTGTAGTATACTCAATGAGGAGAAAGTGAGCAGATGCTGGAGATCAGAGCTTAAAAATGTGTTGCTGGAAAAGCGCAGAAGGTCAGGCAGCATCAAAGGAGCAGGAGAATCCAAGTTTCGGGCACAAGCCCTTCTTAGTCAAGAATAGCTGGACCTCTTGGTGCTATTGGAACCACAGAGAAGTTCAGGAATTAGTAGGCAGCTAAGTGTTGAAGTCAGCACTTCAAAGTCATCCTGGGAAATGGAGAAAGTGGGCTTGCTCTCTGTTGGAGGAAACCTGAAATCACTAATACTTCAATCTAGCATAGAGTGAGAGAGACGAAAATATCACCAGGAATAATTGCTCGATACAACTGAGCAAGATTGGAGTTTGGGGAAAATCCTGGGAGCTGACTGACTCAGTGAAACTAGCAGTCAATAAAGAGTGGGAGGTTTGCTTGTTAATTAATACTGGAATGCAATTTTGTTGTCCAGGAGCTACTGGACCCAGGGAATTGGGAATTCAAACACAACATGACAGATAATTGAGGCAGTGCACAAAGCTGTTCAAGGAGGAGGTTCCAAGGCCAACTTAGCAATAGTGAAGCTTTGTGATCCCTTGTGAAGTTTATTGGCATTCACTGTCATTAATTAGATTACATTACACTGTGGAAACAGGCCCTTCGGCCCAACAAGTCCACACCGACCTGCCGAAGCGCAACCCACCCATACTCCTACATTTACCCCTTACCTAACACTGCGGGTAATTTAGCATGGCCAATTCACCTGACCTGCACATCTTTGGACTGTGGGAGGAAACCGGAGCACCCGGAGGAAACCCACGCAGACACGGGGAGAATGTGCAAACTCCACACAGTCAGTCGCCTGAGGCGGGAATTGAACCCAGGTCTCTGGCGCTGTGAGGCAGCAGTGCTAACCACTGTGCCACCGTGCCACCCACACGGGGAAAATGCCTGAGAAATCTATGGGATCAGTCTTGATTCTATTTGTTATTTCGTGTGCCCTGTGAGGGTTTCAATAAACTATCTGTTAATTTGTGATTTAAAATCCACAAACAAATAGGAGTGCTGGGATATGCTGAAGTTATGGGCTGATAGTATCACGGTAAAACTTGCTATATGGTTTACCAACCAAAATCACGGTTTGTTGCTAGGACTTTGCTAGAAAAGTAAGCTTCATCCATGAAAGATTTGCAAGAATTAACCAAGGATAGGTAAACAGCACAGGCAGAAAAGTGGACTTGAAATTAAAAAGGTCTAACAATGCAGGGTTAATGGAGGTTTTTTATTAAGATTAGGTACAGTGTGAAAACAGGCCCTTCCGCCCAACAAGTCCACACCAACCCTCCGAAGAGTAACCCACCCAGTCCCATTTCCCTCTAACCAATGCACCTTACACTACGGGCAATTTAGCATGGCCAATTCACCTGACCTGCACATCTTTGGACTGTGGGAGGAAACCAGAGCACCTGGAGGAAACCTATGCAGACACGGAGAATGTGCAAGCTCCACACAGACAGTCGACCGAGGCTGGAATCAAATCTGGGACCCTGGTGCTGTGAGGCAGCAGTGCGAACCACTGAGCCACCGTCACCCTTATAACATGACATCAGCAATTGAAAGAGGAAGAATCTAACCCAGGTGGGACATAGCTTGTGTAGCTAGAATTCAGTTGCAGATATCAACAGCTTGAAACAGAAAAAGAGAAGAGAACTCGTGAACTTGAAAAAGACAAATCTTTAAATCCAGAGAAAGAAATTGTTAAGATAGTTCACTTTTCTTGTTTCTTCAAAGAGAGGAAGAAATCAAAAATCATGAAGTGGGTACAAGATGCTTTAGGTTATATGATTTAAGGGAAGCTGAACCAGTCAATAGGAATTACACTATCGAGAATAAAAAATGATTTCAAAAAGCCTGTATATTTTCCTTGCCATGAGGGGGGGGGAATATAAAATCAATTCTTAGAAAGTGGAATGGTAAACCGGTTAGAGAAACTAACATTTAAAGGAGTCTTCAGAAAACAATATCAGTAAAGGAAAGGAGTGTTGAAATGGTGACACCAGAGCACATTAAAATGTATGCTCTCAGAAACTACTAAAACAGAAAATTCAGCTCAGGATAATTAGTGGAATACTTCAAGTACTGCAACATTGAAATCAAGTTACTGTAGGTAATTGAGGCTCTGTCTCCGAAGGTGAAGTGTTCCCTTGCACCTCAAAAACTAAACAAATTGATATATTTGAAAGCTACTGCATAGATCGGTCATTGATGATGGTGTACAGTACAATTTGTATTCCAGGTGGTTTGATGAAAAGTAAAGGACTTGTTGCAAGTGTATTTTTATCAAGAGGGAAATAGTATTAAAAACCCATGTTCATCTGTATTCCAGTTGAGAAATCCAAGTCATTTATATCATACAGCAGAATTAATATACATCCATGTGTGAAGGGGAGGCATTCTACAGCATTTGGCTTGTAGTTACATCAGATTGAAAACCCCCAGTACAAAATAGAAGTACAAGCTGATAAAGAGGTTTGAAAGAAAACTTTGATGTATATTCACTGCATTTGATTGAACATGAAAAGAATGTAAAAACAAAAGCCCTTAATCATTGATGTGATGCCCAGAGTTTAAAGTACAGGTACATGGAAAACACCGGCATTGAGCTATATTAATGTAGTGATGTTTATATCTGGTTAATCTTACATGTTACATGTTCTTGCGGCTATTTAAGTTAAGCTTTGACATATCACATTCATAGAACTATAAAAGTGACTAAATGAGATAACTGCAAAGTTTGTAATAAGTTTATGATAAAATGTTTGCTGCAATTCTAAAGCTATTTTAAAGAAATCTTAACATTGTAAAATGTTCTGTCTACCTAAGGCAAGATGTGACGAATGTTTTCCACCTATCCACTCCACCCTCTCCTCCCTGACCTATCACCTTCATCCCCTCCCCCACTCACCCATTGTACTCTATGCTACTTTCTTCCCACCCCCACCCTCCTCTAGCTTATCTCTCCACGCTCCAGGCTCACTGCCTTTATTCCTGATGAAGGGCTTTTGCCCGAAACGTCGATTTCGAAGCTCCTTGGATGCTGCCTGAACTGTTGTGCTCTTCCAGCACCACGAATCCATAGTTGGGGCCTTTGTGGGTGCCTGTGGCTACCCCTTTCGTCTGGAGAAAGTGGGAGGATAAAAGAGACAGGCAGAGCTGGGACCCATGCGGGTGCCCATGGAAAACGTCAGAAGTCACACAACACCAGGTTATAATCCAACAGGTTTCTTGGAAATCACAAGTGTTCAAAACGAAGGAGCAGCACTCAGAAAGCTTGTGTTTTCAAATAAACTTGTTGGCCTATAACCTGGCGTCAAGTGACTTCTGATCTTAGATAATTACACATTTAAAGCATGTCAGACTACTGACTCCAATTAATGATAATACCCATATCAGTGAAGGCTGAGATTATGGTGAGTGCTAGAAACTTGGTCAAATTTGATATCATTAATTCTTTGCAAACCATCAGATGATAGGAAGATCAAATAGGAAATGCACTGCTGGAAGACTTGTATAAGTCTCTTCTCCCGAAATTTACACTACAAATGAAAAAAACCACAATAGACTCTTGCCCAACATGCATAAATTAGATATTGTTGCTCACCAGACTGAATTTTGCATGAGTAAAGGTTAATTTTCATAAGCACAACGTTGTTAGGAGTGTTTGTTCTGTGTCAGACTACTCTCCTACGAACCTGACCTTGAGAATTTTTTAAAACAGGGGGTTGGTGGTGGGAGGATAGACAGAGAGGCCAGAAGAGAACGCTGTGAAAAATATTTTTAATTCAATTGGAAAAAGGGCAACACAACTTTGGTTATAGGAATATACAGCAGGGAAACACACCGTTCGGTCCAACTCGTCCATGCAGACAAGAATCCTAAATTAATCCATTAGCCAACATTTGACCCATATCCCTCTAAACCTTTCCTATTCATGTACCCATCCTGATGCCTTTTAAATGCTGTAACCGTATCAGCCTCCTCCACTTCATCTGGCACCTCATTCCATAGACACACCACCCTTTGCGTGAAAATGTTTCCCCTTAGGTCCTTTTTATATCTTTCCCCTCTCACCCTAAACCTATGCCATTTAGTTCTGGATTCCCCGACCCCAGGAAAAAGATCTTGTCTATTTACCCTATCCGTGCCCTTAATGATTTTATAAACCTTTATAAAAAGGTCACCCCACAGCCTCCAAAAGAAACAGCCCCAGACTATTGAGCCTCTACTTATAGCTCAAATCTTTCAACTCTGGCAACATCCTTGTAAATCTTTTCTGAACCCCTTCAAGTTTCACAACGTCCTTCCTATAGGAAGGAGATCAGAATTGCACACAATATTCCCAAAGTGGCCCAACCAATCATGTACGCCTGCAACACGACCTCCCAATTCCTATATTCAATGCTCTGACCAATAAAAGGAAAACATACTGAATACCTTATTCACTATCCTATCTACCTGAGACTCCACTTTCAAGGAACTATGAACTTGCACTCCATAATCTCTTTTGTTCCATATCTCATTTGGGTCGGAATGCAAAGGGAAGGAACTGATGCATTGAATGAAACCTTGGCCAAACACTATGTTGACTACTGTAATCAGTCTTTGTTCCTCCTCTTCAGGATGGATATATTGGCCTTGCCAGAATAAAGCACAGCTTCACCAGAATTATACTGGCACTTAAAGTAATAACTTAGGAAAATGGATTTTACAAGCATGTTTACACTGTGTTCGGAAGATTGATGACTGATCTAATCAAAAGGTATTAAATATGATGAAAGGATTTTGTTAGCAAATTCAGTAGGGTTGAAAAAGAAAACTTTTCAGCACTGTTGGGAAATCAGAACAAGGAAGCATACTTTTCAAATTAGTCCTAGGCCATTTAGTAGTGAAATCAGAATGCTATTTCTGAAACGCATTCCTCCCAAAAGGTGTGGAGAACCAAACTTTTCAAGAGTTAAGCATTTTCCTTAAGCATAGAAAAGGAAAGTGGGTAAATGGAGTGGAGAGACGGGTCAATCATAGTCAAAACAAATGGCTAAGGTAAGCTCAGGGAGACTATACCTGTTCCCATGTACCTCACCAGGAAAAACTAACTTTGAGAAACCTCCATAGTTGTATATTTAACGGGGAATCTGTGGGAAGATTGTAGATGACTGCAACATTAATTCAACTGCTTGAGGTACTCAGCTTACTTTAGTGATTGGATCTTCAGCACTGTACACCATTAGAATTGAAATATTGAGAGAAGCAGGAAGTGTCTCTTAAATCATCACTTTTGTACTGAGAAATTTTAAACAGTATTGAAGCATCTTTAATATTTAATTTTCACATAAATCTGCTATATTGATTTTCTGTTCTATTTTGATGCAGATGGTTATAATGTACTGCCTTAGAGGATTTATAATAGTTTTAAATGTACGATCGTCTGCAAAAATTGTCTGTGAATGAATTTTAAATAGCTGTAAATTTGTATCATCCTTTTAAACCACAGGATCTATCATAATTAGAATTCACTCATTAGATAAGACCAGAGAAGAATCATTACTTCTAAAATATCTAATCACTGTACAATTGTAGGTAGGGTTGACAAGGTCAAATATCCAATGCAATATAATTCCCTTAAGTTGTTGGAACCACATGAAATTTCATTTACAAATACTGAAGTCTAGGAGCGAGCAGCAAAATATTGCAGATAGTAAATATGTACACAGAAGTTTCCATCATGAGACTGATGAGATTGCTAACGGTCTGTGGAAGCATTTAGCAAATGGCTTTTGGTAGAGACAATACATTTTGATGTCATCATCTGGGAATAATTCCAAAATGGCAAGCCTGGATAGGAAGTCATCTTCACTTTTTATGGAAGGTGTATTCATACTTATATAACCCTACTCTGTTAGGTGTCTTATCAGCAACATTTGTTTCAACTACTTTTAAACAGTATTCATCCAAAATTGAATTTAAGGTGTTTATTTCCATTATTCTACATTCCTCCTCTGTTGATGACTACTCAAGGGTAATGATTGCCGTTTTGCCAAAAAGATAATTGTCAGTAGGCTAAGTGACCACAGATGGCACCAGAACCCCCTTCACACACAATGTCCAGCAGGATCATTGAATATTAACCAAGAGTAACTACCTTTATTGGTTTCTTCTCCATCCTTGATAGCCTGAATTTTAGTTGCATTTGATATCTTTACTGAGCATAGCCTAAGAAGTTAATACAAGATTTCATGATTTACCAATGTTGCATTTATCTATAATGCTGGGGCACATTGCTGAAGTGTTTTATCTGCTAAGAAATTCAACTCTTTGCACATAATCAGAGCAGCATTGTTGCACAGGAGGACATTCTGCCCATTGTGACTTCAGTTTGTTAAATGGGTTTTGTTACCTAGTTCCAATCTCCTGCCTCCCCCTCCCCTCCCCCAATCCCCTCAGACACTATTTTTATCTAAATCATCCAATGCCACCTTGAATGACTGAACTGAAATGGCCTCTGCCACACCTCCAGACAGTGCATTCTTTCCTCTAACTACTCGTTGAGTGAAAAGGTTTTTCCTCACTTCATCCTCCTTTCTTTTGTAGATCACATTAACTACATTGTTATGGACTAGACCACACCCCCTAAAATATATTAAAATAGCCTAGATTTGAAAGTTTACTTATTTTACAGTTAAGTGTAAGGCATTGTGTTCAATAAGCCAGTTCTTTTCTTTTATTATATATATCTGTTCCTATATAGTAACATCCCATAAACACACCCTTGGCAAAGGCAAATTCAGTAAAATAGACTGCCCATCATGGCCGCAGCTTGTTAAATGAGTTTTGCTACATAGTTCCAATCTCCTGCCTTCATTGGTAGCACCTACCCCCAAGACATTATTTTGCGATTCTAGCAGCCAGAAGTGAACCCCAGTTTTTAGCTGTAATAGAGGGAGGAATCCAACTTCAGGATCTCAGCAACTGCTGAACGGTACAAATAAAAATCCTGGTGCTGTCGGAGCTCTATCCCATCCATTCAAGCTGCTTCTAATGTTCCAACTTCTAAAATAAACCAAGGCCTCAAGTTGTTTACTTTATTGACTTTTGAGCATATCACTCAACACTTCTATCTCAACCTTTCTTCATAAGACAACAAGAGTGCACCTCCTAAAGCCATAGTATCGTCACAATACGCCTTCACTTGTATTCCTTTTACAGGCACGAACAGGTTTTCCATTGTTCTCCTGCACCCTCCAACCACCCTCCCATCTCTCCTCCATGAATTGAACAATTTCATGTTGTCTTTCGATGTATTTTCGCAGAAGGAACATCCCCTCACTTCTTTGAATTGAAACTCAGCTGCACCCTACTTTCATTTCTCCAAACCACCTATGTCATAATAGATAAAATAAAACATTCCCTGGTAAACTGATGAATTGAAGAGTTAGAATAATATTGTCTGGCAGTTACCTCTTCAATATTGCTCTGTAAATATTGGCGTATTGGTGTATAGAAACCCTGCCCATTTTATAGAAACAGTAACACTACCATTGTGGGAAATCCACTTTAGATTATATGTGCAAAATAAATTTGATTAAAAAAAAACTTTGTGCAGATATTAGGCCACATCAGAATCTCTGTCTTCGCAGCCCTTGGACTACCTGCAAGCTTCCTCCTTCAGTTTTCCTAATCAAGCGCTGTTATATTAAATACTTTCTTCTTTTCACTACATTCACGTTAGTAAGATAAAATGTTATCCAATAAATGAAACCATCGTTACTCACTGAGGGTACATCAATATATTGAAATACATGCAGTAGATCCCTGGAAGTAACTGATCAGGAGTCTCTTTTGAATACTACCAAACTGACTGAATAAATGTCAAGTGAAACTTCATTTATTCTGATGTTAAATTGCACCCTTTTTCGATGAATGACATTCTTAACAGAAACTGCACACCTCTGAATAGGCTTGCAACCTGTGCTCTGAGGAAATATGTCACACTTAACATTTTGCCTGACATTGGAGATTCAATCGTCACTTGAAGCCTTAAAAATTAGGTCATGTTCAAAGCACCGCCCTGAATTAAACAGAATGTATTGTCTCAACTTTGCCCCTTATATGAACAGAAACTGCCAATGCGGTTACAACAACCATGATATATGAAGGCTTGTTTACTTATTGCCAACAACAAACTATAAAACTGTGACATTACAAAGCAATCTCTACAGAAATTCTAACGATAATATTTTCCAAAGAATAGGTTTTCTCCCCTTCAAATAAAGTGTGCTGTTATATTTATAATTAAATTATGGTGTAATTAAAGTGTTCAAACTTAAAGGGAATGTGTGGTCATTCCTAACCATTTTTCAACTACTGCTATTTCTGGTTGACCGGATTGAGAAGCGCTGTCGGTTTGTTTTCAATTCAGCTCAGCCCATGGAAAATGTCTTCAGTCCAAACTTCTAACACTGCCCTATTTAATGTAAATATATGTACCAACCCAAGTGCGGAAACACTTCCTCCGTCTCGATCTTTTTTAAAACCTCAGCCGGCAATCAATATGCGCTTTGAACAATGAACACGGGCTTACAAAATAAAATTGTCGAACCAAGCTTTATTCCCTCCCAACTTAATTTTACAATCGGACTGATTCTTAAATAAATTATTAAAAAGGGGAAAAAAAATCCTCGTTAAATGAGCTGGTATTTTTAAAAAGATTAACCCTTTGATTAAAAATTATTTTTACCTGAAATTTCTGCTTGTAGGTGAAACTTCACCTTCTAGAGAAAAGGGCTACGCTCCAGCAGTTTAGTCCAGCAAACAGGTTCTCCCAAACGTGACCGGAATTCCTGCATATTTTTCCCTCCCTTTGGACGGTTTCTGCGGCGTGCCCTTGAAGGGTGATGTGACCCGCGTCTGGATTGAAGAGAGTCCTGGTAGCTCCGTATTGTGTAGTCACTGACAGTGCTCTGATGTTTAATGGGACGTCCCAAAGCTGACCCGCATATCTACCTCTCTCTCTCTCTTTTCCTCTGCGGGTAAAGACTTGCTCACAGTAGCTCTCTCCCTTTCGCTATTCGTCTCTGGCTTCCGCTTGAAGCTAATTCTCAAAACTTCCTCAGTCCCACAGTTTCAGTCTCGGTCTATCTGCAAAATTAGAGAAATAAGATTAACCGTCACACTCTAAAATGCAAGACCACTTTTTAAAAAAATTCTAAAAATGTTTTCAATAAGGGACAATGGTCATGTGTGAGATAAATACGTCAATTAACATTTTCTAGAAAGTTAAGAAACAGTGCTGTATTCAATAAGTTTTAAACTAATTGATAATGAATTAATAAAGGTTGGGATTGAATAGTAATAATTAAGTTAAATTACTAACTGTGATCCATTTAATAAATGTATTACTGAGGGGTAAGGAGGATGGTGTCAGACAGTAATATTCCGCTGGGAAGTCCAGGAAAGGAGTGGGTACAAATTACAGGCTGTGAAATGTTAAAGTTACAATTAGTTTTGTTTTCATTAATGGCCGAGGCTTCAGTTGGAGAAGATGCTGTTCCCCAGAGAATGTGCGGGTGGCCTGCACTCAGTGTTGTAGCTGATTGCATAGAGGACTGGCTTGCATCCAACAGCTGCCCAGAAACTCACATCACGACTTCCTGAACCCCTTCCTGTTGTGATCCGAGTTAAATGCCTCAGACTTTGCGTGACCACAGATTGAAAAAAGGGGTAGGGGATGGGGAGCAGATCATCCAATTGTTCAGCAATGGGAGGGGTTTCAATTGCAAAACAGGGTGTGACCAAAAAAAAAGGCGAGTTTCTCCAAAAGGTAAAGCAAACACCCACAATTCATGGGGATTTTTTTTGCAACAGAAATCAGACCTCAGACAGCAGCCCATTAGGTCACACCTATCAACAAAACAAAACAAACATCAGCTTTAAAAGAACCATACTATGCTGACGAGGTCGTGGATACATTTAGTAAATTGATCACACTGCAGATTAGGATTGCTGAGGGAGAAAGGGAAGACCAGTCAAGACCATTGGTCCTGATGAAGGGCTTATTCCCAAAACATCAATTCTCCTGCTCCTCAGATGCAGCCTGACCTGCTGTGCTTTTCTAACACCACGCTCTCAGTGCTGTAATACAGGTCTACCAACAGTGAGTGTGAAATAGAGGTACAAATATGCAAACAGATTATGGAAAGATGTAGGAGCAACAAGGTGGTGGTGTTGGGAGATTTTAATTTTCCCAACATTGACTGGGATTCACTAAGTATTAGAGGTCTAGATGGAGCAGACTTTGTAAGGAGCATCCAGGAGGGTTTTATAGAGCAGTATGTAAATAGTCCAACTGTGGAAGGGGCCATACTGAACCTGGTGTTGGGAATGAGCCTGGCCAGGTTACTGAAGTTTCAGTAGGGGATTTATTTGGGAATAGTGATCACAATTCTGTAAGTTTAGAATAGTCATAGATAAAGATGAGAGTGGTCCGAAAGGAAGAGTGCTAAACTGGAGGAAGGCCAACTATAGCAAAATTCGACAGGAGCTGGGGAATGTGGATTGAAGTAGCTATTTGAGGGTAAATCCACGTTCGATATGTGGGAGGCTTTTAAAGAGATGTCGATTAGAGTGCAGGACAGACCTGTCCCTGTGAAAATGAGGGACAGAAATGGCAAGATTAGAGAACCATGGTTGACAGGTGAAATTGTGAGACTAGCTAAGAGAGAAAAGGAAGCATACACAAGGTCGAGGTGACTGAAAACAGAAAAAGCTTTGGAAGAATATTGGGAAAGTAGGATCAATCTGAAATGAGAAATTAAGAGGGCTAAAAGAGGTCATGAAATATCTTTAGCAAACCGGTTTAAGGAAAATCCCAAAGCCCTTTATTCATATATAAGGAACATGAGGGTAACCAGAGAAAGGGTTGGCCCACTCAAGTACAAAGTTGTGCGTGGAGTCAGAGAAAATGGGGAAGATTCTTAATGAGTACTTTGCATCGGTATTCACCAAGGAGAGGGACATGCAGATCATGATGTTAGGGATAGATCTTTGAGTACTCTAGGCCAAGTCAGCATAAGGAATGAGGAAGTGTTGGGTATTCTAAAGGGCATTAAGATGGACACATCCCCAGGTCCAGATGGAATCTATCCCTGGTTACTGAGGGAAGTGAGAGAGGAAATACCTGGGGACTTAACAGATATCTTTGCAGCATCCTCGCACTTGGGTGAGGTCTCAGAGGACTGGAGAATTGCTAATGTTATCCCCTTGTTTAAGAAGGCTAGCAGGGATATTCCAGCTAATTATAGACTGGTGAGCCTGATGTTAATGGTAGGGAAGCTGCTGGAGAAGATATTGAGGGATAGGATCTATTTCCATTTGGAAGAAAATGGGCTTATCAGTGATAGGCAACATGGTTTTGTGCAGGGAAGGTAATGTCTTACCAACTTAATAAAATTCTTTAAGGAAGTGACAAAGTTGATTGATGAGGGAAGGGCTGTAGATGTCATACACATAGACTTCAGTAAGGCATTTGATAAGCTTCCCCATGGTAGCTTGATGGAGAAAGTGATGTCACATGGAATACAGGGTGTACTAGCTAGATGAATAGAGTACTGGCTGGGCAGCAGGAGACAGAGTAATAATGGAACGGAGTTTCTTAAAATGGAGACCTGTGAGCAGTGGTGTTCAACAAGGATCCTTGTTGGGATCACTCTTGTTTACAATATATGTAAATAATCTGGAGGAAGATATAGATAATCTGATTAGCAAATTTGCAGATGACACTAAGTTTGGTGGAGTAGCAAATAGTGAAGGCGACTGTCAAAGAATGCAGCAGAATAGAGATAAATTGAGCAGAGAAATGGCAGCTGGAGTTCAATCCGGCAAATGTGAGGTGATGCATTTTGGAAGATCCAATTCAAGAGTGAACCACCTGGTAAATGGAAAAGCCCTGAGGAATATTGATGTACAGGGAGATCTGGATGTTCAGGTCCATTGTACCCTGAAGCTGGCAATGCAAGTCAACAGAGTGGTCGAGAAGGCATACAGCATGCTTTCTTTCATTGGACGGGGTACTGAGTTCAAGAGTAGGCGGGTCATGTTACAGTTGAATAGGACTTGGGTTTGGCCACATTTGGAATACTGCGTACAGTTCTGGTCACCATATTACCAACAGGATGTGGATGCTTTGAAGAGGGTGCAGAGGAGGCTCACCAGGATGTTGCCTGGTATGGAGGGCATTAGCTATGAAGAGAGGTTGAGTAGATTAAGATTATTTTCATTAGAAAGACAGAGGTTGAGGGGGGACCTGATTGACGTCTACAAAATCTTGACCCGTATAGTCAGGATGGATAGCAAGAAGCTTTTTTCCAGAGTGGGGGACTCAATTACTAAGGGTCATGAGTTCAAGGTGAGCGGGGAAACATTTAAGAGAGATAGGTGTGGAACATTCGTTATACAGAGTGTGCTGGGTGTATGGAACGCCTTGCAGCCAAGGTGGTAGAGGTGGGCACAATAGCATCATTTAAGATGAATCTAGACAGATACATGAATGGGCAGGGAGCAGAGGGATACAGATTCTCAGAAAATAGGCGACAGGTTTAGATAGAGGATCTGGATCGGTGCAGGTTTGGAAGGCTGAAGGGCCTGTTCCTGTGCTGTAATTTACTTTGTTCCTTATTCACACAGTTGTCAGAAATCAATCCCAGCTCCAAATTGGTAACTCAGAAATCTTCCAGAACCAGGACTCAAGGTTTAAGGATACATGATGGGCTATTTAGGACTAAAATGAGGAATTTTGTTTCACCCAGAGAGTGAAGGAAAGTGGTCAATACCAAACATTGAATGTTTTCAAGAAGGAGTTCTTAGAGCTAAAGGGATCAAAGGGTACAGGGAGACTGAGGTGGATGATCAGCCGTTTTCATATTGAATGGTGGATCATGCTCCAAAGGGTGAAAAGCCTACTCCTATTTCTATGTTTGTGCTACAACTCCAGGTGAAGTCAAGATCCCCAATTTGGGAATTCTTGACTTGACTCCAATGAGGAGAGGGCAGAGGCACAGTGGTGTGCAATTTCTTCAGTTAAGTAGCTCACAAAAATAATAACCCAACCTCTCCACTGTGTTGTTAATATATGAGACACAAAGGACATTTAATCCCATCCATTTTCTTGTTACAAGCATTGAACAGTTGAGGCAAAATCAGGGGAAGATGAGTTGTTTACCATATTTAAATGCCAAGGACTTCACTTCCACTGTCAGGCTGGGATTGTGTTTAGTATCTCAGCTAATCATGAAAATGAAGTGAAACTTTCAATAAACCAATGCATCCGGAACTGAAACAGCCAAAATACATTACTTCTATTTTTTTAAATCTTGGGTGCCACTGTTGGATTTAAATTTTGTAAATTACGAAATAAAAATCAAAATATCCAGCTCAGGATTATACACCAGACAGAATCACTGTTATTAGTAAAATTGGTGCAGTAGATTTCAAGCGATTCATGCACAGTGGCTGAAATGAAGTGAAAGTTGATGGGATAGTGAAATCTAGTTGTCCCTCCATGGTAGTCTTAGTGGTGCAGCATCTGACAAAACTGGGATGCCAACACTCCAACCAATCAGACTGACCAGCCAAGTGATGTCATTGGCTGGACTAAAGGAACAAGCTTCTCACTGGGGATTTACATTTTACACTTGGTCCCAGATAATCCTGAAGGGCAGAATACCCATAGATGGTAAGGCACTGAAAAGTCTAACAACATTCCATAAGCTTCAATTTTAATAAGTCAAATTTTGCCAATGCCCTTTATGCATTGTTGACGGAAACTAAGCTTTGGCTATTTTCAACATGTGCTTAATTCTTTGGGCTTCAATAAGTAGGACATATCCCTATGGAGAAGGAGTGCACATTTAATATTAAACAGTAAGTCTCAAAGAGTGGCCAGCTCCTACGCTTAATTCATAATTTTGTATATCAATAAATAAGAGCCCTCCCAGTATAGATGACTCAATAGCTTGGATTAGAGATTCTGTGAAGCTGGCTGATAAGTTTCCATAACTGTCAGTTACATGTTTGAGCACAAGGACAAGACAACTTTCATTATCAATTTGAAAGTTTGGACAGTGTTGCATTTTTGTAGACTTTCTATTGCTTTTGATAAGCCTTCGATAACAAAAACACTGGAGAAAATGCTATAGCAGCACACACGTATTCTGCTCTCAAGTCAGAAAGGGAGAATAAGAAATAGAAACCGGAGCTGTCCCTCGAGCCTGCTCCACTATTTGATAAGATCATGGCTCATCTTCCACTTCAACTGCACTTCACTGACCTAACCCATACCATTCAATACCTACAAGAAAAATGCAAAACTATAAAAAGGACAGAAAGAGAAATAAGAAAAGTAAAGTATCAGAAGTGCAGGTTGTGGCTGTGTTTGGACAGGATGCAGTCACAAGCTTTGCTTTCATTCCTGTTTATGGAGTTGTGAAGCTACACAAGGTACTTTTGATCCAAACACATGCATGGAGTGAAGCATGTCAGCTTCTCAGTGTGATTTGTCATGTACAAAATATTGTAGGGGTGTTCGTTCTCTTTCATCATTCCAAAGTGAGCTGTAGGCAGCAGACTTTCTTTGAAGTTTTTTCTCGAGGGGTTCATGTTGAAGCCATGGACTTATTCTATCGGACAGAAAATCAATGTTTTGAAAAGGCTCTGCCACCACTTGAAGATTTTGAGGCATGCTAAGTCTCTACACTAGAAACCCATAAACTCCCAGTGGATCCAGTCAGAACCCATCTGAGATGTACTGATCAAGGAGTTCCCTTCTCAATACAGAGTTAGCTGGTAACTTCAAATTTACCTCTGCATCCTGGTCAAGGTAAGAATTATTCGTCGAAGCTCCTCACTACTATCCAATGTTTCATGTTGTAAGTGTATTTGCTCATGGTTCTGTTGTGAAATCCCAAGCGGAGCAGTAACCTGATGTCAAAACTTACATTTGGACAAGCGACTGGAGAAAGGTACCTGTGGATCCAACACAAGGTTAATGCTTTCATGGAAAAGGAGCAAACATCAGTGAGAAAAAAGTAAAAAAAAAACTGTGTGGTGCAGCAAATAAGTGAGTACTTCATTCATTGCAGGTTAAGTCATCAGTCCTTCTGTAATTTTCAAATTATTATTTTAACACACCGGCATTTTATAGAATTATAGAGCTGTACAAGCATTTCAGTCCAACACATCCACGTTTACCAGATATCCTTATCTGATTTAGTCCCATTTGCCAACATTTGGCCCATATCCCTCCAAACCCTTTCTATTCACTTACCCATCCAGGTGCCTTTTAAATGTTGGAATTGTACACACCACCTCTGGCAGCTCATTCCATAAACACACCACCCTCTGCATGAGAAAGTTACCCCTCAGGTCCCTGTTAAATACTTTCCCTCTCACCTTAAACCTATGCTGTCTAGTTTTGGACTCCCCTATCCTGAGAAAAAGATCTTGGCTATTTACCCTATTCATACCGCGTATCTTTTTTATAGACTTGTTTAAAGTAACACCCCCCACCACCACCACCTCAGATGCTCCAGAAAATAGCCCCAGCCTATTCAGCCTCTACCAATAGTTGAAACCCTCCATTCCAGATAACATCCTTGCACATTGTTTCTGAACGCTTTTGAGTTTAACAACATTCTTCCGCTAGCAGGGAGACCAGAATTGAACGTAATATTCTAAAAGTGGCTTCACCAATGTCCTGTACAGCTGCAACATGACATCTATACTCATATACTCAATGCACTGACCAATGAATGCAAGTGTGCCAAATGCCTTCTTCACCAAACTGTTTACCTGCAAATTCACTTTCAAGGAACTATGCACCTACACCTCCAGGTCTCTCTGTTCGACAACACTTCCCAGGGGCCTACCATTAACTTTGTAAATCCTGCCCTGATTTGCCTTACCAAAATGCAATACCTCGCATTTATCTAAATTTAACTCCATCTGCCACTCTCCACCCACAATGAGTTCTTATTTTAAAATCATGAAATGTTTGGTTCTGCATTTTTACACTTTCACATCTGGCACACACATCGGGAGCACACTCACACTGGGCATACTTCAGTGTCAGTCATTGTATGGCCCATATCAATGAACTGCAGCTTAAAGTAGGAACATGATGAACAACTTCATAAATATCCAACTCTCAAGCTTCTGGTCTGTACCGTTGAACTGTTGTTTACTGTGAATTAGTTATGTTATAGGTAGAGGAGAAGATGTTATAATCCCAGCTGTTATGGACCAGACCAAATCCCCTCAAAATATATTAAGAAGGTAGCCTTGACCCCAACATTTTCTTATTTTTAAAGTCATGTGTAAGGCGTTGTGTTCAGATGCAATTTGATTGGTCAAACTACCAGGCTTGAAGCAAAACATACTTTATTCTTACATTATCATTAAAATATAAACAGTAGAAAGAAGAATTGAAATAACAATTCCAGTGGAAAACTTAACAGAATAATAGAGTATTTAACTACTTAACAACTGTTCCTTTCGAGCAACAACCCATAAACACATCCATGGTAAAAGCAAATTCAGGAAAATAGATGCTTTTACATGCAATTCTAGCAGCAGGAAAATAACCCAAAATTTTAGCTTTAACAGAGAGAGGAATAACAGCTTCCAGATCCAGCTTCAAGACCCAAACAATTGCTGAAAACTAAAACTAAAATCCTGCCTATGTGGGAACTTGACCCTACCCCTTCATGCTGCTTTCATTGTTTAAATTTTAAGAAAAAAGCAAAGCTAGCTGGGCTCAGAGCAGGCAGCTCAGTTCCATGTTTACAACACTTGCTTTCAAAAAATATGACACAACAAATCCTTCACAGAACACATCTCAGAACACAGCCAATGGTAACATTGGAAAGGTCATAACCCAGAATAAAACGTGAATTGGTAGATCATATATTAAACTTTTACAGTTGGTTAATGTAATAAAGGTAAGGTTATCATTGTCATACCAGCCCATAGAACTGCTGTCTCATTAGAGAGAGATGAGTGGTAGTGGCTTAACCACAGCTCAGGCAAGGGGTGAGGTTGAGGAAGGAGTCCTTTATGGTAACCCCAGCTGGTGCGGGAATTGAACAGGAATGCTGTTGGCATCAATCTGCAATGCAAACCAGATGTCCAGGAGAAAATAAGGACTGCAGGTGGTGAAGATCAGAGTCAAAAAGTGTGATGCTGGAAAAGCACAGCCAGTCAGGCAGTATCTAAGGAGCAGGAGAGTAGACATTCTGAGTATGAGCTCTTCATCAGGATTCCTGATGCTGCCTGACCAGCTGTGCTTTTCCAGCATCACAGTTTTTGAAACCAGCTGTCCAGCCAGATGAGCTAAGCAACTCCTTGGTTAATGCAGCTAATCACTGAAACATATTCACATGTGGATGCAGTTGTAATTTAATCACAGAGTTTAAGATTATTACACAAAAGAAAAAAAAATCAGTTGGAAAGATATCTCAAAGATCAAGTGACAAACTGTTTCCCCACACTATCTGTTACAGATACTCAATCACAAAGAAATATTACTCATTTGTCAGTTTTTTTAACCTTTACTTAAGAAACACTTCCTCTTGAACTGCTGAGTCCTTTTATTTGACGATTCCTTTCTGAGTCCATTGGCATGTTTTCTGATTGCCTCAATTTTTTTTTCAGTTCTAACAACTTGAAGATTTCTATAATGTTTTCCCATTTTGGAAACTCCACAGATGAGAATCAATTTCAACTGAGGTGACTGCACCCCTGAATTGTTCTGGAAAATTTGGTTCCTCTGCAAGGAGAAAAACTGATCTCTTCTGAACTGACCTTTGGATTTGTCAAAATTAAAACTTTGAACTTTCTGCTCTGAAATAATTTCTTTAATGTGTTCTACCTACCTATCTATCTATTTATCTATCTATCAATCATGAATTCAAAGCTTTAAACAACTTATCCATTAATACTACAGGAGTCTGCATGGCAATTGTCTGAAGTCATAAGCCTTCTCAGAAATGATGCATTTAGGTCACTGAACTAATGACATTTAAAGAAATAACTTCACAAGACGAATCAGAACCCACTTCTTTTTTTTTTAAATGTCCAAAAATGGTAGTAATATATTATGAACATAGATAGCCAGCAAGATGATTAGAGGGAGCCTTGCCTGTGATGTGTTTCCCCCAAACTCTCAGTATGAGACGTCCATTGTATATAAAACAACCTGTAACAAGCTGTCTTTAGAATTGAAATATTAGTATGGTAATTCATATATTTAAACCCAAGAGATGATGTTTGAAAGACTTTCAGAGATTTAGAAGGGTTTTATCGCATCTGCTCTCACAAGCATACAAAGAAAAAATAAGAAAACATAAAAGAACATAACAAAAAGTTATGATTAGGAATTCATGTTTTTTTCCCCCTTAGTCTGAGTCCAGAAAATCAGTGTTCTTTTAAGGTTCTTTGGAGTTTGGATTCAGGTTGTGTTTAACTGAAGTTTCAGGATTTCTTCAAGGTGCAGACTCGGTTCAATTTTCCAGCAATAACCTCAATTTTCAGCGAACTAAACTTCAAAGAGGTGTTGGACTTGAGGCGGGCTTAGCTCAGCCTGGAGCATGGTTTTCTGCAGGTTGTCTTGATGTTAACAGAAGACAAGATTTTTACCAAACTGAAGCAGGATTTAGAAAGTTTACAATTAAATCTTATCTCAGAAACCCAAAATCTGAGGTCATATGACTATCCCTTTAATGATAGTAGACAAACAGGAGGCTGGATGACCACAGTAAGCCAGGCAGCATCAGAGATTGGAGAAGTCAACGGTTCAGGTATAACTTTGGACTAGCTGTGGGGGGAGGGGTGGTGGGAGAGTAGCAGATTGGTGAGGTAGTGATAGGTGAACCCAGGTACTGTGTACGGCCTAGTTGTTCCTTGGGAGAGATGAATCCAGTTGGTAGCTGGAAGGAAGGGTCAGTAGATGGGATGGAAGGGAAGAGGCAGAATTGCAAAGGGAGCTGGAGGATGGATGGGAAGGTTATTTAAAATTGGAGAACTCATTATTAAGTACTTTGGGCTGTAGGCTGCCCAGACGGAAGATAAAGTGTTGTTCCTTCAATTTGCGGTCTGAAGGTGGAAGAATTGGGAAAACGGGATGGAGTTTTTGCAGGACACAGGGTGGGCGGAGGTATAGTCCAGGTAGCTATGGAACTCTGTGGGTGTATAGCTGAAAATGTGTTGCTGGAAAAGCACAGCAGATCAGGCAGCATCCAAGGAACAGGAGAATCGACGTTTCGGGCATAAGCCCTTCTTCAGGAATGGCTTATGTCCGAAACGTCGATTCTCCTGTTCCTTGGATGCTGCCTGACCTGCTGCGCTTTTCCAGCAACACATTTTCAGCTCTGATCTCCAGCATCTGCAGTCCTCACTTTCTCCTCTGTGGGTGTATAGTAAATATCAGTCAGTAAACTGTCACTAGACATGGAAATGGAGAGGTCAAGAAAAGGGAGGGGTGTCTGAGCTAGACCAAGTGATTTTGAGGGCAGGTGGATTGTTAACGAAGTTGATGAACTGCTCCAGTTTGGCCTGGGTGTAGGATGCAGCACCAATGCAGTCATCGGTGTAACGGAGGAAGAGTTGGGAAACATTATCGGTGTACGTACTGAAGACTGTTCGACATAACTGACAAAGGGCCCACGCAAGTGCCCATGGCCACTCTTTGGATTGAGAGAAAATGGGACGAAATGAAGGAAAAGTTATTGAGGGTGAGAACTAATTTGGCAAGGCGTAGCAATGTATTGGTTGGGGAGAACCAGATGGGTCTGTTGGAGAGGGAAAAATTGAGGCTGTCATTGTGGGGTATAGATGTGTGTAAGGACTGCACATCCATAGTGAAGATGAAGTGCTGAAGGCCAGGGAACTGGAGATTTCTAAAGAGGTGGAAGGCATGGTTTGTGTTCCGGATGTAGGTGGGAAGCCCTTGGACCAAGGGGGAGAGAATGGAGTCGATATAGGACGAAATGAGTTTGGTGGGGCAGGAGCATGCAGAGATGATGAGTTGGTTGTGATAGTTGGGCTTCTGGATCTTGGGGAGCAGGTAGAACCGGGCACTGTGGGGCTGGGGGACTATGAGATTAGAGACAGTGGAGGGGAGATCACAAGAAGTGATGAGGTCATGGACAGTGTGGGAGTTGGTGGCTTAATGGGCCATGGTGGGGTCATGTTCAAGGGGGGGAGATAGGACATGGTATTGGACAGTTGGTCTTCGGCCTCTGCAAGATAGAGGTCCGTTGTCCAGACTGCTTTGTCAGCAGGTTTGATGGTGAAATGAGGATTGGTGCAGAAGGAAGGGAGCACTGCATGTTCAGAGGAGATGATGTTGGAGGGGGTGAAGTGATGTGGAGAAATGGAGTTGGTTAATGTCGCACCGGCAGTCAGCAATAAGGAGGTCTTGGGCTGGTAAGAGGCTGGGAGGGGATGTCAAAGAAGAGGCGGAAGGTTGGAGGGTGAAGCAGTCCTCGGAGGATTGTTGGGAGTCTTTATCAAAATAGAAAGCACAGACACAGAGGAAGAAGAGCTCCATGTCATGGTGGGCACAGGACTTGATGAGGTGGGGGCAGAGGGACACAAACATGAGCCCTTTCCTTAGGATATACCATTCAACCTCAGAGGGTCGGAGGTCGGTGGGGAAGGGGTGTGGTGAATATGCAGAAAGGCTCAGGGATGGGATTTTGGGAGTGGGGTGGATCTCAAGGAGGATAAAGAAGGAGAGGGGGAAGGGCGATAGCATGTGATTGGTGAGGGTTGGACACTGTGTTGGGACTGGAAATAATTGTGGGAGGGAAAGGAGAGTGGGAGGGTGGTGGGCGGGGGGGGGTGAGTTGGAGGATAGTGTGAGGGGAGTGGGCAGATGAGGTAGAGAGGAGGGAGGTGAGGTGGAGGGGTAGCATAATTTGTGAGGATGGACAGATGAGGAGGGAGAGGTATACTGGCTAGTTGCAGGTGGATAGTATGACCCAGATGTGACCAAGGGGATCGGAGTCCTTGTATTGTTTGGCCAGTGGGTGGAGTCCCCTCAGCTACCAAGTGGATTCATCCCTCCCATCTATCAACCAGTCATACCCACTACCTGTGTTCACCTGATACTACCTCACTATTACCCTAGTCTCCCCAGCCCACTCTCCCTTTCTTTATCTGTAGCTCCCCCTCCCCTCATATCTGGTCCTGAAGAAGGGTTATATCTGAAACGTCAACTTCTGCACCTCCTAATGCTGCCTGTCTTGCTGAGTTCTTCCAGCCTCCTGTTTGTCTACTTTGGATTCAAGCATCTGCAGTTTTTTTTTGTCTCATCCCCTTAATGGTAAGATATTTTAGCTAACAAGGCAATTTCTATGTCTAATTAAAAAAAATTGTTGAATGAGATAATTTTTAGGTCATTAGCTCCACTTCAGGTATAAGAGTTTCTATTTCTTCCTGTTGTTTCAAGATCACACTGAGGAGGCTGCTTATTTGTGTTGGTTTAATGGAAATGACAAAGCAATGGAATATGTGAGATTCCAGGTAGGATTGAGTTCTAACCTGGTAATTGCTAAATGGAACAGTGCATAAATGTAGTCAACTTGTATTATCATAGAATCCCTACAGTGCGGAAACAGGCCATTTGGCCCAACAACTCTACACCGACCCTCTGAAGAGTATCCCAGACCCATTTTCCTACCCTATTACTCTACATTGCCCCTGACTAATGCACCTAAACTGCATATCCCTGAACATAATGGGCAATTCACCTAACCTGCACATCTTTGGATTCTGGGAGGAAACCCATGCAGACACGGGGAGAATGTGCAAACTCCACACAGACAGTTGTCTGAGGCTGGAATCGAACCTGGATCTCTGATGCTGCGAGGCAGCAGTGCTAACCACTGAGCTACCATACTGCTGTATTATGCTTGGCGATAGCCATAGTTTCATCCAGCAAAGTCCATTTAAAAATGTAATAAGAAGGATTCTTTTTATAAAACCAAAATGAGGTCTTTCAGATCTTGTATCAGAAATGTATGGATCCAATATACCGGCCACTGCAGCGGACAGCTGGAACTGATAACCGGAAGCGGCAGAGATAAATCACTATAAATGCCGGAGGAAACAACACAGAAGCGCTTCACAGGAGGCTCCCAAGCACTGAGGATGTCACCTAGACAGGGGACGAAACATCTGCAACACAAATTCCCAGCTCGGCGAACAGAACCACAGCAATATATGTCCCTTTCAGGGTCAAGGAGAAAAATGCCAGAATTATTGAGAGCAGTTGATGCTTAGTGGAATCTGCATGTAAAAGTTGGGGTTCTTCTCCCCCCACCAACTCCATTTGGATTTAGTCCCTTCACTTTCTCCCTGCCTCCCTCTCACTTTTGATGGTTTGCATTGCTTTTAATAGACTTTGCTTGCAAACATCTAATGGGCTACATGGGTGTTTTATTGGTGGCGGTTATTAGATTAAAAAAAGTCATGGTGATTTGGTGGCAGGAAAGTCACCCAGATGTATGTGATAGCACTATTGGATATTAAAGGAAAAAGCCAAATTCTTTATATTTACCGATTGGCTGTCCCTCTTCTGTGACAGCATTCATGCCGAGGTGTCCTTGGAGTGAAAGCACACAGTGTCCCAATACTGTCAATATTTTTAGAGAAACATAGGCACTGCTGGAAGTGTAGTGCCTTATCTCTGGCTCACCACCTCCTCACTTTTGGTGGTCTGCATTACCCTTAACAGGCTTTGCATATAAAATAATCAATTGGAAAACATGGGTAATCTCTGGGGATGGTTATTAGGTGAAAAGAAATACCATGGATGCTTTGGTGACAGGAAAAAACAAAGCAGTCATGTGTAAGAGCACTTCTGAACATAAAAAATGGAAAAATAACCTGGACTTTGTATGTAATGTAATATAATAAATTGGAGGACATGGTGATTTACTGGTGATGCTTAATTGATGGAAAAATATCGCGGCAAAATTTGGTGGTGGGAAAAAAGCCAGTTACATGTGATAATTTTTCCAGATATAAAAAAAAGAGAAAGAACTGGGCTCTCCTTTTCCAAGTCCATTTTGATTTCGTCCCTCCCCTTCTCTCAGCTTTAATGCCCCTGTTAGACATTGAATTTCCAATTAATGAAAATATGTGCAGAGGATTTAATGGTGGCATACAATGGATGAAAATTATCATGGGTGATTTGGTGATGGAAAAGCATAACATTTAATTGAGTCAGGAGCACTTCTAGATATAAAAGAAAACTGTGTCCACCAAGTCGGAGAACTTAATCATGGGCCTAGTCTTGATCGTGAACTGTGGAGGGTTCATAGTTCTCAAATGCTGCCCTTATTCAATAGCTACACTTGTACCCAGTCATCCATGGAGAAGCAGCACACAATACCCTTGAAGCTTTCAGAGACAGATGAGCACCACATGGATGAGAGTCCATTTCCTTCCACTCCAACTCCATTTTTACATTAGTTCCCTCCTCTTTTCCTCCCCTACCCTATATTTGTTATGGTTGCAGCAGTCCTGATGATATTGCTTGATAATTGTTATTTTATTATGAACCAAGAATGATTTGGTCATGATAAATAAAATATCCCAGAGGTATGAAAGCGTTCCTGAACAGAACAAAAGAGAAAAGAAAAAAGCTGGGTTCTGAGGATCTTATGGCACAGTGGTAGTGTCCTTGCCACTGAGCTAGAAGGCTTGTATTCAAATCTTATCTGCTTCACAGATCTGTTACCTCCTCTGAATAGGCTGATTAAAAATGCCATGTTCTCTCCAACTCCACTTCAGTTCAACCTGTCCCTCTTTCCCTTTCACTATTGTCGCAATGCCCCTGATACGCAGCACCTGTATTTTGTTAATTTATTTAGTGACATTGGTAATTTGGTGGTGGTTTTAATTTTTTCTTTAAAAATCTGTGTTCTTCGTCAATGGGGACTTCTAATCAGGGAGAGGGTGCAGAGGGAAAGATAGAAACTAGCATTTCTGCATAACTACAGGTTTACAATAAAAGCCCTGCAAATATTTCAAGTCTTTTGCTGCCTATTTCAACATGTGAGTATCCGCCTGTTAAACATAGCCAGAAAATAATTGTTTTACGGATTTACACCAAAGGAGCCACATTTACTGCAGTCAGGAGTCAAACAACAATGTACCCCAGCCTAAAACCACATGGAGAGCTATAAGAAATGCACTCAATGGAACTCCAGAAATTTTTTTGTCTAACATTGTGAATATTTCAACCTTCTGGAAACCAACGTAGTGACAGTAGATGTCTGCGAGTAACATTCAAATTTTAAACAGATTTAATGTTGAATTAGTTTTAACAAAATTGACTCGAATTATACCAAAGAAGGGATGGAATTTTGGACAAATTGAGTAAAAGTTATCGGGCCACCATTGTAGGGGCAAAGGGCAGCTCCAGCTCATGATGAATTGGACAGCTGAACAACCCAAATCAGTGGAATACACAAAGAATTAGAATAGGAATTAGCTTTATTGTCATGTGTACTCAAGTACAAAAGTACAGGAGCACAATGAAAAGTTTACAAAGTCTCCCTACATGGCGCCATCTTAAGTAAAAGTATATCATATCATATAAAATCCCTACAGTGTGGAAACAAGCCATTCAACCCTACATGTCCACACCAACCCTCCGAAGAATAACGACTCAGACCCATTCCCCTACTACTCTACATTTACCCCTAACTAATACACCTAACCTACACATCCCTGAACACCATGTGCAATTTTAGCATGACTGATTCACCTAACTTGCATACCTTTGGACTGTGGGAGGAAACCTGAGCACCCATAGGAGACTCACACAGACACAGGGAGAACGTGCAGACTCCAATCAGACAGTCACCCAATCAAACCCAGGTCCCTGGCGCTGTGAGGCAGCAGTGCTAACCACTGAGCTACTGTGCCGCCCGTATCTAGATACAAATCTTAGATACAAAACAGAGAAATAAAACAAAGGTGCATTACCTGACAGTTATTCATAGTATAAGTTATAAAAATAAGAAATAAAGTTAAAAAGATAAAATTACAGACTTTCTATAAAGGGCCTCTCTAGGTCAGCACAGAGACAAAGGAAAAATTGTTAACAGATGGTGCTACTAACCTGAAGATAAACCTTTGTGAAGAGCTACAGTTTTTTGCAGTAAACCACAAGGTAAAGCAGGCAGCACTGAGGGTTGAAGGTAGAACATCCATTGAAAAATGCCTTTCAGTTAAAAGCAAGGAATCTCTCATACCAATGATTTGATGAGACATGTGGATACCTTCAAGGTTTTGTGTATTACATCACTGTGGATCTGGCAAAGAAATCAATGATTCAACATATACAAAGTACTAAAAGGAAAGCTCGAATGAGAAAATGATTGCCAGAATTATCAAAACTAGAAGTTGGATAGATGCCATCAGAGTAATAGCGAAGTTAAATGGAGGGCTAACAGTGTCCCTGGATCCCAAAGATTTGAATCAAGCAATACAGAGGAATCACCACCCCATTCCAACACTGGTAGAGATCCAGCCTTCACTGGCACAGACAATAGTTTTCAGCAAACTCAATGCCAGAAATAGCTACAGGAATGTGAAGCTGATCAAAGATTTTTCCCTCTTAATAGCATTTAATAAATCTTTTGATCAATGCAAGTTCCTGCATTTTCCTTTTGGCTTGAAGTGAGATAGATCTGTTGTAGTAGAAAATACATAAGACCTCATGAGGATGTAAAGGAGTAATCAACATAGCTGAGGATATTCAGACCTATGGTGTAGATGATGGAGGTCATGACTATTATTGATATGAAACCATAGCAAGCAACAACAAAGCTCAGATGTAGCTAAATAGAAAGATTTGCAGAATGCCAGTTCTTTGGAATGGTGTGCATGCCAACTGAGACCAGGAAACATCACAGCTATGTCTGAGATGAAAGCTCCAAGAGACAAGAAAGTTGAGAAGTTTCCTTGGTTTGATCCAGTGCACGAGCCTTTTCATTACTCATGCCAGAACACACAGAAACCCTGCAACAGCTGATGACAGGAGCAATTGAGTACCAGTGCTCAGTGTCACAAGAGAGGAATTTTAATATTCACTCAGGATTAGTATGAAATGAGACAAGTCATATCTGTCAGAGAGAAATCTGTCACTCTGCAAGTTTGTTGTTATTCATTCACAGGATGACAGCTAACTAGCTAGGCCAGCATTTATTGTCCATTCCTAATTTCCCAGAGAACAGTTCAGAATCAATCATATTACAAGGGTCTGGAGTCACATGTAGGCCAGACCAGAGGACATTAGGGAACAGATGGGTTTTTTCCAACAATCTGAGTCATCACTACACCCTTATTTTTTGTATTTTTAATTGAATTCAACATCCACCATCTGCCATAGCAGGATTTGAAACCAATCCCCAGAACATTACCTAGGTCTCTGGATTAACAATCCAGTGATAATACCACTAGGCCATCATCTCCTGTAGATATGTTTTTAAAAAACGAGGACTGGGCAATATCAGAAGAGGAAAATCTGATGGAATTTACATCCAAAGCTTGAACATCAGCTGAAACCAGAAATACCAACATAGTAACAGAGCAATTGGCAGCTGTGTATGGATTCCACACATAACGCTGCCAGGAAAAGTTCATCGTGTAGAAAAATGAGATTTAAAACTAAAATAAAGGTCCATCACCTAGTGAATGTAACACTGACGAAACTATGCTGCATTGGAGGTAATAATACCAAAGATTAAGATGCTCTCTGTAGCAAGCAAGGGATGGCCTGATTACATATTATAAAAGGAGCCGACAATATGTCAATAATCGTCTATTAGAGACAATCTCTCACCAGAAGATGCTGTTCTGGTACCTGGATTAGAGTTTATAAAATGAGGGGAGATTTTATAGAAAAATACAGTTACGAAGGGAATAGATAAGATAGAAGCAGGGAGGATGTTTCCACTGGCAGGTGAAACTAGAACAAGAAGGGCATCACCTCAAACTTAGGGAAAGCAAATTTAGGACTGAGTTGAGGAGGAACATCTTCGCCCAAAGGGTTGTGAATCTGTGGAATTCCCCGCCTGATAAAGTAGTTGAGGCTTCCTCATTGAATGTTTCTAAAGCTAAGACAGATAATTCCTCTACTGTATATAAAAAGTAAGGGTTGTGGTGAGAGGGTGGGCAAGTGGAGCTAAGACCACAAAAAGATCAGCCACGAACGTATTGAATGACAGAGCAGGCTCCTGCTCCTGGTTCTTATCTTGTTGGATCCAGAGTTCAATCAGATCCAAAATGATACAGAACAAGTTTCTTCAGGAGATATGTTTGGGGAGTTGATGGTAATCCAGTTTAGCAATCCAAAAACTCAGGCTAATGCTTTGGAGTCACGAGTTCACAATCCATTGTGACAGCTGGTGGAATTTGTATTCAATTAATTTAAAAAACTGGATATAAAAATCATCATCTGTTGTAAAAACCCATCTGGCTTACAAATGTTCTTCAGGGAATGAAATTTGCTGTGCCTAACTGGTCTGGTCTGCATGTAACTTCAGATCCACAGGAAGTAGTTGACTCTCGAATGGTATGTCCTAGTGAGCCAATTCAAGGGCAATTAAGGCATTGATGACAGATGCTGGCTTTGCCAATGATGGTCACATTCCATGAGCTAAAAGTATGCCACATGGAATGGAGAAGGGTAAGCTCAAAGCCAGATCAGATGTGTACTGGATTGGCATCCACAAAGGCATTAAAGAATGGTGTTTACATGCAATATATGCCAGGAATGCACAGCAGAGAAATGATATTGACAGGACTAGCCCTCAGGTCATGGCATACTGTGACAGCTGATTTATCCACATGCAATCAAGAATAGGATCTTAACATTGTAAACCGAAAGAACGATGGAGGCTGTGAATCTGTGAGGAGTTCTGAGGAACAATCACCAGACCCGAAACATTAACTCTGATTTCTCTCCCAAGATGCTATCAGACATTGAACTTTTCCAGCAGTTTTTATCTTTGGTTCTAAATGTTGCAAACTAGATTCAAAGTTCCATTTATCTAAAAGGTGACATATTTGAGAGTTGTAACAATTTATCTCTGTAATACAAGCTCTGTTCACTCTCCAAGACATTTCTGAAAGCACAATGTGTGACACTGAGATCTGATGCACTAAATGGTTTGGGTCTAACATTGACTCATCATCACAGCATGCAAAGGAGACAGAGGGGTACCGAGAGACACATACAGTCAGTCAAGAGAACCCTCTCAAATGGTCATGGACAAGGGAAGACTCAAATATTTTCTTGATGTCACTTTCTACATCTCTCAAGGCTGACATGGAATCACCTGCAAAGTTGTTTTGAAAGGAAGAAAGTCCCTCTGCTAAACAAAATGCTTCCTCCAAGTGACTCGGAGTATGTACAACAGTAACTCACTGATGCACTGCTCGGATGAGTTTCATACTTCATAAAGCATGCCAAGTCACCACAGGAGTTACTGAATGGACAAATTGTTCATATATAGAATCCAGTAATGAAAACCTGAAACCCAGCAAACATAACTTTAACGTCATATATCATTGAACTAAAACCAGTCACTAAATGAGAAGGAGTGAATTCCATGTTCAACTGGAAAATCAGAAAGATTGTCAACAAGGCTAATGGATCTCTAACCACAACATCACCACCATCACAAGTGGTGCAACATTGATAATGTCACCAGCAAACGAAATATCAATCTTGATATCAGTTCCTATAGCACCAGTACCATCTTTTGCCACATCAGTATGCAGTTTTGCAACTCACCATGAAAAACAATGAATGTTCATACTTTAGGAAGAAGGTACAACATCCTGCCATCTAAGTGAATAATAATTTGAGAAAAGAATACAAGCTATGATGGACTCTAAATGTTTTTAATCTCCTTTAGTTTAGATCATCCACATAAAGTTAATGATTAGAACAGTTACAATGATAGAGGCATTTTAAAAAGCAACTGAAAGAAATATTGCTATGTTTTTCACAAAGAATTTATTCAAAAATTACTGAAGTCAGGTAATGAGCAGGAATGTATCAGTTCACCAGCCACATGGAGAGTTGTAAGAAGTACAATTGATGTGGTTCCAACATTTTGAGGTTAAGATGTGATTATTTCAAACTTCTGGGAATAAGAAGATGTAACATCTAATGTCGGTGTGTTTGAGTCCATGTAAGATCCTGCATGTGCATGTTTGTGTATGTATGAGAAAGAGAGTGTCTGAATTAATGTGCGATTATGTGCGTGTGTGTGTGTTTGTGAGATTGTGTGTCATTCACAACGAAGATTTTAACATCTTCGTATCATTTTCTTAATATATGGAGGTTCAGAAAAGAACAGGATTTCTTTCATTTCCACCTTAATGAAAGAGAAGACAGTACACCTACACATTTTGTCATCACTTTATTTCAAGTCTGCAATTTCTTTAGTTTTTTTAATATCCTAATGTCTTCCCATAAAGAATTATTTATCCACGAGAGACAAATATTTCAAAGATTTAGGCAGGTTAGTAGATGTAAGATCATAAATGTAAAATCATTCAGGATATTTAAAATGTAGCTGAATGGTATAACAGGAAGGTTATATTTCTAAATGAATGAAGATGAATACCTCTGTAATTCTGGAAGACAGAGTAAAGGGGTTGATGTAGCAAAGTGAAATATCCAGACTGCACCCAGGCATTTGAGCAGCACACTCGTTCTCACAGCAATAGATATTAGGAGATTACAGCTGCTAGGCAGTAGTGTTCTTTCTTACATTGTGCTGTCTGATTTCTGATCAGATTGATCAATTTTAAACCATTCTATTCATTTCTAAACCATTTTGAGCATTTGTCTTAACTAAATTAACTATTGAAAGATAGCAGAAAGGACGTCACTCAATTATTGAGAAAATTAGCGAGAGAGAAAGCTAGCAAAAATATTGGGAGGAGAAAATGTTGTGTCTAGATCCAAACTAGTCAAAGCAAGCCTTTCTTATTTCCAACTTCATTGTATTAACTGCAATTCCAAACAAAAATCTGCAGGAATCTTTAATATATAATTGTAGAAATTGGTGCAAAGATGGCATCATCACTTATACCGATGAGGCCAAAACCATGAACAATTGTCACCTTGGTCTTTACCTCAGTAGTTGGCCTGGACAAATCTGGGTATGGTTCTACTGGTAATGTCTGCATTACAGAACTGCACATGAGTAGCCATATTTCAAGAGCAAGTTGAGACTTTGCATTTTCATGGTTTTTCAACAAAGTAGAGCATCCCAGAAAAGTCTGAGTCTCACTAATAGGATGGCTACACAAGGACCTTCCAAGCAGCAACAGTTTGTAATTATGCTGAATTTTTAATGTGGTTAATTCATGGGTGAATGCAAAAAATGAAATCCAAAATAATGGACACCAATCCAAAAGAATATCAGAATGGCTATTCAAAAAGCTGGTGAAATATTTGACCCTTAAATGGAGTTCATAAGGGAGGGAATTTCACAGTTTAGGGTCTAAATAACCAGCAATGGTCACATGAAATAAGTGTGGATGCACAAAAAACCAAAGATTAAAGAAATAGTATTTTGGCATTAGGCTGGTCAGAGGGAGAGTTGTAACATTGGAAGAGGTTATATAGAAATAATGGGAGATGCCTTACAGGGATTTAAACATGAATAAAATTATTGAGACATTTGATGACCACAAAACAGTGCAAGTCTTTGAGCTCAGTGACTCACTCTCACTTTGGTCTAGGTTAAAGAGAGTAGAGCTTTGGATGAACTGCAGTCTGCAATGATTGATGAAAGGAGAACTGAACAGGAGGACATTGCCAGCATTGAGCCTGAAGGTGTCAAAGACACCTACTAATGCTTATGGAAGCAGGCAGCCTGAAATAGTGAGGAAATTGGCAATGTCCAGCATTGGAGTTAGTCATTTATGATTTGAGTCAACACTTAACTACTGACATTTCATTGTAAAAAGGGCTTTGTGACAGTAGAATGTCTTCTTAATATACGGAGGTTCAGGCAAAACAAAAACAATGTTTAATATTGATCATGCCCATCCAGACACCCTATAAAAACAAATGATAATACATGTATATACTTCACCATCATGTTATTTTAAATTTACAGCATTCGCAGTGTTTTGCTTCATTCGCACCCTAATCTCTTCCCAAAGAAAATTCCCTACTTAACGAATGATAAATATTTTAAAGAAAAGACATTATAGTAAATCTAAAGTCATTAGGAATATTTAAAATGCAGCTGAATGGTATATTGGGAAGGTTTGAATACTAAATGGATGAACATTAACAGCTCTGTAATTACTTTAGTAAAACAATGGGCTGATTCAGCAATGTGACACTTTAAGACTGCACACCGGCATTTGGACAGCACACCTGGCTTTCATGTCAGTACATGTGAATAGGTAATGACTGGGCAAAATGCACAGTATTATTCAGTTTTAAATAATTACATTTTAAATCGTCTGTCTCAGTTTGGAGAAGGAAATGGAATTGGTGATTCTGTTTGTCATCCTCATGGGTTTTAGGTGAAGTTCTTGGTCATGAAAAGTAGAGACCGCTGGACATCAGGGTGTTTCTATTAAACGTTTTTCAAACAATTTACAATGTGAGGCTTAGCACAAGACTGAATACTGAAATGAGACTGGCTGTCATGTGGTCTTTTATTGATGATGTAAGCTGGCTGTTTACATGTTTAACATTAACCCTTTACCTTCATCTTCCCCAAGAATCTGCCTGTGTTATTTACATTGTCCTACACCTACTCCACAGCTGCCGCACCACCCCATGCCCGCTGGCTCACTCTTTGACACCACACAAATTTCTACCTGCATTTCTAGCTTACACCAGTAGCAACACAAGTCTCTCTGAACTTGTTCTCAAATGTCCAAGAAACAGTGGAAGGTTTATTGCTTCAGGTTTTCAGTCAAACTCAATGGATGGATATTTTATGCCATGATTTTTCCCTCTTCCTTCTCCCGGAAGAAGGAGGGATCATCAACGTTCTCTCTACTCATTACAATGAATTACTCACTTGATACAGTTTAATAATATTTGAGATTCATGAATCTCAAATCATGACCGCCATGTGGAATTCGGCACTCTGGCATGTATTTTGGAACACCCATGTATTTTGGCAGAGGGTTGAGTGAAAGGCCTTTTGGCATGGCCAGTCTTTCAATGCAGATCAACAAGTCACCCATGACACTGCTGTCTTCACCGCCTGAAGTGTTATTTGAGAGTGGGATTATTTCGAGAATGTTCTGGCCAGTCTTTAAAGAAATTAACTTTTAAGAAGATATTTGCGAACATTTCTCATTTGCTTTTTGAGTTTTTTGAATTTCTTTTGAACACTTTCTTTTTGGAGGCAAATATTTTGTCATCAATTAAATACAAGATTCTAATACATTTACGAAATTTATGTTTTCTTGTGCAGGACTTTCAACAGGAATGTGTGACTATGTATTAAATGTAATTGAATTTGTTTTTGGAAATACTTGATTATGGTTTTGAACCTCATTAAACAAAATTTTTGTACCCTTGAGTGGAATCTTCACTAGTTCTTTGTGATTAAACCATGTAATCATTGGTTTGTGGTCTGTTTCAATGATAAACCTTAGATTGAACAGATAATCTGAAAACTTCTCACAAGTTTCTGTTGCTGCCAATGATTCCTTCTTAATTACTGCCTATCTTGCTCCATTTCATTCAATGACCTGGATACATAATAAACTGATCTACATCTTCCATTGCCATGACAACAGATTAGAGCTCTGAATTACTTACAGGCGTACTGAACTCTTAATTTCAACATACTTTTTTTTAAAAAAAATGATGATGGTTACATTCAAAACATCATTGCAGAGAGATATTGAATGACTGTCTGATTGACTCCTGTGTTGACCCATGGAATGTCACAGCTGTACAGCATAAGAGAAACTTGAAATAGGAAGACTAAAAAAAAGAAGTGACAACGAGGGACTGTATACCCAAAGTCTCTCACAACAGAAAGTCATCTCCTGCAGACAAGGATGTGTTTTAACCTTTCAAGATATACAAAAAATAAGGGTTAAAAACCAACTACAACCCATGGTCTGTCTATGCTATTGGCCTGATGTAATAGTGTATAGACGACTATACTATGAAGTTTATCATTGAAAATAACTATTAAACACCTCTACCTTGCAGGTAAAGAAAGTGAAAAGACACTTGAGGCACCATCAGCCAGCCACCATTGAAAGGAACTAAGACAAAATAATTTTAATCAACCAGCAAAACCACGAATCTCAGAATCAACTGCTCAACTACCAACATCAATACAACAGAGACGATACACTAAAACACCTGCATGTTCTAGAATCTATTCTTCAGCAACAACTCTGATTCCTATATCTATTTTTAACTTTTGTCCTTTTTGAACTCCCTTCCTCTCCCTAACCTCTCAGTATGTATGCTGTGTTATTATTTCATCTTACACATTCTTTTACTGGATTACTAAATTCATTCTTTTGTTGACACAAGAAAACTTGATTAAATTTACTCCTTTTTAAAAGTGTGAATTCACTCAGCCTTGGGAGAAAGGGAATGGATCCTTTCCAAATCAAACATGCTGTAATCAACTGAGGTGACAGATGAATGAAGAGGAGGAGTCAGTTCACCTCTCCTCGCAAACCACCTCCCCCGACCCCAAACCCGGAACCATAATGTATTGGGGAATGTTGCCCGGACTAGTTGTTCCACCATTTTACTGAATTTGAGGAAGTACAGCTCCTCATCCTGTTGATACATTTATTGCTACTCTTCTGGGTAGTTCTGGATCAGTGTGAGCTAATATGTCTGGTGAAATTGCTTGTACCATTTATTTCATCCTTTCAAAGGAGATTTGTAGATTTTCTTGCTAACATCATGCTTGGTCTTGTCTTGCCGTGATTCATTTTACTGTGTCAAACTAACTAAGCACTTTCCTACCTGAGTCACCATTCTCACGAACCTTTGAAGTGCAAAGATGTTGTAAAGTGATGGAAAATCTTTGGTTGCTTCGGATTTTTGAGAGAAAGTGAGGACTGCAGAAGCTGGAGTATCAGAGTCAAAAAGTATGGCGCTAGAAAAGCACAACAGCCTTCTGCTCCTCGGATGCTGCCTGACCTGCTGTGCTTTTCCAGCACCACACTTTTCAACTCGTATTTTTAGGCCAGATGCCTAATGCATGAATGATGTAATCTAAAAATCTGTTTGCAGGAACCCACATTTCTCACTGAGAGTACACTTTTACTTCTGACAAGCATCACAGCGCCATTGTCTTCATGTTTTGTTATGGTCAAACTATGAAGGTAGGTAACCACTTCCATTCCTTTGGAGATATTCATCCTTATACTTTGAAAAATGTTGGGTGCTTATATAATGCTAAAAGGATAGGCAATTAAAACAGTATCTTCCAAATAGTTTGATGCATGTTGTCAGTACTATGGATTCTTTGTTCAGAGCTGGCTGCCAGAAGACACTGTGGACAGCTATTCTGGTAAAAATAGTCCTCTTTGCTTTTTCCAGTCTGTCATCCACAAACACCTTGAGCTAAATTTCTCTTTCTGCTTTAATGAGATCAATACAGATTCACAGTGACCCATTTACCTTTAATACTGAGACCACAACTGAATATCAACATGTTAGCTTTGCCACTGGTGAGATTAATCTTGATGCAGCAATTTCTCAATTTCTTCTTCGAAAATGGATATGGACCTTTCCTTGAGCTGAATAAGCACACTGGTTTGGAATCAAGCTTTTTTCCCTATGCCCTAACCCATACTAATTTTGGGCATTTTGCCATGAATCCTTTTGGATTTCCTTAAATGCATCCCAGTTCTGTGCCAGCTTTCCAACTTAATAGTGAACATCCTTGGTTTTGAATGAGCTGCAGTGTTTCCACGATTACTCTTCCTTTGTAATGAAATGTAACAGTCAACAGTCCCTTGACTTTATGCTGGATGCCATTTGGTCCATAGAGTCAATGGCAGATGGCTGAAGAAAGCATTGTTTTAGTCACTTTCCTAAATCTCAAAGGACTGATTCAGTGTCCAACTTGGTATTTGTTTTGTGTCCATTTACCATAATTTTGGCGTAACAATAATTTTCCTTGGATCCTGTAAATTCTCCCAGAAATATCACTTAGCGTTTTCAATTTCTTGAGGGCTTCATGTTTTGACCAAATTTTCTTTTTGTTTTTGAGTCTGACTGATGTTGCCAGGCAAGCAGCCTGTCCTAGCAACTGTACAGCCTTAGAACATTGAACACTATAGCGCAGTACAAGCCCTATGGCCCTTGATGTTGTGCTGACCTGTGAAACCAATCTGAAACCTATCTAACCTACACTATTCCATTATCATCCATATGTTTATCCAATGACAATTTAAATGTTGGTGAGTCTACTACTGTTGCAGGTAGCATTCCACGCCCTTACTACTCTCAGGGTAAAGAACCTATCTCTGACATTTGTTCTATATCTATTACACCACATCAACTACTTTACTCTCATCCACCTGTTTGGTCACCTTGTCAAAGAACTCAATAAGGTTTGTGAGACACGATCTACCCCTCACAAAACCGTGTTGACTATCCTTAATCAAATTATTCCTTTCTAGACGATTATAAATCTTATCTCTTATAATTCTTTCCAACATTTTACCCACAACCGAAGTAAGGCTCACAGGTCTACAATTACCAGGGTTGGCTCTATTCCCCTTCTTGAACAAGGGGGCAACATTTGCTACTTCAGTTTTCTGGCACTATTCCTGTAGACAATGACGGCATAAAGATCAAAGCTAAAGGCTCTGCAATCTCGTCTCTAGCTTTCCAGAGAATCCTAGGATAAATCCCATCTGGCTCAGGGAACTTACCTATTTTCATACTTTCAAGAAATGCTAACACCTCTTCCTTATGTACCTTAATCCCATCTAGTCTAACAGCCTGTATCTCAGTATTCTCCTTGACAACAGTACCTTTGTCTTTTTGCCTTGATCATGGCTCTTCTAAGACACTGACTACAGTGCAATCCTGAATTAAGTTATTTTTTACTTGCCACTTCAATACATGTCAAATGAAGCCAATAAAGAAATCTCTACTTTCTTGAATAGAATTATAGAATCCCTACAGTGTGGAAGCAGGCCATTCAGCCCTACAAGCCAACACCGGCATTGACCCTCTGACACCCACTCAGACCCTGCTACTCTAAATTTGCCCCTAGCATGGCCAATTCATCTAACCTGCACATCCTTGAACTGTGGGAGGAAACTGGAGCACCCAGAGGAAACCCCATAGACACTGAGAATGTGCAAACTCCACACAGTCATCCCAAGCAGGAATCGAACCCAAGTCCCTGGCACTGTGAGGCAGCAGTGCTAACACTGAGCCACAGTGCCACCCTACATGTTAACATTTGTTCTATAATTGTACTTCCTCTATGGCTGAAATAACTATCAAACATCCCAAAAGCAGCCTATTATGTCATAGTTTCTACATTTATCACCCTGTCTCATTCATCTATAATGCTGCCAATTGTACAGAGAAAAGTACTTATTCATTTCCACTGATAATCCTATGCGAGACATTCCTGCAGCTGGTGAACAGTCAGAGCCAGTTTCGCCTCTTCTCAGCTGAAGGTGGGCTTTTCATGTGCTTGAGGCTGTCTGGTAAAGGGTAAAGTTTTCTCTAAGGCTTCTCTTCACTTGAGTTGCCTCCTGCACTGTCCTGTTCTCACAGTGATTCTTTTCAGTCCCATTCTTCCCATTGCTTTTTCTCTTGCATTGAGATTTGCATTCAGAGTTTTGCCTTTTCTGCAACTAGGTCGGTTGCTCAAAGCTGCCACCTGTCACCATTGTAGTGGGCTTTGGAGGGAAGTTGTGGCCCTTGGTCAATAGAGACTGCTGGGCACAAAGCTATTGGTAAGTTTACCTTTCATGATACTATTTACAGGGCATGGCTTAGCTAGAGGCTGTATGCTGAATCATCTCTCTCCAGATGTTGTCAAGTGATCCTTCACAACACTCATGGTGTAGATTGATCGTTTTCATATTTAGCATTAACCTTTTACACTATACCACTTCTCAAATCTCTGACTCCATATATTCTTTACATTGACTGACAGCGATAAGGACAATGAGTTTGTGGTGGAGGCAGAAGACAATGGTTTAATGGAAGAAAACTATAGCTCATCTAAGACTACACAAGTAGTTCCCCTTTACAGAGGCAATAAAATATTTGAGAGAGATGATGTAGCAGAGAATCGTTCATGCCGAATCAGAAACTGGCCTACTGCTATTCGTCCATCTGACCATTCAGCTGGCAGTTCCGATGGGATCTCAACAGCTTCTTACTAGATAAAGCCAGTTTAGAACATGCATACACAGACAAATGATTTTTGTACTGTGTTTATGGAATCAAAAGGTTGTGCCCTGTTCACTTTCAAGTGTACATGGAACATAGAACATTAAACATTACAGCGTGGTACAGGCCCTTGATGTCACGCCGACCTGTGAAACCAATCTGAAGTCCATCTAACCTACACTATTCTATTCTTGTCCATATGTTTATCTAGTGACCACTCAAACACCCTTAAAGTTGGTGAATCTACTACTGTTGCAGGCAGTGCATTCCATGCGCCACTACTTTCTGAGCTGAAAATGTGTTACTGGAAAGGCGCAGGTCAGGCAGCATCCAAGGAGCAGGAGAATCGACGTTTCGGGCATGAGCCCTTTTTCAGAAATGAGGAGAGTGTGCCAAGCGGGCTAAGATAAAAAGTAGGGAGCAGGAACTTGGGGGAGGGGCGTTGGAAATGCGATAGGTGGAAGGAGGTTGTAAGGGTGATAGGTCGGAGTGG
>NC_057742.1:32482887-32484877 GCF_004010195.1 Chiloscyllium plagiosum | reverse complement strand
ACGCTGATAGGGGAGGGGAGGGAAATATATCCCTGGTGGTGGGGTCCGTTTGGAGGTGGCGGAAATGACAACGGATGATACGATGTATATGGAGATTGGTGGGGTGGTAGGTGAGGACCAGTGGGGTTCTGTCCTGGTGGCGATTGGAGAGGCAGGGCTCAAGGGCAGAGGAGCAGGAAGTGGAGGAGATGCGGTGGAGAGCATCGTCGATCACGTCTGGGGGGAAATTGCCACTACTTTCCACTACTTTCTGAATCAAGAAATGTCCTCTACCACTTGTCCGATATCTATCACCCCTCAATTTAAAGCCATGTCTCCTCATGCTAGCCATCACCATCCGAGGAAAAAGGCTCTCACTGTACACTCGATCCAACCCTCTGATTATCTTATATGTCTCAATTACGTCACCTCTCAATCTTCTTCTCTCTAACGAAAACAGCCTCAAGTCCCTCAGCCTTTCCTTATAAGACCTTCCCTGCATTCTAGGCAACATCCTAGTAAATCTCTTCTGAACCCTTTCCAAAGCTTCTGCATCCTTCCTATAATGCGGTGACCAAAACTGTTTGCAATACTCCAGGTGCGGCCACACCAGAGTTTTGTACAGCTGCAGCATGACCTCATGGTTCCAAAACTTGATCCCTCTACTAATAAAAGCTACCACACTGTATGCCTTCTTAATAACCCTATCAACCTGGGTGGCAACTGTCAGGGATCCATGTACATGGACACTGAGATCTCTTTATTCATCTACACTATCAAGAATTTTATCATTAGCCCAGTACTCTATATTCCCGTTGCTCCTTCCAAAGTGAATCACCTCTCATTTTTCACCATTAAACTCCATTTGCCACCTCTCAGCCCAGCTCTGCAGCTTATCTATGTTTTTCTGTAACCTACAACAACTTTGGCACTATCCACAACTCTACCGACCTTAGTGTCATCCATAAATTTACTAACCCATTCTTCTACATCCTCAAGCAGGTCATTTACAAAAATGACAAACAGCAGTGGCCCCAAAACTGATACTTGCGGTACACCACTGGTAACTGAACTCCAGGATGAACGTTTCACATCAACCACCATCCTCTGTCTTCTTTCAGCTATCCAATTTCTGATCCAAACCTCTAAATCACCCTCAGTCCCATGTCTTCATATTTTGTGCAATAGCCTACCGTGGGGAACCTTATCAAAGGCCTTACTGAAATCCATATACACCAATCAACTGCTTTATCCTCATCCACCTGTTTGGTCACCTTCTCAAAGAACTCAATAAGATTTGTGAGGCATGACATACCCTTCACAAAACTGTGTTGACTATCCCTAATCAAATCATTCCTTTCTAGATAATTGTAAATCCTATCTCTTATAACCTTTTCCAACACTTTACCCACAACCGAAGTAAGGGTCATTGGACTATAATTACCAGGATTGTCCCTACTCCCCTTCTTGAAAAAGGGGACAACATTTGCTATCCTCCAGTCTTCTGGCACTATTCCTGTAGACAATAATGACTTAAAGATCAAAACCAAATGTTCTGGAATCTCCTCCCTGGCTTCTCAGAGAATGCTAGAATAAATCCCACCTGGGCTGGAAATGTGTTGCTGGAAAAGCGCAGCAGGTCAGGCAGCATTCAGGGAACAGGAGAATCGACGTTTCGGGCATAAGTCCCTCCTGACGACTCCCTCGTCAGATCCACACCCCCCACCAACCCAACCTCCACTCCCGGCACCTTCCCCTGCAACCGCAGGAGGTGCAAGACTTGCGCCCACACCTCCCCCCTCACCTCCCTCCAAGGCCCCAAAGGAAACTTCCATACCCGCCACAGATTCACCTGCACCTCCACACAATCATCTATTGCATCCTCTGCACCCGACGTGGCCTCCTCTATATTGGGGAGACAGGCCAGCTACTTGCGGAGCGTTTCAGAGAACACCTCTGGGACACCCGGACCAACCAACCCAACCACCCCGTGGCTCAACACTTCAACTCC
>NC_057742.1:32448574-32482788 GCF_004010195.1 Chiloscyllium plagiosum | reverse complement strand
CGACTCCCCTCCCCTAAGTCCCTCCTCCCTACCTTTTATCTTAGCCTGCTGGACAAACTTTCCTCATTCCTGAAGAAGGGCTTATGCCCGAAACGTCGATTCTCCTGTTCCCTGGATGCTGCCTGACCTGCTGCGCTTTTCCAGCAACACATTTCCAGCTCTGATCTCCAGCATCTGCAGACCTCACTTTCTCCTCAAAGATAAATCCCACCTGGCCCAGGGGACTTAACTATTTTCACACTTTTCAGAATTGCTAACACATCCTCCTTGTGCATCTTAATCACATCTATCATGGTAAGCTGTATCTCAGTATTCTCCTCGTCAACGTTCTTTTTCCAGTGTGAATAATGACGAAACATATTCATTTAGCGCTTCCCCTATGTCCCCACACAACTTCCCACTACTATTCTTGATTGGCCCTAATCTTACTCTGGTCATTCTTTTATTCCTGATACACCTATAGAAAGCCTTAGGGTTTTCCTTGATCCTATCTTCCAATGACTTTTCATGTTTCCTGCTGGCTCTTCTTAGCTCTCTCTTTAGATCTTTCCTGGCTAACTTATAACTCTCAAGCGCCCTAACTGAGCCTTTGTCTCATCCTAACAAAAGCCTTCTTCTTCCTCTTGACAATAGTAACTTCTTCACTAAACCACAGCTCCCTCGCTCAACAACTTCCTCACTGCCTGACAAGTACATACTTACCAAGAACATGCAGTAGCTATTCCTTGAATAAGCTGCACATTTCAATTGTGCCCATCCCCTGCAGTTTCCTTCCCTATCCTATGCATCCTCAATCTTGCCTAATTGCAGCATAATTGCGTCTCCCCCAGCTATAACTCTTGCCCTGCGGTATATACCTATCCCTTTTCATCACTAAAATGAAGATAACTGAATTGTGGTCACTGTCACCGAAGTGCCAAATCTAACACTTGGCTGGGTTCATTACCCAGAACCAAATCCAATGTGACCTCGTCCCTTATTGGCCTGACTACATGCTGTGTCAGGAAACCCTCCTCCACACATTGGACAAAAATTGACCCATCAAAAGTACTTGAACTATAGTATTCCTAGTCAATATTTGGAAAGTTAGAGTCTCCCATAACAACTACCCTGTCATACTCGCTCCTATCAAGAGTCACCTTTGCTATCCTTCCCTCTACGTCTCTGGAAATATTCATAGGCCTATGGAAAACTCCCAACAGGGTGACCTCTCCTTTCCTTTTTCTCACCTCAGCCCATACTACCTCAGTTAACAAGTCCTCAAATGTCCTTTCTGCCACCGTAATGCTGTCCTTGATTAACAATGCCACGCTTCCCCCTCTTTTACCATCTTCTGCATTCTTACTGAAACATCTAAATCCCGGAACCTGCAACAACCATTCCTGTCCCTGCTCTATCCATGTCTTCAAGATGGCCACAACATCAAAATCCCATGTGCCAACCCATGCTGCACGTTCACCCACCTTATTCCGGATGTTCCTGACATTGAAGTAGACACACTTCAAACCAACTTATTGCTTGCCAGTGCACTTTTGCGACCTTGAAACCTTATTTCTGACCTCAGCACTCTCAACCTCCTATATACTGGAACTACAATTTAGGTTTCCATTGCCCTGCTGAATTAGTTTAAACCATTCGGAATAGCAGTAACAAACTCGCCCCCCACCCTCACCACACCCAGGATATTGGTACCCCTCTGGTTCAGGTGTTGACCATCCTGCCCCAGACTGAGCCCCAATTATCCAGGTATCCAAAACCCTCCCTCCTGCCCCATCGCTATAGCCAAAATGTTCAAATCCTCTCTGTATTCCGCACCTCTCAAACATGTGGCATGGGCAACAAATCAGAAATAACAACTCTGTTTGTTCTAGCTTGAAGCTCCCACCCTCGCTCCCTGAATTTCTGCCTTAAATCCCCATCTCTCTTCCTACCTATGTCGTTGGTGCCTACGTGGACCATGACTTGGGCCAGCTCTCCCTCCCCCTCAAGAATCCTGAAAACACGATCAGATACACCATTGTACCCTGGCACCTGGGAAGCAACACACCAACCGTGAGTGTCTCTCTTTCCCACAGAACCTCCTACCTCACCCCCCTAACTATGGAGTCCCCAATGCTCCTCTACCCCCTCCCCTTCTGAGCAACACGGACAGACTCTGTGCCAGAGAGCTGTGTCCCATTGCTTACCCCTGGTAAGTTATTTCCCCCAACAGTATTCAAAATGCTATACTTATTGTTGAGGGGAATGGCCACAGGGGATCCCTGCACTGCCTGCCGATTCACGTTCCGTCCCCTGAAGGTAACCCATCTACCTCCTTCTTGTACCTGAGGTGTGACTATCTTCCTGTAACTCCTCTCAATAACCCTCTCCGCCTCCCGAATGATCCAAGGTTCATCCAGCTCCAGTTCATTAACATGGTGACCCTTACCTCCCACATTCTGCAGGAGGAATATTCAACTGCCCTAACCTCCATTCCCACTATTCTAAATTCCCAATGAGACTACAGAAAACTAAAAAAAAAATAATCAATCTAGTGCACAGAACCTTTTTTTTTGGTTTAGAGGTGGTGGATGGGTGGGAGACACTACATTCTGGATTAGTGGTGCTGAAAAAGCACAGTAGTTCAGGCAGTATCCGAGGAGCATTACCTGGGAGACACTACATGAGAAGTGTTTCAGGTAAAGCAACTGCACAAATATGTAACCTCACTTACCCAGCAGTCCCGTGTTGGCTCCTGCTCAGCATGCATTCCACCTGTACACGAGGTAAATTTTTATACTTGAAATTTACCTTCTCGTCAGGCCCTGGTCCTCGCTGTTGCTCCTCCCACTGTAACCGCCGCCATAAAATGAAGACCGCTGAACACACAAGCTGTGTAGTGCAGCTACTATAGGCGAAATGATCGCCCCTTGTGCTATAAAGTCATATGAACTGAAAAAACTAATCTGCATGCCCAAGTTATACTCAAAAAGGGTGACGTGCATTTCATTTCAACAAACAATAATTTCAGATTGATGGAAACAAAGAACTGCTGTAAATCAGAAATAAAAATAAGAGATTGCTGGAAAAGCTCAGCAGGTCTGGCAGCATTTGTGAAGAGAAATCAGAGTTAATGTTTCAGGTCCTTCCTCAGAACTTTAGGTTTATGGTCACCCGGCCTTTATGGGAGACAGCAACCACCAAATAATCTTCCAGCTGAAGCAATGTGTTTCCATCTTGAAAACCTGCAAATTAGTGCTGCCAGGAAGGTAACTGAATCCCAGCCACCAAGCTTATGGTCCAAGTTCTAAAAGCCCACTTGAAAATGGATTCTCTCAAGGTCAACAAAGCTGAGAAAAAGATCAACAGAGAAGAGTTTACCAGCCCAGCACTGAATACCTATCCTGGACAAAGCATGGGATACACATTAAAGGACTCTCTGTCAGGAATGTGGACATTGATGTCCCATGGGAAACCCACGTTGGGAATGTCTCCAGCTGCCAAGTCAACAATACTGGATTCCAATCCATTGCAAACAGAGATCACAAGACATATGACCTAACGAGCACATTAAAGGAAAGACTCAGCAAGGGTGCAAAGGACCCAAAATCCGACAAAGGCTGATTGCCAATGAGTACTTGACATGTGTTCCCCATATTTGCCAACTCCTGACAGTGCCCAAATCTTGCTCCCATCAGCTCGAATTACCATCAATATGTCAAACCCGAACTTCATGGAACCTGTGTTAGGATCTCTGACATGCCAACGGAAGGTACATAGAAACCACCATTAACCAGAAGCTACTACATCCAGCAAACTATAACCACTTTCCTAAACTTCTCAAATTAGTAACAACCAAATTTCTTATCCAGGACATGAGAAGAATGTTCATTTTCTTATGCACCCCTGAAAGTGAATCCCTCCTGGAAGAATTAAAGCTGTGACGATGGCACCTCCTTGAATTCGTAGATGAAAGACCCATCTTTAGATGGCAGGAAACAGCAAAGAAGATAAACCTAAAGCACTGAAGCCAATTAACATGAAGCTCCTACACTGTCCAGGTGCATCAGCCAGACTAGCAGTTCAGATTTACAGTCATGTATGGCAGTAAAAGAGAACAGTCAGTCCATCAAGTTGATGTCAGCTTCCTGTGTAACAAATCCAGTCAGCCATCCTCCCTCACTTGATCCATTTAGCCCTGCAAATTTATTTATACATTCAAAAGTTTTTTAATTAACCTATTTTTCTAATCAACGTGTTCAGAGATGTGTCCATCCAATTTCTTTGTGAAACCATTGATGCTTCCTATTTCTGCCACATCTGGGAATTAATTCCAGGTCATCACTCACTGCATAAAAATATTCTTCCTCACATTGTTCCGGTGTTTCGCACCCAAAACCTTAAATTGGTGACCTCCAAACCTTATACAATCAACCAAATGGGAAGGGTATTTAAACCTTTCCCAATCTTGCAACCCTCTGTTTTATCTCCCATCAATCTCCTTTACTCCAAGGAGAACAACCTTGGGGTGAAAGGAGTAAATCTTTTCCAACCAAATGATGCACAATCTTCAGGGTCCGGAACCCAAGATGTGTGGCTCAGGGACTGAAGCTGTGTACGAGCAAACAATGGCTGAAAAGTGGAACAAAAATAATCAGCACTTTCAAGCAGTTTACTGAGAGGGTAGATATAAATATCAATTCTCATCTCCCTGTCCAGTATTGCTAACATAGAAGGTATGAGTTTTATCACCCATTGGGTGAGCTGCCCAGACGCCCTCTTCGATAAAAGGCTCACCTTCAACTATCGTATCCCCTGGTCCAACACAGAATCCCTTCGGTATGGAAGCAGGCCATTTGGCCCTTTGAGTTCACACCAACCCTCTGAACAGCATCCCGTCCAGACCCACCTCCATTCCCTGTAGGGATTTGCATTCCCCACAGCTAACCCACCTAAGCCTGCACATCCCTGGACACTATGGGCAATTTAGCATAGCAAATCCACCTAAACTGCACATCTTTGGACTGTTGGAGGAAACAGGAGCACCTGGAGGAAATCCACACAGACAGAGGGAGAATGTGCAAACTCCACACAGTTGCCCAAGGTTGGAATCGAACCCAGATCCCTGACACTGTGAGGTGGCAGCGCTAACTACAGAACCACTGTGACACCCCACTAAGCCTGATTCCAAACCCAGGTCTGCATAGGAACAGACATAAAACAGTCTATTGGATCTCTTCTGATGGACAACTAGATCTTGTATGGTATCTGTACTTATCACATCTGACACATCTGCAGAGAGGTTGATGACCAGGACACTGCAACTGGTCTCTCATTTTTCTTTTTGATGAGCGGATTCTAAGCTATGCTAACCATCTTGATGCTTGCAGACCAAAAGCCGTCTTGTAGTTTTTCTCTGGGTCAATTAGTCAGCCAACAACACTGCTACAATCATAGCCAATAGCAGCACTGTTGTTACCAGCTGGGCCACACGGAGGCATGACTGACACTGTACAGAGTTGAAAAATGTGGTGCTGGAAATACACAACAGGCCAGGCAGCATCCGAGGAGCAGGAGAATCGACGTTTCGGGCATAGGCCCTTCTTCAGAATGAGGCTAGTGTTCCAAGCAAGCTGAGATAAAAGGTAGGGGAGAGGGAATTTGGGGGAGGGGTGCTGGGAATACGATAGGTGGAAGGAGGTGAGGGTGAGGGTGATAGGCCGGAGAGGGGGGTCGTGTGGTCAGGGTCTGGCAATGGAGGAGGCCAAGGACCTGCATGTCCTTGGCGGAGTGGGAGGGGGAGTTAAAGTGTTTAGCCACGGGGCGGTTGGGTTGGTTGGTCCGGGTGTCCCAGAGGTTTTCCCTTAAACGTTCCACAAGTAGGCAGCCTGTCTCCCCAATGTAGAGAAGACCACATCGAGTGCAGCGGATACAGTAAATAATGTGTGTGGAGGTGCAGGTGAATTTGCGACGGATATGGAAGGATCCATTGGGGTCTTGGGGGGTGGTGAGGGGGGAGGTGTGGGCACAAGTTTTGCACTTGCGGTTACAGGAAAAGGTGTCAGGAGTGGAGGTTGGGTTGGTGACACTGTACAGACTAAACTATGTGAAAACTGACACAGAGATAACTAGTCAGGCAAGACCTAAGCAGGTAACCCATCTGAAAGAGTCATAGTTACCACGGTGGCACAGTGGTTAGTACTGCTGCCTCACAGTGCCAGAGACCAGGGTTCAATTCCCGCCTCAGGTAACTGTCTGTGCGGAGTTTGCACATTCTCTCCGTGTCTGCATGGGTTTCCTCTGGGTGCTCTGATTTCCTCCCACAGTCAAAAAATGTGCAGGTTAGGTGAATTGGCCATGCCAAATTGCTCGCAGTGTTAGGGAAATGGGTCTGGGTGGGTTGCTCTTTGGAGGGTCGGTGTGGACTTGTTGGGCCGAAGAGTCTGTTTCCACACTAAGTAATTTAGAACATAGAAGAATACAGCGCAGTACAGGCCCTTCGGCCCTCGATGTTGCGCCGATCCAAGCCCACCTAACCTACACTAGCCCACTATCCTCCATATGCCTATCCAATGCCCGCTTAAATGCCCATAATGAGGGAGAGTCCACCACTGCTACTGGCAGGGCATTCCATGAACTCATGACTCGCTGAGTAAAGAACCTACCCCTAACATCTGTCCTATACCTACCCCCCCTTAATTTAAAGCTATGCCCCCTTGTAATAGCTGAAAATTTAATCTAATCTTGTCAAATGAGTGAAAGTGCCTGAGAAGTCTTTGTGTAAATGGGGACACTGTACTTTATAAATGCCACCCCCTGCTGGTAGTTTCTGAATCATGCAACAGGTTGGCAGGAGTATGCCTATAGTACCCCAATAAGAGCTGCATTGTATTTTCTAGCCATCTGTTCATTTCAAATCTCGCCTAGGGACATGTCACTTCCCAAACAGCAGCTCAAAATTCCATTTGAGAGCTCACTGATGTTCTTCACAAGAAAACAATGCAGCTTATCCAGTTTACCATGAACTCACATGTAAGGTGCCCCGGCTGTCAGATCTACAGCTAGCGCTGGGTTCCCTCAAGTACAAGGGACCATTGTTTGCACATGAAACACTTAGAGCTCATCCAATCACATTCCTGAACAGAATAGGATTTTACTCTTAATGTCCAGCTCACTGGTGACCACAGACAGCAATCCCTGTAGGGTGTGTGCCCACCATCCAGGAAACTATCAGTTAGGTTCTACACCACTCCCAGGTTCCTCAATCATTCACTCCCTGTACAATCTTCATTATTGGTTCATGGGTGCCAAGAGCATCCCCCAGAGACATGGCTAACGACCCTGGAATGTAACTCCCAGACTAATGTCAAATAGGGCGACAACACTGCCCATGTATCCACTGGGGCCATCACTGAAAAGACAGTTGGTCTTTTGAAGCTCTGACTGTAGGGTCAGAGGGGAAATGAAGAGAAAGGGATTCTGATGGAGAGAATGGGTGAGACAGCAGTATTGTCACTAGCAATTCACAGGCACAGGCTAATGCTCTGAGGATGTGAGTTTGAGCGCCATCCCAGCCGATGGTGAAATTTGAATGAATGAACATCTGGAATTAAAAGGTAGCCTTTGTAGCTATACAATCATTGTTATAAAAACCCATCTGGTTCACTACTGGCCTACATGTGACTCGAGACCCACAGCAATGTGATTGACTCTTAACTATCCTCTTAAATAGCCTCAGCAAACCATCCATTTCAAGGGGCAATTAGGAATGCTGGCCCACCCAATGCATCCCATGAATACAGTTTAAAAATGGTACTGAAGGAGTCAATGATGATGTTCAGCATTTTCAGGATGCCATGGCTGAGATGAGATAAATCAGAGAGGCATAAAAGAACCTGATAGCGACTGGATTTGTGAGCAAATAACATCATATTAACATATGTCACTAATCAGAACAGTGCGTAGTTATGGTGTCAGATGTTCTTGCCCTAAAGGGATTTCATTCTTTGTCCCTTTCAGGTATTAAGATACCTTATTTGTAATTAATTATAAGTTAATTTATTTCTCTGGCAAGAATAACTTCATGTTCAGATTCCTGTATGGAGTTATGCCGGATTATATGGAGGCTGCATTCAAATGTCAGATTGCAAGCGTCATTCATATGTTCTGAGATGCAAAGGGTTAAACTCTGCTGATTGACTCCTGAAACCTGAATATTTAGCTGAAGTTTTCATCTAACAGAGGGCTGCAGGAAGTGATAGCTTCAGCATTGTTTGCACAGCTCATGGTACACATGTGAGAATGTATACTGATTCGTATTCCTCAAAAGTAGTTTCAACATAAAGATAAATTGTCAAAAGCCTTAACAGATTGAAGAATCCTCATGACTGCCTTACAACAGGCTGTCTGTGCATCAAGTATCAGGTTGGATAGAAGATTGGCATCTGTGCGCCAAAGGTAATATGAATGTTATCCAATATTTTCTTACATACCCCCATGCCTTGGTGGCACGTCAGCAGCTGAACCTAAGGAAGGCCGCTGATTCCTTTGTCTGCTTACTCCAGATTACTTAGATGGGCATCATTAGGTTGTCCAGAGCCTGGAGAGCTCTGACATGAAATGCATCTCTTGCAACCTCCTCAACTTGAGTTGATGGAGGAGTTTGAGTTCCTGACAGAGAAGGATGGCACCTCTGCAGTGCTGAGATGACAATCCTTCAGCGCTTACCTGCTCACTGCACATTGGCATCTCCTTCACCATGTGAAGGATGATATCCCTGGAGTGAAGTCAAGATCCCTTGGCCTCCTCTCACCCAACCAATGAATGAATTTGACCATAGTTTGAGTGAAGGTCCCTGCATATATCCAACAGCTACCGAATGATCTGATGCACCTGGCTTTTCAGAGGCCCCCACTGGTTTTGTGGAGGCAGCTGTGAGCTCACACATTGGAATCACTACATCAGATAGAACTGGGGTAAACTCCTCTGTGATTCGCTCCAGTCTATGCCTGATCTCTGGCAACTCTGCCAGAGGTTACCTCATTTGCCAATGCATCTCCATCAACTCACTAAAGGCTGACTCCACAAGGACCTGTTCTCCAGCAGACCTTGCCTGTTTCTTCCTCCTCAAGCTACAGGCCAATGTCAGCGCTGTGCTCACGAGAATGTGGTGCTGAGCCTAGTGGGATAGATCACACACTGAGGTGAGCGTTTGTGCACACGTGGACAGTAGGGAGGAAGGCTTTGAAGGTGTATCCTCTAAGGCCTTGTGACTGTTCCTCCTCAAAGGTGTGATGTTGAGAATCATCACACTCAGTCAATCATTCATTTAATGCACAGTACTGAGTACTGGGTGAAGGCTTTGCCTCTGGATGGCCATAGATATCAAATCTTCCCTTCGGCATAGCTACATTCCTGTTGCTCTCCTGTTGGCTCAGTCATCTGCTCCCCAAAGGTGCTCAGAACCTTATGTCAGACATCTCTCCCCTGCCTGAATAAACTCCTTCCTTATTTTGGCACGTGTGCACATTTTTTTCCTACAGAAAGAAAGCAGCATTAGATGACAAGTGACATTGAATATATGGTCACTTTGCTTGTGTTAATAGATGGAAACATAGGAATTAGGAGCAAGTCAGCCCTTTGAGCCCACATGACCATAAACGATCTTATCCTGATCTCAACTTTATTTTCCTACCTGCTCCCCATAGCCCTTTAACGTGCTTGTCATCAGAAGCAAATCTATTTCTTTCTTGAATCTCTTGATTGATTCTGCCTCCACTGCACTCTGAGGCAGTGAGCTCCATAGACTCTCAACCATCTGAGAGAAGGTTGAAAACAAAACATGCTGGAAATCACCGTGGGTCAGGCTGTGTCCATGAAGAGAAAGCCAGCTAATGTTTTGAGTCTAGATGACTCAGAGAAATGGTTTCTCCTCATTTTAGTTTTGAACCACCGCCTCTCACTCTACATCTATGATCTCTTAATTGAGATTATCTCCCAACAGGGAACATCTGTTCAATATTCACGTTATCAGTTCCCATTAACATTTTATATACTTCAGTCAGAACACTCCCACCCCACTTCATTCTTCTGAATTCCAGCAAGTTCCAAACCAAGCTATTCAACTGCTCCTCATACAACAGCTCTTCCAACCCTGATGAACCTCCTGCAAACTACTGCAATACCACCACATCCTTCCTCAAGTAAGGGGACAAAAGCTGCAAAAAGGGAGGTCGTCGAGGAGGGTTTGTCTATAGAGTCAGTATGGGTGGAAGCCAGAAACAGGAAAGGAGCAGTCACTTTATTTGAAGTTTTCTACAGGCCCCCCCAATAGCAACAGAGACACGGAGGAGCAGATTGGGAGGCAGATTTTGGAAAGGTACAGAAGGATCAGGGTTGTTGTCATGGGTCACTTTAACTTCCTCAATATTGATTGGAACCTCCTTAGTTGAAATAGTTTGGGTGGAGCAGTTTTTGTTAGGTGTGTCCAGGAAGGGTTACTGATGCAATATGTTGATAGACTGACTAAAGGGGAGGCCATATTGGATTTGATGGTTGACAACAAACCATGCTGGGTGTTAGATCTCTTGGTGGGTGAGCATTTTGATGATAGTGATCACAACTTCCTGCCCTTCACTATACTCATGGCGAGGGATAGGAGAGATGATATGGGAAAGTATTTAATTGGGGGAGGGGGAATTACAATGCTATTAGTCAGGAACTGGGGCAGTTAATTTGGGAACAGATGTTCTCAGGGAAATGCACAACAGAAATGTGGAGGTTGCTTAGGAAGCACTTGCCGATAGCGCTGGACAGGTTTGTCCTGCTGAGGCAAGGAAAGGATGAAAGGTTGAAAGAACCCTGGGTGATAAGAAATGTGGAACATCAAGGCAAGAGGAAGAAGGACACTTATTAAAGTTGAGGAGGCAAGGAACAGACAGAGCTGATGTCAATTTCTTTCAAGGTATTTTGTAAATGACGTTCATTTTGCTTGTTGGTTGTATAATTGTATACAATGGTTGTAAACACATTAATAGAAAGCAGGCCATAACACCAGTGCTTCACCGGAGGCTCACTGATAATGTTACATAGTGTTGTATTGAAATGTCTGAAAATGAACCTTCCAGCTCAGCGATCAAACTGAAGGAACTGAGGAATGGACTTTGGAGAGCTATAAGGGGGCATGAAAAAGCTTTGGCAGGTAGGATTAAGGAAAATCCTAAGGCATTCTACACTTTCGTGAGGAACAAGAGGATAGCCATAGTGAGGGTAGGGCCAATCACGGATAGCGGAGGGAACTTACTCCTGGAGTCGGAGGAAGTGCGGGAGGTCCTTAATGAATACTTTACTTCAGTATTCATTACTGAGAGTGATCTTGATGTGTCTGAGGACAGCGTGAAACAGACTGATATGATAATACAGTTGATGTTAGGAAGGAGGATGTGCTGAAAAGTATGAAAACAAGGATAGATGAATTGTCTGGACCAGACACAATATGCCCTAGGTTAATACAGGAAGCAAGGGAAGAGATTGCAGTGCCTTTGGTGATGATCTTTGTGTCCTCACTATCCTCAGGATTAGTGCCAGATGATTGAAAGGTGGTAAATGTTATTTTCTTGTTCAAGAAAGGGGATAGAGATATCATGAGAATTACGGACCAGTCAATCTTACATCAGTGATGGGCAAGTTATTGGAGAGGAGTCTGAGAGGTAGGATTTATTGAGTTTGGAGAAGATTTATAGCTCAGATTGAGGTTCTGGATTTAAGTTTGATCGCTGAGCTGGAAGGTTCATTTTCAGACATTTCAACGCCACACTGTGTAACATTATCAGTGAGCCTCCGGTGAAGCACTGGTGTTATGGCCTGTTTTCTATTAATGTGTTTACAACCATTGTATACAATTATACAACCAACAAGCAAAATGAACGTCATTTACAAAATACCTTGTAAGAACTATCACAAACACTACATTGGATAAACAGGCAGAAAATTAGCCACCAGGATACATGAACATCAACTAGCCACAAAAAGACATGACCCACTATCACTAGTATCCTTACATATAGATAAGGAAGGACACCACTTTGACTGGGACAACACACGCATTCTAGGACAGGCGAAACAAAGACACGCACAAGAATTCTTAGAGGCATGGCATTATAACCAGAACGCCATGAATAAACACATTGATTTAGACCCTAACTAGCTTTCCTTGGAAAAAAAGAACTGGAAATGACATCACCCACCTTAAGAAACCAAGACCAATAAATAGAGAGATGGGACCTACCAGAGACTCTCATTGATGTTACCTAGTATGGTGACAAAACGTCTGAAAACAAACCTTCAAGCTCAGTGAACTGACTTACATAAATATCATCAACCTGAGCTACAAATCTCAAAAATCACTAACACATTTCAAATTCTATAACCATTACTGGAAAATGCTCCAGATCCAAAATTGACATCAGTACCTCCTCCCTCTCCGACTTAACTCATAGTTAACTACGTGTCGCCAACCAAAACCTGGTAATTGATTTGGATAGTGAATTCCTAGATTCCAACCTTCCATGGAAAATCTCGATAATTCTGAAACTTTCAAGGTTGGGGTCAAGCGAAGCTGTGGCCCACTTGCTCTACAAACGGAGCATGAGGAACATCTTAAATTGTGCCTGTGGCCATCCAAGTCAGACTGTCACCCACACACTAAACTCAGTCTTGAGAGATAAATTCTTGGCGACATCACAACCATTCGCATTGTGACAGCTGAAGCCGTTGAATGGATTGTTAACCTCAACATTGATTTATAATTGCTTCCCCACCCATTAAATAAACAAAACTTGGCATTCTGGCTGACTGAGTGTTATAGGCCAGCCTTTACTCACATTTCTAAGTTCACCTGCTTTGCTTAAGCAGCAAACAATACAGATGAGGCACTTTGACTTGATATGAATTCAAATTGCTCTAAAATATTACAAAATCCAAATCAATCGGTTCCATTTTCTTTGCTAAATTTTTATCCTCCCCTTTTTTCCTAAATGCATTGTCTGTTTGCTGGGTTACAATTCCACAAATGCTGGCAGCTCAACACATTTCATGTGTTGGTTAATAGAGTGGCTATTGGCACACTTAAGAATCAGAGTCATAGAGTTGTACAGCACGGAAACAGTCCCTTCAGTCCAACCATTCGAGTGGACCAAATATTCTAAACTGACCTAATCCCATTTGCCAGCATCTGGCCCATATCACTAAATCCTTCCTATTCATATACCCATCCAGATGCCTGTTAAATGTTGCAATTGTACCAACCTCCACCACTTGCTCATTCCACACATTCACCACCTTCTGCTTGAAAACGTTGCCCGTTAGATCCCTTTTATATCTTTCCTACCTTACCTTAAACCTATGTCCTCCAATTTTAGGCTCCCCTACCCTAGGGAAAAGAGCTCAGTTATCCACCCTTCCATGTCCCTCATGATTTTATAAACCTCCATAAGGTCACCTCTCAACCTCTGACACTCCAGGAGAAAAAGCCCCAGCCTACTAAACCTCTCTATAGCTCACACCATCCAACCTCAACAACATCCTTATAAATCTTTTCTGAATCCATTCAAGTTTCACAACATTATTCCTACAGCAGGGAGACCAGAATTGAATGCAGTATTCCAAAAGTGCAAGGAAAGTAATGCCGGAGCCTGAACCTATACTCAGTTGACACTCAGATTTGCTGGATATGGGTTGCTGAAATCAATTAACCTAGCAGAGAACAGGCATTAATACCTAGCAATCCCTGCTCTCTATGGCTCAATAAACTAGCAGAGTCTTCTTTATCATCTTAATTCATTTTTAAAATGAGTTATATTTGTAATGTAATTTGTGCATTATACAATATGGCACACAGTCCCATGTACCAGTGTGTAAGTAGTCTACACAATGAAAGAAAGGCAAGGTACTGCAGGAGCTTATGGAAGCTTCAACGGTTACTTTTTTAAGATTAGATTCGCTACAGTGTGGAAACAGGCCCTTCGGCCCAACTAGTCCACACCGACTCTCTGAAGAGTAACCCACCCAGACCCATTCCCCCTAACTAATACACCTAACTCTATGGGCAATTTTGCTTGACCAATTCACCTAATCTGCACATCTTTGGACTGCGGGAGGAAACCGGAGCACCCGGAGGAAACCCGCGCAGACACGGGGAGAATGTGCAAACTCCACACAGACAGTCGCCAGAGGCTGGAATCGAACCCGAGTCCCTGGCGCTGTGAGGCAGCAGTGCTAACCACTGAGCCACCGTTCCGCCTTACAATGTGTATCCTGTGATATATTATTATTAAACACTTACATCTTTCATAATTGTACCTCACTAAGGAATTATATTCAATTCAATGTTCAGCTATCATAATAAAGCACCACCATGAAGTGATTTTTTTGTTTGGTTTTTTTATGAATATCAAATGTTGCAAATTCTTCTCAGAGATGTAAATTCTAAAGTGATGACCAATGCCTAAAGCAATAAGAACCAGAATCAGCACATTTATCTTTTAAACAACATATTCAGACAAAGTATGACACACCTCCAGGGACATGTACCTGGATTTTCTCGCCCAGAGATAGGAACAGTACCATAATGCTCTTTAATATATTCGTGCAAATGTTCCTAAAGATATATGACAACAACTGCTGATAGTGAGAATTATTGAAGCATTAATCCTCAGTATAAGTGTAGATATATTTTAATCAAATATGTTTTGAGACACCTCTGGAGCAGGTAAAATTTGAACCCGAGATTCCTGGGATACTACCATAGAACCACAAAACTCTTATGCTTGACAAAGGTTTCATTTAGCTAATAGTCCTCACATAAACTATACAGTGTAAGATGTCATTGTCTGGTTTACTGTATAACTCACCAATATTCGGAAGCCTACTCTAAGAGGGGTGTGACTGACTAACAGGTTTTTGATGTTGAACCATCCGTGTGAAGTTTTCCACCTGCCAATCACTTGACAACCAATATGGAAGTTTCATTTTCAGCCAGATGATGGCACCAGTTGATCATAGACAAACTGCAGCTATTTGAAATTCAACTAATGGAGTGTTGGAACTTTTGTAAAATTCAAGTAAATCTGGTCAGTTTCCTGGAAGACACTCTGAATCACAGAATTATTAGGGTGTATAAGGCAACCAGTCAGCCCATTGTGCCTGCACTGGTTCTATGACCTGGTGCCAACCTCCTGCCTTTTCCCCTCTATGGCTATGCACCATCCAATGCCATCTTGAACCAGCTTCGACTACACATCCAGGCAGTGCATTCCATATCCTAACTATGCAAATTTTTAAATCATTTTTTTCTCACATCACATTTGCTTTGTTTGCCCATCACTTGAAATCTACAGAACGTTACAGAGCAGTAAAAGGCCCTCCAGCTCTCGATGTTGCGCCGACCTGTGAAACCAATCTGAAGCCCATCTATCCTACCATTAGCCCAGTACTCTGAATTCCTGTTACCCCTTCCAAAGTGAATCACCTCATACTTTTCTGCATTAAACTCCATTTGCCACCTCTCAGCCCAGCTCTGCAGCTTAGTTATGTCCCTCTGTAAACTACAACATCCTTCAGCACTATCCACAACTCTACCAAACATTGTGTTATTCGCAAATTTACTAACCCTTCCTTCTACACCCTCATCCAGGTCATTTATAAAAATGACAAACAGCAGTGGCCCCAAAAGAGATTCTTGCGATATATCAGTGGTAGCTGAACTCCAGGATGAACATTTTCCATCAACCATCACCCTGTGTCTTCTTTCAGCTAGCCAATTTCTGATCCAAACCACTAAATCACCCTCAATCCCATGCCTCCGCATTTTGTGCAATAACCTACCTTGGGGAACCTTAGCAAATACCTTACTGAAATCAAAATACACCACATCAACTGCTTTACCCTCATTCACCTGTTTGGGCACCTTCTCAAAGAAAAGTGCTCTCATTCTTTTATATTTATGAGCATGAACAGTTTTTCCTTAGCTTCTCTGGCCAGCCCACTCATGATTTTGAAGTCATTTATCAAATCTCCTCTCATGGTTCTGTTCTCCAAGAAGAACAGTCCCAAAACTCCCAAACACCATGGCTTCCTCGGTTTCAGATATGTATCTACTTGTCCCTTTAGAAAAGGAATCTCTGCCTCAACTATTTCCTATTTCAACTACCCTGAATGTACAATAAAGTTGATTTTTTGCAAAACTGTATGATTCAATAGCAAAAGCTAACACTTGACTCGTTCATTTCACGGATGTGCTTTCCCTTTGATCTAAAGATACATCTACAACTGTTGATTGACAGGGCTTCATTTGGCATGTGAGCACTTGTCAAGATCATGAACAGCAAAAAATGTGCAGTTGTAGCCAAATTCAGAAGTTCTTTTAATGATATATGCTGAAACTGTGACATGAAACACAATTATTTAACACTTGAATTTTCAGAACACATTGGTATTGCTGCATACTCATGATGACCAATTAAAGTATACAGCCTTGGAATAAATTCTGGATTAGAGTGGTGCTGGAAAAGCACAGCAGTTCAGGCAGCATCAGAGGAGCAGGAAAATAGACATTTCGGGCAAAAACTTCATCAGGAATAAAGGCAGAGTGCCTGAAGGGTGGAGAGATAAATGTGAAGGGGGGGTGGTGGGGAAAAAGTAGCATAGAGTACAATAAGTGAGTGGTGGTGGTGAGGATGAAGGTGATAGGTCAGGGAGGAGGGTGGGGAAAGGTAGCATTCCTGTGCTTTTCCTTTGTCAAAGGTTATTAGGGGTGAGTGGGAATGTGGAACTGTGACAACAATCAGAGCAGCCATCATCTTATTGAGCGGTGGAACATATCCAAATGACCTACTCCTACTCCTAATTTGTATGTTCATACATTTGTAATAGGTCATACATGCAATTCCATTTCAAGGAAGTAAGATAATTTGTATGAGAGTTTAGATTAGATTAGATTCCCTACAGTATTGAAACAGGCTCTTCGGCCCTGAGTTAGGAAAGAGAATTCAAAGCCAGAAATACTTTACAGCATTTTTTCATATATTTAAGTGTCTCAAAGAGTGTCACTCAATGAATTATTTTGGGAAGACAGTGGTTAGAATTACATACCATAATATTCCACAAAAAAAGATGAATTCTCAGTCTGTGTAGTTAATGGGCCAAAAAGCTTTCATTATCCAAGTCATTTCCTGCTAGTTCGACTTGTGTCCAGGCCTCAGTCTCCAGTATGCTACTGAATAGAGAATTGAGTAGAATATTTACTCATAGCCGATCCCATTACTTGAAGGCTATATTTTTGTGTCGAACCCCAGGAAAGATGTATCATAAAGCATTACAAAAAAATAGCCTGCCATGCGTCTACAATGACAAGAGCAGAAAGGGCACAGTCTGACAGCACAAAGTGAAACTGCTTGTTGAAGAGTCCATGAAGACATAAGGGCCATATGCTTTCCTTTTGCACCATAACAATTTTGTAATTCTGTGCACAGTTCACATGTAGTCTGTACAATAAATTGGTATACTCAATGGCCTGTTGAAATTTCATAGTTTTTACTTGTTAAATTAGTGACATTGATTTCTAACTTGATCAATTCATTGTAATACCTTTGTCTCAACAGTTGGAGACCTATGTGACTGCACATGTCTCTGATTAAACAGAAGAGTGTTACCAAATAGCACAGACTTCTCAACGGCAGAACCAACCAACAGTAGCTAACCAATGGTGGAAGTTACTTTTATTCTTTCATGGGACTTCAGCATCACTGGCAAGGCCAGCATTTGGTTGTCCACTCCTAAACTGCCTTGAACTGTGTTGTTTGTGAGGCTATTTCTGAGGGCAGTTTAGATTCACATGTAGGCCAAACCAGGTAAGGCCATTAATAAACCAGACTATCCTTGCTCCAGACTTCCACTCTGAACCATGAACAAATCCAGAGAACAAATTCCATGTGACTTCTGTTCAATGGATGGAAGTCTAGAGTCATAGAGATGTACAGCACAGAAACAAATAGTTTGGTCCAACACGTCCATGCTGACCAGCTAGCCCTGTTTGCCACCATTTGGCCCATATCACTCAAAACCCTTCCTATTCGTGTACCCATCCAGATGCCTTTTAAATGCTGTAATTGTACCAGCCTCCACCACTTCCTCTGGCAGCTCATACTATACATGTACCACTGTCTGAAAAAAGTTGCCCTTCAGGTCCCTTTTAAATCTTATCACTCTCACCTTAAAGGGATATAATTATTCTATGCCAGCAATGTAAAATAGAATTGTGGATAATATGTGGTTAATTTTTCACCAAATCTGTTTTCATTCAACTATTGACTTGCAAAGTATCACCAAGATTTTAAAATTTCAAATCAGGCATATGTGGAAGTCAAAGTAGGAGGTGAATCTCCATAGTTCAAACTAACGTACTATGTGTTTCATTGAAAACAAAGATCAGGCACAGTGAGAAGGCAGTCACTGATTTGCTACGAGTATGTTTTAGGTTGTTGGCATTGGCCAATTTACCCCAAGATGTATTTGGGGTAAACAAGATGTCATTTGTAGAAGCCATCTTGTGGGAGAAATTGGCATATTGGTTAGTTGCTGGACCAGTAAAGAAATGGTCTGGGCTAAATGGCCTGGCAAGATAACTTTAAATCTCGCCATGGCAGCCAGTAGGATTTAAATTCAACTGATAGATGTAAAATAAAATGTGAGTCTCATTGATAATGATCATGAATGTATTGGATTGTTGTAAATGCCCTCCTCGTGCAACAAATCTGTCCTCTTCACTGATTTCATATCTGCAACAATGTGGTTGAATCTGAACTGCCCTTGAAATGGTGTTTCATGCCCCTCAGTTATATCAAAACCACTACAGGAGAAAGCACAGTGCACCTATACCATATGCACTGAGGCAAGGGGGCAGCAATCTGAATCAAGAGAAATTCAGAATTAAGAATAAATACAATGGAGAGCTTTTCTGTTCCTCTTCAACAGAACACCTCAATATTTTCCAAACAGCTTAGGCTTTAATATCTTATCTGAAAAACTGAAACTCTGGGAGCACAGTGCTGCCTCAGTTCTGCGTTGCAGTGCCACATTATGTTCAAGTTTCAAAGGAATGCGATCAGCTATAGATAAGCATTCTTTGGCCTGATGTTTTTCCCACTTTGCACTTCCCTATGTAGTGTGAATGAAACAGGGAATTAAGTAAACTCGGGTGAGCTTACAAGCTTCTCTACTTCATGACTGAGTTTCATGCTTCAAAATGTTATAGGGAACTTCAGAACAAGAAGATGGTCCTTTTGTGTGTGTGGGTTTTTTTGGAGCAAATTTGACATTGTGAAATATGCCAAAACACTTCCTAATTTGAGTTAGAGTTGAGGGTTAGATCTGATGACACAGAGTGGTCTAAGTAGTGAACTTTAAGACAACCTTTGAAATGTGGCATAGATGTAGGTCTAGGAAAGAAATTCCAGATTATGTGAAGATGAGGGTTCTGTCAACAATCCTGGAGAATGAGGAGGGAGACCTGGTTAGCACTTTTCTCTGCTACATGAAAAGAACATCAGATTATGTGTTACATAGACAACAGACCAATGAGAAACAAATTACTTTTGTCAACCTCTTAACAGTTTTTGTTAATATTTCACTTCAACAACAAATAAGACACTGGTGAAGTTAAATGTCACTAGCAGATACCAACTCTCAGCAGTCTGCCGAAAGTTTCATTAATAACTTGCATGTGCTCTCTGAATCTTGCAACTATGAAAATTTACAATGAGTTCATTTGTGACAACATTGTCATTGATTTCTTCCATAAATTAATCATTAAAATTCTTCAATCAACTCTGAAAAAGAAGTTCAAACAACAATGGGTATAGAATTTCTGAAATTCTTCAAGAAGCATTATACAGAAAAGGTTCCACTTAATTCAGTGCATTTTACAGAGAATGCTGACTACTTAGAGTACAATTGAGCATTTGACAAGAGAAGCTAAATGTCTTTTCTGAAAGATGAACATGACAATATGAAATCCTAATGCTACAGAATCATGTCACAGATATGGTTCCAAAACTCTACATCAGCAAAGACAAAACTATCCAACCTTACTCCTACAATGTAAACATTGTAGGAAAAGAGATGATTTTTCAAAGACGTGGCACATTCTGAAGAACATACTAAGCATGAAACTAAATGGTGTCTAAGCTGATATATGTGTTCACATCTTGGAACTGAATCTTGAACAACAGTCAATATTGCAATGAGACAATTTCTTTACATGAGGAAAGCCCACCATAAATGAACAACAGTACTCTTTTCTCAAAGAGGTAAAACCATTAACACAAAATGTCATTATTAATCGAGAAGAATAAACAATTTAACTTGTCCATATGTTCTTGCAGTTACATCAATACAAGTACTACTCATTCAGGCCATATATAAGGCTGCCAGATTGATTAAATCTTTGATCTAATGGAAACCCACAAGTATATCTAAAAAAAATCTAATACCTAACTAAAAGACTTACCAACTTCACCTCAAGTGTTTCTGTACTTAGTCATAGAATTTCCTTCTCCACCTATCACCATAAAGTCAAAAAATGGGGAGAAATATAGATATAAGGGAAAACAAATGAGAGGTAGATATAATAAAACGAAGTAACCCAAGTAAGACACATGAGGATGCGTAAAAAGTTAATCCAATGTTGATGACAGATGGAAAAACTGTGGGGAAGTGTGTTATGTAAGGGTTTTAGGATCCTTGAGGAATCTCATGATTATGTCATGAAGTTGCTTCCTGCATAGTACCATTTCGGCAGAGTGAGATAGAAAGTGGATATATCAAAGATGGAAGATCAATAGAGCTCACATAACAATATTTTAACAATGTCAAAATAAGGTTACAACCTGGTGGATCTCAGACTGCCATGTATAGTTGAATATAGTGCTAACATGCAATAATAGAGTTTTACAAAAACATACACTTTAAGAGACTTCATGACTTTGCCTTCTCCTGGAGCAGTCTGTCTTCAGTCCAAACTCTTACATATGGCTGTAATACTACATAACAAAAGAGAAACATTAAAACTATAAGCGCCTTATCCTCAAGTACAAATACTAGTTAAATTACTTTTTAAAATTATTTATGGAACAAGCTTCCACCACATTTATAGCTAAAATATTCCAGAACACATCAGCTCAGAGTAGGAATGATTTCTTGATCTTAGATTTGTGCCATTGATTTTAAATTTAAGGGAAAATCCTTACTCTATTATAAATTCCTTATTGTCTGGAAAATCTCTTCAGTCATCTATTAATCTTTTCTGTTCCAGGAATGTTAGTGTTAATTTATCAACCTCCACTATAGTTAAAGCACCTCACTCACAATGATGCCTCAGTAAATTTTCTCTGTACCCTAACTGAGGATTTTGTTTGTTTATCGAACTCTATATTTTTAATGCAGCCCATGTAAGTTTGTATGCTAGTTTGGCCTAACTTCCTAACTTTTCATTTTAACTTTCAAGCAAACAGCCCTATTAATTATTTGATTTTTTTAAAAAATGGTCTTAATCACACGCATTACTAATTTCAATGGGTTGTGACAAAATAATAACATTACAATGTGCTTCCAAATGGATTCAGTGCACAAAACTATCAAGATGAACAGACTGTTACTGGTGTGATGACTGTTATTGATGTCTTTAAGTACAGTTAAAGAGAACAATTTAAAATGAACATTTTGAACAGTTGAGTATGCAGTGTTTGCATGTTACATACAGTAGCCACAGTAACAAATGATGTGGATTCTACTTTAATACTGTTCTTAGGCACATGAATCAATTCACAAACTTTATGTTTTTGAAATACGCATTCATTAGGCTATTTATTCCTAACTCATCTTGTGCATGAATACAGCCCACAGCAATATCTTTTAAGCAGATTACTGATGAATTGATCTTTGGTTCAATTGCGCTGGTTAAGGTGGGAATGTTGGTCAGGATATTGAGAGAACTCCTGTGTCTCAACTGTCTAAAACACTTGGACAGATAGAAATGGAATAACTCAGCTAACATCAGGTCAGAAAGCCAGCTCACTCCAAACAACATTGCAGTTCTGCTTCAATGGAATACAAAGTGTGGTGAGATTATTGGATAATTTTCTATGTTGATTTGACAGTCCTGCAGGCTAGGAAACTCCCCAGTCAACCACACAGAACAGGAAATAATGTGAAAAATTAGCTCTTTGAAGCAAGTAAACACAAACATTATAATTATGCAATAAAAATAGGATATTCTGGAAGTATTTGACAAGTCAAGCACAGTTCATGGAGAGAAAAATAAAGATAACAGCCTGAATTAAATAGCTGGGTTAGGGTGGACACATCCTGGCAGAAAGGTGGAGTTAATCCTGCAACAGCAATTTTTATAAGTCCTGATGGACTTTTTCTAAGTAAGAGAAAGTGAGGATTGCAGATGCTGGAGATCAGAATCGAAGAGTGTGGTGCTAGAAAAGCACAGCTGGTCAGGCAGCATCTGAGGAGCAGGACAGTCAATATCTAAAGCATTAGCTCTTCATCAGGATTCCTGATGAAGAGCTCATGCTTGAAACACTGATTGTCCCGCAGACTTTTTGTAAGTGTCAATCTGGCTACTCACTTAGCTGCCTGCAATTGTGACTCCCATTTCTTTCAGGATGGAGGTCACCGTGCTCCCTCCCCCCAATCCAAAAGAGTTGGCAGCCAATTGGAGGGCCAATAAATCTTCAGTCTCAGCAGCGCCATTAGAAGTAGTGGCCACTGCAGCAGGCCAGGATCAGCAACTGTAAAGGAAGCCTTGGAGTGAAGGAAAGTTGATTGATTCAGCAGGACCTAGCCAGGGGCTGTTTCTTCATGGAGGATAAGGCAAGGGGCGGTCTCTTTCAGAAAGGGGGGACCTTTCTGTTCAAAGGACCCTTCATGGGCTGAAAGTGCCCAAGCAGGAGGATGTTACTAATCCTACTGTGCAGGAGAAACACCAACCTTTACAGTTTCCCCATGTAGTGTCAGCCCTGTGATACCAGCACTATTGGGGTACTGCCATTCAGTACCATAAACTGGTTAATTACAGATCTCCATTGGCCTCCTGACCAGAAAGTAATTCTAGACTTCCCTGTCCTTAACTTAATCAAGAGGCACCGCACTCCAGCACCTTCCTTCCTGGTCCCCCAGTGCCTCCCAACATGTTCCTGGAAGTGAGGTGGGTATTAAATTCCAACTGTTTCAGATTGAAAATTGGAGGTGTAACATCTACAAGATATACTGTAATAACACAATGAGCCTCCAACAACAACTTTGTAATGCAACCCAGAAGAATGGCAGCAGTCATATGCAAAAACCATCACCTGCAAATTCCCATCCAAGCCGCTCACCATCCTGATTTGGAACTATGTCGCTGTTCCTTCACTATCACAGAGTCAAAACCTGGATCTCCTTCCGAATTCCACTGTGGGTATACTTAAGGACAAGAGCTCATCAGCACCTTCTCAAAATTCATTCCTGGACTTACCAACAACATCTGCATTCCATCTATAAAAAGTAAACAATTTGCTGAGAAAAAATATTACCAATGCACATGTTTTTGATGAGTGAACCACATTTGTGCATTTGATTTAGATGTGAAATTACTGTGGCAGTGCTCAAAGTATCACTAGTTTACAGTGATTGCCTCAACGATCTGAAATTTGTCACATGCTGAATTCATTGAGATTCTGATATCTGTCATTTCTGACCATTTCTAAAACCAATGCCAACTGTGAGCAACTTTTTATTTCTTATGAATAGAAGCAATGATCAAAATGGAATTGATCTGCTAAAAATAATTAAGTATTCCTTTACTTTATCTTTTTCATCTGATTCCAGTATTTATCATTTATCTTAGACAATTAAATTTCATTTACTATGTTCTTTAACATAGTAAAATGCTTCAAAGAGTTTTGTAGTGAGGAGCAAGAAATCCATAGTCAGAACTTAAGACATGACCTTTGATGGTAAAGTACGGATAGAAGTAGGCAATTTTGGTGATGGCGATGAACTGATTGAGAGGTTTGACATTCAGGTTGGATAACTACCCTGCAAGCCATCAGGGGGCATCTAGCAACATAAGGGGATTTTCATCATTTAATTGGGCATTTGTCTCCTTGCTGTTTGTAGGGTTCATTTTCCCTCACAATGCAACAATATTTCATTGACCAAAGCAATTGGGACCTACTACTAAGCCAAGAAGGGCACAAAAGAAATTAGAATAGTCTTTTTACCACATTTCTAATAATGGGCAACTTTCATCATTCCAGTTTCTTCCACACTTGGGAAAGTGCCGAACTGCCAACTTGCCTGGCAAAAAGGTATCCTGATTGAGTTGCCACCTTAAGCGAGCAGCTTCAAGTTGCATGAATTTACTCTGACAATTATCATGCAATCAAATGTCCAAAATGCCAGAGCAAACTTTATTGTGTCTTAAGAGATGTTAAAATCTTCAAAGGTTTAACCAGAGTCAGTAAACTTAAAAGTATTCATCAGCAATCTTAAGTTCTATCACCCTAAGATCTAAGGCACTATCCTTAGGGATCTAGTATTTGACTCAAGTGAAAAATTACTAGTCTTCAGAAATTGCTTTGCGATTGACTCTGGAAATTGTTAATAAACAAAGATGCGGCAAACATAATGGTGACAAAGATGGAATTCAACTTTTGCTATAATCCTAAACAATGCTGATAGTTACAATGAATTGTTCTAATTGCCTCCGAAGACGGATGGTTGAACCCAGGTACCGTGGTGGTAAGCTTCCCAGGAAACATTGATCATTTATATTCATTTGAACAAGGTTGATTACAGTACCAGTATTTATGCTGCATAATCATACACCAACAAATCATACCAATTAATGCATGGGAATTTAAATGACTAAACTGTTAAGAATGTGCTCAGCTCATCCATGCATAGTTTTAATCTGTAAAATATGTAAATACTTCAGGCTTGCAGGATCTGAAGGCAGGTCATTACTTTTAAGGTTACTGATCAATCAGTTGATCACCACTATAAATGCTCAGGAAGAAACTCACGCAATCCTGAATGTAAATAATTTCAGTACAGATTTATGCAGGCCATTCTTTGAGATTACCTTATTTCTCACGTGACTAGTTTCTGACTTCTGCTGGTAGACTTTTTCTTTAGCAAAAAGGATCAAGAAAAGGAACAAACATAATCACATCATTGACCTCCCTCTAGTGAGAACCTAAGATAAACAATGGGCAGGTTAGAGGCAATAGAAAAGGTAGAACTTGGAACAATCAACATCTATGGGGATATTAGGATTGAGGACAGTCAAGTCCCATGGGTCCCGTGGCCTACATCCTAGGGTATCAAAGGAAGTAGCGGAGGAGATCGTGGATCCATTGGTTAAAATATTCCAAAATTCCCTGGACACAGGAAAGATTCCAATGGATTGGAAAATGGCTAATGAAATGCCTTTATTCAAAAAGGGAGGGATGCAAAATGTTAGAAATTAGTTAGCTTGACATTTGTTGTTGGGAAAGTATTAGAATAAATCATCAAGGAAGCTGTATCAGAACATTTGGAAAGTCAAAACACTATCCATCAGAGTTAGCATGGTTTTATGAAGGGTAAATCATGTTTGACTCATTTGTTAGCGTTCTTCAAAGATGTAACAAGCAAAGTAGATAATGGAGATCCTGTAGATGTAATATATCTGGACTTCTGAAAGGCATTTGATAATGTTCAGCACAAAAGGTTAATTTACAAGGTTGGATAATATGGGATTAGGGGTAATTTATTAGTTTGGATAGATGACCGGCTGATGGACAAAACAGAGAGTCAGGATAATTTTAATTTTCTGGATGGCAAGATGTAACTAATGGGGTGCCAAAGAGTTCAATCCTTGGACCACAGTTATTTATGACTTTGATACAGAGATAGAAGCCTCTATAGCCAAATTTGCAGACAACCCAAGAATAGGTAAGACGATAAATTGCAATGAAAAGAAAAGAATCTTAGAAATGAATATATATAGGTTAGGAGAGTGGACTACAATATGGCAAATGGAGTTTAACGTGGATAAGTGTGAGGTCATGCATTTGGGTCAAATAAATTGGAAAACAAGCTTTTATCTTATTGGGGAGAGACTTTGAGGTGCTCTGGTGCAAAGGGACCTAGGTGTATTCGTTCATGAGTTACAGACGACTAGCATGCATGTACAGCAGAAAAAAGACAGCAATTGGAATGTTGGCGTGTTTGGCTAAAGGAATGGAATACAAAGGTAAGGAAGTATTGCTGCCACTATACAAGGCATTGGTGAGACCACACCTGGAGTATCATGTGCAGTTTTGGTCCCCTTATTTGAGTAAAAATGTAGTGGTATTGGAGGCAGTTCAGAAGGTTCACTAAATTGATCCCAGAGATGAGGGGTTTGTAGTGTGAAGAGAGATTAAACAATTTAGGCTTATATTCTCTAGAATTTAGAAGAATGAGGGGAGATAGAATTTAAGCATTCAAGATGATAAAAGATATGGATAAAATAGACGTGGAGCAGATGCTTCCTCTGGTGGGGCATTCTAGGATTAGATTCCCTACAGCGTGGAAAAAGGCCCTTCGGCCCAACAAGTCCATACAAACCCTCCGAAGAGTAACCCACCCAGACCCATTTCCCTCTGACTCATGCACCTAACACTATGGGCAATTTAGCATGGCCAATTCACCTGAATTGAATATCTTTGGATTGTGGGAGGAAACCGGAGCACCTGTAGGAAACCCATGCACACAGGGGGAGAATATGCAAATTCCACAGTCAGTCACCGAAGGCTGGAAGCGAACCTGCGACCCTGGTGCTGTGAGGCAGCAGTGCTAACCACTGAGCCACCGTGCTGCCCTATGAGAGGTCATAGTCTTAGGCTAAGGTGTAGCAAATTTAAAACAGAGTTGAGGAGAAACTACTTCTCCCAAAGGGTTGTAAATATGTGGAATTTGTTACCCCAAAGTGCAGTGAATACTGGGACAGTGAGTAAGTTTAAGGAGGAGCTAGACAGATTTTTAATTGGTAATGGGTTGAAGGGATATGGAGAGAAGGCAGGAAAATGGGGGTGAGGAGTATATCAGCCATGATCAAATGGCGGAACAGGCTCAATGGGCAAAATGGCTTAATTCTGCTCCTATATCTTATGAACAACAGAGAAGAATATTAAATTCTGACAGAGGGAAATTACAGGGGAAGGGGCGCAAAGAGATACGGAAAACAGACAGACAGACAGCAAGACACACATAACTGGGGAGAACGAGAGACACACGCTTAAAGCAAGGGAGAAAGTGATATGGAGAAAGACAGAGACACACATACCAACAGAAAGAGATGGAGACAGAGAAAGAACAAAGAGAAGCATAAAAGAAATAGTATGGCAGAGTAGGCAGGAAAGTGAGCCAGGTATAAAGAGAGGAAGGGAATGCCAGAGTAAGAGGAACAGACACCAGAAGGATTGGTAGAGGACACCAGAGAGAAGGACAGTTGAAAGGGATCAAGAGAGGGGGGAGAGAATGTTATAGAGAAGGAAAAGGGTGCCAGTGAGACAGACCATTGCTTAACAGTTCCCGTATCCAGGTGGAGGTGTTGGATGGAGGCAACAGGGGTGACGGGGTAGTGAAGGATTGTTAGATAACATGGTGTAATCTCCAAAGTTTGATGTTGAATCACATAAGGCGGTTAATGGAAACGATCAAACATACACTCAAAGTCAGGTTTTAGGCAACATCTTAAAAAGGGAGGGATAGAGATAACAAAGCTTACACTTTAAGGAAAGGGATTCCATAGCTTAGGCACAGCAGCCACTGGCTGCACAATTAAAATTAGGAATGCTCAAGAGACCAGAGTTAGAAGAGCCAGAATTATAGGATTGTACGATTACAGGAAGTTAGAGGTGGGATGGGACAACAGAAGGATTTGGAAGCAATGATGAGAATTCTAATTATTGAGATTTTGATTGATTGAGAGCCAACGGACTGGAGCATAGCTGTCTTGAACGAATGGGATTTGATGGAAGTATGATATAGATAGGATATGGTCTAGAGGCACTAAGTGGATAAATGAGGGTTTCAACAAGAGATAACTGAAGTAGAGGCCAAATTGGGAGATGTTATGGAGGTGCCTGGATTTGGTGATGGAGCAAGTTTGTGTTTGGAGGTGAGTCTGGAGGTGTCACCTATGATATCAAAATTGCCAGGGAGAAGGGTAGAATTGTTTGGAGGCATTGGCGTTAGGTATCAAATGCAATATCTTCAATCTTCCCAATATTCAAAACATATTTCTGTTCATTCAAAAAAAATGTCAGATAGGATGTGTGCCAAGATTAAAGGGGTTGTGAGAAGCAATAGTTATGTTGAGTTAGGTAACGTTATGAACCAAATGAGGCACATTAATCCAGTTTTGAATTATGTCATAAAAAGGCAAGATATAGATGGAAAAAAAAGAAGGGGCCTGGGAAAAACTGAGGTAAAAGAGAGGTAAGAAAAGCTCTGACTATGACTTGATTGACTGGAATGCAACCAAATGAGTGCAGTCCCACTCATTTGGCCAGTGGAGGATAGGCATTTAAGGAGGGTGAAGCAATCAACCGTGTCGACGACTAAAATGAGGAAGAATAAATTACCATGAACACAGTCACCTTGCATGTGATTGCGCCATCTCATAAGGCTCATATCAATTGCGGCAATGGCAGAAACCAAATTAGATACAATGTCATGGGAAATGTAGGCACGGATTTCAGAGCAATAACTAGTTTGAGGAACTTGGGGAAAGAAAAAGACAGGCTGCAGATAGGGAAGTAGTATGCGAGTCAGAAAGGTTTTAAGTTGATTTTCAGGAGATGGTTAGTGATGGAGGTGGCTCAGTGGTTAGCACTGCTGCCTCACAGCATCAGGGTCCCAAGTTCAATTCCAGCCTCGGGCGACTGTGTGGAGTTTGCATGTTCTCCCAGTGTCTGCGTGGGTTTCCTCCAGGTGCTCCAATTTCCTCCCACAGTCCAAAGATCTTCAGGTCAGGTGAATTGGCCATGTTAAATTGCCCATTGTGTTAGGTGCATGAGTCAGTGGGAAATGGGTCTGGGTGGGTTACTCTTCGGAGGGTCGGTGTGGACTGGTTGGGCCGAAGGGCCTGTTTCCACACTGTCGGGAATCAATTGTAAAAAAAAAATGAAGATAAACTTGAAGAGAAAAGAAACAGGACTTACGGAGAGGAAACCATTAACTATATATGAAAACATGGAGGCTAGGAAGGAGCACTATTATTCCAATAGATTCCACTTGCTTGGACAAATTTATATTTCTGTGCCATTTTTCAAAATTTGGGTTCCAATGGTCCTTTTAAAGATTGTTTTTGAATGGGAAACCTGCATGTATGAAATATCCTTTTTTTCTAAAATATATCTACAACAAGGGCAAGATGCTCACTAGCTATTTAAATTGACAAAAATTATTTCAGGTTGTCTTCAGGATATCTAAAGAGCAGAGAAATCCAGAATGCCAGAACACTTAGATTGCCAGACCCCAAATATTTACATATGTGTGCCCATAAAACAGAGCAAGCATACAAACCTCTAGCACTTTTTATTACATATAATTTAATATGATTCACTCTGGCAAATTTGTTAGAGCATATTTTGAGAATTATGCAAAATATGGCAAGATTGTACATGGACCTTTGCATAGATGTGCAGTGTTTTTACATTCAAATCAAAATCATTATGTTAAAATTAAGACAATATCATTTTACAATTTAAATCCATGAAAACTCCAGAATCAAAAACAAGAGGGCACAGATATGAAGTGATTTGCAAACAGAATGTGAAAAGAATGCTTTCGCTTAAGTTCATGTATAGAATGCACTGCCTGTGGTGAACGCAGAGTCAATTGGAACATTCAAGACAGCACTGGAGATTATTTGAAAAGAACCAATGCATAAGGGGATAGGGAAAAGGCAGGAGAACGCACTAACTTAACCATATTCAAGGCTGAGAAAGTCAGGTTTTTAATCAGTCTGGGAATCAAGAGTTATTGAATAAAGACAGGAAAGTGGAGCTCAGGACTATCACATCGGCCATGATCTCATCGAACAGTGGAGCAGACTCAATGGGCTGATTGGCCTTCTTCTGTTCCTATGCTTTATGGTTTTACGGTATATTGCTATTAGTTCAGATACGATGAGCTGAATGGCCTCCTCTGTGCAGTAACAGTTCTGTGATCAATCACAACAAGTTTGCAAGGCCATTAAAAAAAGCAAACCAAGCAGAAGGTTGACTTTTAAAGAGACAGCATTGAAAAGAAGGGAAGTTATATTGACCAAGTTATATTAACTTTGGTTTTCTACTATTGTGCAGTTCTGCTCATCAAATTACAAAAAGTATTTAGAGGCAGTGATTTACAAAGATGACACCAGAAATAGCAGGGTACACATTGTACATCAGGAAAGGATTGACAGTCTGAGTGTCTTGAAAAATAAGGTGGCTGGGGAATGATCAAATAGGTCTTCAAAATTATGCAACTTTGAGAGTGCGGATATAGACAGAATAGGTTCCCTCATGGGAGAGCACAACTAAAGGCCATTAGGGTACTCATCAATAACTAACAAGCGATTCAGAGAAGCTTTTTCACAAAGAGAGAGTGTGGCAAGAATGTGGAACATGCTACCATGTGGAAGGCACGAAACGAAAGTAATGATACATTTAAGGAAAAACTAGAAAGGAATGGATAATTTACAAAGGTAGATTCAGACAACAAAAAGCTGGGGGGTAGATTGGAGTGGAGAATAAACACCAAACTGGATTAGCTGGGCTGAATGGCCGGTTTCTGTCCCATCTATCCTATATAATTGCATGCAGAGGAAACACAGTCTGATTGTACTGAAATACACCCTGCTAGAAAGCTAATTCAACCCTGCTGCCAAGATTGTCACACACTTTGAATTTAAAATAAAGTCCAAATATTCTTTGCACATTTAAAAATCAAATCTTTAATGACAACTTTGTTCTTAAGAAAATAGAATTTGTCTACAGAGATTGTTTAGTAAATCTAGTCATGATCTTTGATTGCATGAAAGCATATAGTCTGTATGCCAAAAAGCTGATAATACAAAAAAGGAAAAGTATAAAATTTAAGATTATTATATGGCCGTTATGTCCACAGTTGGAAGACCGCAAGAAGTAATACTCTTACAAACTTACAACACGCGTTATAATAAATCCAGAATGGTTTGAAACATCTAGATTATTCTGTAGTTATGAATCTCAGTGACATTAAACACTGCTGCTTTTGGATTTTCTTTGTTCCAATTAAAGTTGTACTCAGTCCAGATTTGTCTGCCAGAATTATATACATTTCTACGGGGCTGACAAATTTAAACACAGATCAGGAATGACTTGCAAGAAGTGCACACAAAAATCACAATAATTCACAAATGCAAATGTTAAAGGGTACATCTCCTTTCACTACAAATGCTCTTGGTATTATTGAATATTTTACAAAAGATTCTGCAAGTTTAGCACCTTTACAACCATTTTGGGCCAATTTTGAAAGTCAAGTATAAACTCCCATTGGAAATAAGCAATTTCTTGAAAACTATAGAGAGGTAATATTAAATTTGTGCATATTTATGTGGAATGTTTCAAAAATGGCATTAAAATATATCCAGCAACATAAATGCGTCAGGATGATAACAATCAGTAACTCAAATAAATGTTCTCAAGTCAAATGCTTTAAAAACTGATCTACTATCTGTATTACAGTTAATCTTTTAAACCAAAAAGGATAGGAAATCTCTGATTAGCGCCAGACATACCAAGAAAAGTGCACATGCCCTTTTGGCATGAGTGTTAATATATATCAGACATCCTGCCATGTTGTGGAAATTTAAATATTTCATGTGTATTTACAAGGGTTAGTTTGCAAAGTGCAATTCAAAGCAGCAAAGTCTAACTTTTTTTTTTACAGCCATTTTAATCTATACTACCGTATGTACATATCCTGTACATGTGGTATACATTCAATATCCTTAAACTGGTGATATAATTTACATGTTATAACAAACCTATATGTATGGATTTTAAAAATGATTAAAGCATTACAAAAAAGAAAATGGAACTGTATGAGTCAAATATTTCCTAGCAACATAATATTACATAGGTGAAGTTGAAATTCAGCTGTAGGCAACTTCCTTAGTAACAGAGCCCATCTCAGTGCACCAGTATCTAACATTCTGAATCTACATTATTCTCACAGAGGAAGAGAAGCTGCACACCTCAATAAGACTGATAGTTCGCTTGAAAGGAAGTGAGTGAGTGAGAGTTTCTGCCTTCAGGAGTGGGTTGTGGATCAGTTTGTATTGCACCATTTCTGATAAGAGTTTGTGTTGCCTTTGAAAGCGGCAGAAATTCAAAGATCCACAGACAGTATATAAAGTTCATCTTCTCCCACACACATGGTCTTCAATGCAGATCAATAGTTAATACTTCATCTTGCTCTGCTGGTACTTTTGTTTGCGCACACAACGGGGACAAGACAAGACCCCAGCCTTGCAATCCTTGTGGAAGACGGTCTTGCATTCTTTACACCTGAGCAGTGGAAGGAATAATTAGGTAAGTTGTGGGGCTGTCAATTAACTGCAAATACCTTCTGCACTGAACATGCTAATTTTTCTTCTTTTGCGAGTGATACTTTTCAGTACAATCACTAGTAACGGAAATAAAACTGGAGTTTGAACAGATATCCCAAGAGCCATAGCTTACTTTCAAAAGCCATTATACTTTCGCTCAATGTCAAATATAAAATTAGTTCATCTAATATTAATCTTCTGGTGCCTGCCTCAATCACCAATGCATCCTAGCCATCCAAAACTTTTTAGCTATGAAGTGTAGGGTCAAGAAAAATAAAAAACAAAGAACATGGGAAGTCACACAATGTGAGTGAGCTTCGTGAACAATTCATTTCTGCTCAGCTGATATAGATGGAAAGACACCACCGCATTAGTTAGAGTAGAAGGGACAGAAATACTTCACTTTTTAGAAGGATGGTCAAGTTATAGGGTTAAGTAGGAAATACATTCAGTAGTAAATCAAGAAGAAAAATTAAAAAGTCATGTGTGTAATGGAATTAATAACTCAACAGAACGCACTGGAATGAAAAAATGGAAACTAAAGTAATGTGGAGTGAAATTTTAAAAGTACAGCAATTGCCAATTTAATATCTTATAAAAAGCCTGATGATTCATTTGACAGAAAAGCCTTTATATACTGAAAACTGAGTTCCAATGTCAATCTGAGCTTTTCTATACAGAGGAGAAGGAATGGCACTGCATAGCATGTGGTTCATAATTAAACAAAATGAGAAGCTCGAAATATGCAATTTCTAAAAATGCATATCTCTGGGAGTACAGTTCCAAGTTCAATCCAAATTGAGGGGATGCAAATTTTTTGAGAAGGTTACTGAGTGAAATATTTCTAATACATTTCTCATTCATCATCGATACAAAACTGTCATGAATTGAACACTTAACATGAACAGTCAAACTCAGAAACTATAAAGCATCAAAAACTGTCATTTGAGCTTTAAGGAGTAATTTTGACCCAATTAGGCTAAAGCACACTTATTGAACAGAATGGACATACAGTTTTATTCTGCGTCTAACTGCACTAACTTTTCACTACTTGTTAAAACATTCAACTGAAATCTGCCTGGGGAACCCAATATACTGATTCATCATTCATCCTTTGTGTTGACAGGTCAACACTACTCATAAAATAAGCCCAAATTTCTGAAAGACTGGCACAGCATCTTAACTACATCATCAGGTGGCCTTCATCAAAGACGATGCCATCAACGTGCTGCACAACTTTCCAACTATGTTCTCGATGATGCTCCCAAATGGTTAGAAAAGACAAACCTAAATCAAACTCCAGTACAGCAGCAAAAGCTTCAGGAGCTGACATTTTCCCAGTGAAGGTCCTCAAGGCTGGAAGTCAATTTTTGGTCAAGAAATTCAATGAACTCTTTCAGTTCATGTGGGAACAAGGAACTGTCCCAGAGAATACAGAGAATACATTATCAGCCTGTACAATTAGAGAAAGAACTCAATCGCAGAAAGAACTCAAGAAACAATCTTGTGGCAAGCATAG
>NC_057742.1:32446714-32448074 GCF_004010195.1 Chiloscyllium plagiosum | reverse complement strand
AGAAGATAGGCAGGTAGGACAAGTTCTGGGGACAAGTGCTGAGCTGGAAGTTTGGAACTAGGGTGAGGTGGGGGAAGGGGAAATGAGGCACTGAGGAAGCAAACGTAGCTGTGGTAGCGAGTTTGTTTCAGGACCTGGTTGAAGAGCTTCAGGGCAGAGGAAATGATCTGGGAGTTGCAGTGGGAGAGGGACTCCCTGAGATTCTTGTAGAGAGAGGAGGATTTCTCCCCACCCCCACTCTCCTCTCATTTATCTCTCCACCCTTCAGGCTCTCTGCCTGTATTCCTGATGAAGGGCTTTTGCCTGAAACGTCAGTTTTACTGCTCCTCGGATGCTGCCTGAACTGCTGTGCTCTTCCAGCACCACTAATCCAGAATCTGGTTTCCAGCATCTGCAGTCATTGTTTTTACCAAATTTATTAGCAAGTCATTCTGATAAAATCTGTTTCCGTTGTTTCTGGCAATTTGTGATATGTTCACCTGCAGTTTGCCTGTTAATTCATATTTGCCTCATGTTGATTCTGGCTGTCAGAGGAGAATGCAGATATTATTGACTGCTTATTGACTCTTGTGTAGTTAAAAATTTAACTATTAAAATTCTTGGCATTTTGTGGATTCATTCCTTTAATAAATAACAGATTTGAAATACTGCCATTACAACCGTTGTCATAGTTGCTGACTGGAGCATAAAAAATCTGGGAATCTGGTTCAGGATCGCAACACCAGTCACTAATGGAGTTAAATAGGACTGCCTGTTAACATGAAATCTCTTCTTCTCCACCATATTTTGAGATCTTTTTCATGATGCCTGGACACAAACAGTGAGCTCAAAGCTGAAAACGCCAAGTGATTTGGACTGGTTTTCCATGTATGTGACAACTTGGATCTTATGCACAGCACAAAGAAAACTGAACTAATGTAACCAGCCTGCTCTAGGAATATTCTACTTTAAGCCCAAAGCTGTAGTCAATAGGCAAACCTTTCAGCAATCAATGTTTATTTATCTCAGCAGAACCTGCTCACATTGTGTGCTGCCAATTGTACATACCTTGTTGCCAAAGTATAGCCTTTCTGGATTAGTGGTGCTGGAAGAGCACATCAGTTCAGGCAGCATTCAAGGAGCTTCGAAATCTACATTTCGGGCAAAAGCCCTTCATCAGGAATAAACGCAGTGAGCCTGAAGCGTGGAGAGATAAGTGAGAGGAGGATGGGGGTGGGGGTGGGGGTGGGGAGAAAGTACTATAGAGTACAATGGGTGAGTGGGGGAGGGGATGAAGGTGATAGGTCAGGGAGGAGAGGGTGGAGTGGAAAGGTGGAAAAGGAGATAGGCAGATAGGACAAGTCATGGGGACAGTGCTGAG
>NC_057742.1:32442820-32446093 GCF_004010195.1 Chiloscyllium plagiosum | reverse complement strand
CTGCCTTTATTCCTGAAGGGCTTTTGTCCGAAATGTCGATTTCAAAGCTCCTTGGATGCTGCCTGAACTGCTGTGCTCTTCCAGCACCACTAATCCAGAATCTGGTTTCCAGCATCTGCAGTCATTGTTTTTACCAAAGTATAGCCTTTGGCAGACTTTGACCATCAGTCGGAGAATGAAGGGTTGCAAATCCAGCAAACAAACTTGATACAGGATTGTTGAACCTTCTGCTACCAAGTTAAAAAAACAGAACTGCCTCCTTCAAATGGAAGCACACATCAGAAGCAGAGAAAACCGAGTCAGTAACATATTCAATTATATGCAATATCCTGTCCTGTTTGCACGGGATCTTCCAAGTACAAATTAGCCTCAGCAGTCATCTGCATAACCACTGGAATCCAATATCGACACCAGTTGAAAATCATGGCTACCTTCACCTCAAAAGGACAAATAAGAATTGAGGAATAAGTAGACTGCTAACACAAGAAATGTTCTGAAAACATGAATTCAAATTCCAACACTGAACTTGATGGATTTAAATTAATTTAATTAATTAAATCTAGAAAGAAAGGTATTAGAAATGATGGCCACAGCATTACTAGATTGTCACAAGAGAACACCCTTTTTATCATGGTGTATGGCATTATTGTCATGCCAAATGGGATATATTTAGAACAGAACCACTAATTCAAAACTGAACAACCACGAGAACTCGATGGGCATTTAATAGCAGCGCATGGTCCAGCGTATCTCCCATTCTACTCCTATCATACATTGAAGAATCAACCCTGATTCAAGGTGGAATATTGGACAGCATGCCAGGGCAGTACCAGGCATAACTTAAAAATGAGTTAATCGACCTTGTGAAGCTATACCACAGCTTGTGGGCAACATCAAGAAATTCCTTAACCAATGGATCAGATCAAAGCTTTGCCATCCTGTCATATCTAATCATGAGCAAAGTGCTTAATTAAATAACTAACATTGGAATATTCTCATCCTGAGTGATGGCAGAGCCCTGAGAGCATTTTCAACCAGAGGTTCCAAGTGGATGATCTATCTTGACCTTTCCTGGAGTTCCATAGTCACAGATGCTAGTTTTCAGTCAATTCCACATGATACAAGAAATTGCTGAGTGCAATGGACAGCAAAGACTATGGCGCACTGATAGCACACTAATCACAATGGTGAAGACATGTTCCAGAGCAGCAACATCCTCGCCTAAATGATCTAGTAGAACTTTTACAATAACATCTACATGATCAAGTGGAAAAATGTCCAGCTATGTCCAAAACAGGGCAGATTTGTCACTGCACAATACCGCCCTCAACAGTCCACTCTTAATGACCAAAGCAATGAAAGGTGTTGTTGACAGTTCTATCAAGGTCATTCATTTACCAATAATCTGCTCAGATTGAGTTCTACCAAGTGTACTCTGCTCCAGAGCCAAAATGAACCAACAACTGCAAGTCTGTAAACTTACTTCCTTTAATTAGTAGCATTTTAGTTTCCCTAAATGCAGCTGCATCTTATACATTTTCCCATATTGTGTTAGTTCTCAGGCATGAAGTAAATCATCTATCATGACAAGAGTTTATATATAATAGCAAGGTCATTTCTGCTTACCTTGACGTTGTTTCAAACTCAAAAGGAAAGATAATGTCATTGCTATTGCAGAGCTGGCAGATGAAACCACGTTGAGTGCAAAGGTCACACATATAAACATGATTTGTGGCATATTGGATGGTATGCTGCAAGAATGCTTCAAATACTCCTTGTGCTGTCTGTAACAGAAAAGAAACATTGGACATTGAAGTAATATTTGTTTTTAATATGGACAGTTTGTGGCAGGCTCACATCCAAGAACTGTCTAATAGAACAGAGTAATGGGCACATTAGTGGCAGCCCCATTTATGGATCATTCTGGAAGAAATAATTATTCATGTAACCTGATGACACATCTCATAGTCGCAAAGGCTGAAAAAAGCACAAAGCTTGGGTTTTCTTTTAGAAAATCCAATTTGTTAATGACATCCTTCAAAATGTTGTGCTCACCCTTTCTCTTTCCTCCCAAAACCCCTTGGTCCTCACTTTCCACACCATCAGCATTCAAAAGTCCATAAGCCATCATTTTCAGCAGGATGGCATCACCAGACATATATTCCCCTCCCTTGCTGGTATTCTGCAGGGACAATTCCCTCTGGGACGCATTGGTCCATTCACAGCAGCTCCCCACAGCCCTGCCCTTTTACTTCCTCCTATCCAAGGCTGCAGACCCATCTTTCAGGTGGAATATTGGACAGCATGCCAGGGCAGTACCAGGCATATCTTAAAAATGAGTTAATTGACCTTGTGAAGCTATACCACAGGACTATATGTGGGCAACATTAACTCACAATTTCATCTCCACTCCAATGGGAAAACTAACTGCAGGCTGGGCAACTGCTTTGCGAAACACCTACGCGTCCACAGAAATGGCTCCAACCTTCCAGTTGCCTGGTACTTCAACAGGAATGTTCCTCCTGCAGGATGTTCGAGGTAGGGGTGACCACCGATACTCCTGCCGACTTCATCTGCAGGAAATGCAGTCAGATCCTGCTCCTCACAGAACGAGTTAGGGAACTGGAACTGGAGTTGGATGAACTGAGGATTATTCGAGAGGCTGAGAGGGTGATAGATAGAAGCTACAGGGACATAGCTACGCCAGAGAACAGAGGTAGCTGGGTAACAGTTAGAGGTGGGAAGGGGAAGAAGCAGGCAGTGCAGGGATCCCCTGTGGTCGTTCCCCTAAACAATAGGTATACCGCTTTGGATACTGTTGGGGTAGCAGGGGTAAGCTGCAGTGACCGGGTCTGTGGTGCAAGGTCTGGCACTGAGACTCAGAAGGGAAAGGGGGAGAGGAGGAGAGCGCTAGTTATAGGAGACTCTCTAGTTAGAGGGACGGACAGGCGATTCTGTGGGCATGGGCGAGACTCTCGGATGGTTTGTTGCCTCCCGGGTGCACGTTGGCACCAACGACATAGGTAGGAAGAGGGGTGGGGAGGTCATTCAAGAGCTCAGGGAGTTAGGCTGGAAGCTAAAAGCTAGGACGGACAGAGTTATCATCTCTGGGTTGTTGCCGGTGCTACGTGACAGTGAGGCAAGGAATAGGGAGAGAGTGCAGTTGAACACGTGGCTGCAAGGATGGTGTAGGAGGGAGGGCTTCAGGTATTTGGACAATTGGACTGCATTCTGGGGAAGGTGGGACCTGTACAAACAGGACGGGTTGCACCT
>NC_057742.1:32437943-32439619 GCF_004010195.1 Chiloscyllium plagiosum | reverse complement strand
GGGGAGATGTTAGGGGTGGGTTCTTTACCCAGAGAGTGGTGGTGGCATGGAATGCGCTGCCTGTGGGAGTGGTAGAGTCAGAATCTTTGGTGACCTTTAAGCGGCAATTGGATAGGTATATGGATGGGTGCTTAAGCTAGGACAAATGTTCGGCACAACATCGTGGGCCGAAGGGCCTGTTCTGTGCTGTATTGTTCTATGTTCTATGTTCTACAGCACCATGCTATCTGATCAACATTTCTGTCTTGGGCCTGCTGCAGTGCCCCAGTGAGGCCCATTGCAGGCTGGAAGCACAGCATCGCATTTTCTGCTTGGGGAACCTGCAGCCTTCAGAACTGAACAGCAAGTTCAACAATTTCAGGGCCTGAACCACATTTTCCACATCCTTTACCCATCCCCACACCCAGGCCTTTACTCCTTTTCTGGAATACTAACATGCAATCCTTTGTTGGCCTAAATGTTTTTCTCTCCATCTGGGTTCTGTGCCCTCCCCATTTTCTCACTTTTCTACTACCTCCCCACCCCATTTTCTGCACTTTCTCCTAGCTATTACTATTCAGATGAAGGGTCAGTGGACCAGAAACATTGACTCTGCTTTCTCTTCACAGATACTAGCAGACTTGCTGAGTTTCTCCAGCAATTACTGATTTTGTTTCAGACTTTGAGAATCCAGACTTGTTTGTTTTATTTTAAGCCAAGTCGTCGTATGTTTTATTCTTTGCTCCTTCATTGACTTGTACACATATACACCCACAGCCCTCGAGAAAGTCTGTTCAAATTGAAGGCCCTCATTAATCAATTAAGAAAGGAATGAGAAGTTAATGATGGCAAAAAAAATCAATGAATTAGAGCCGAGTGCATCCAAAGTATCCCACTATTGGCTAAATGTCAGCTGATCCCCCTCATGATCAGTTCCAGGTGAATGACTGTGCCTGCAAGAAACAATACTGTCTGCATATTACATTCCTACCTGCTGCCCTCACATTCCTACCTGCCTCGCTCATGAATAGCAAAATGAATAAAGGTTCAGCCATGCCAATTGTCAAGTCTCTTCTGGAGAGAGTACCTCTATTTTCTCCAGAAATGAGGGAAGCTTTGAATTAAATTGTATGCTTAAGTTTACAAATGGGATGTGCACCCTCAAATTTGACTCAGGTGTGAAAGTGTTATCTTTGAGTCAAATCAATATCTGCATTAACTTGCAATCATTTGGAAAGTTGATCATAATCTTTGACAGAACTCCACACACAAATTTCTTACACAGAGGAACCTCGATTATCCGAATACCAATTATCCAAAAATGATCTCCAGATCCTGACAGAAACATTACATCAAAGAAGTGTTTCCAACAGTGATCGCGTCTTTTGTTTACAGTGATTAAGCAGGCACCGTCTCCAAATCACGGACCTCCCGTCCTCTCTCTCTGTCCCCACACTTTTCCTGGAGTTCTTCACAGGGTTGTACCCTAAACCCCCCCTCCCCCAGATAATCTCTCCAACATTGTCCTGTACAGGGCAAATGTGGAATCTGTCAAAACATTGCAGTAAAAAACTGTGCGTGCGTGCTATTTGGAGACTCACCCCACAAAGGCAGCAGCAGTCTTGTTGGTGTCCAGGCCGGCTGGCCCAGGAGAGGTGCAGTGTTGGACGGGGGTGGGGAGTGGGGAGGACAGTTTT
>NC_057742.1:32395379-32437804 GCF_004010195.1 Chiloscyllium plagiosum | reverse complement strand
GGGCAATGTTGGGGGCAGGGTCTTACGCACTGTGCTGCTGCAGTCTCCTGAACGGGGGAGCAGACTTTAAAAACTCCGAGCCCCAGAGGAAAGGCATTTAAATCGATTAACCAAATAATTGATTATCCGAATGAAACAGTGCCAGCCCATCTCGTTCGGATAATCGAGGTTCCCCTGTATATGACAATAAATCTGACCTCTACTTCATCAAGATCAGCATGATACTTGGTACTAAATTCTTGACTGCGAATAAAATAATAAACATGCAGGCTTCAGCTGTATTTTATTAATGGGACATTAAGTACAAGAGTTGGCAATTGCATTGCCATTGTAATTCACATTTCTATTCAACTTTCAAATGAATGATCATGTGAAATCATAACTTTCACTGTTGGAATAAAAAATGCAACTCTCCTTCTGCAATGTAAAACAGAATGTCTAAAAATGAGAGATCTAAATGCTTATTTCTATTCAGCAAGACATTAAAAAATAACTTGCCATTTTAGACAGAAGAATAGAAGGAGAATATATTAAATGATCTGTCCCATATATGAGGCAGTAATGAAGGAATATTGAAATAATATCTACTTTGCCCTCATTATCTATCGACTGCATATGAAGCACAAGGTCAGAGTACTGTTGTGAAACCTAATTTGGGCAGTTTGGTGGCTCAGTCATAAGCTATGCTGCCTCAGAACACCAGGGTCCTGGGTTCGATTCCACCCTTGGGTGGAGTGTGCGTGTTTTCGGTGTGGGTTTCTGAGAGATGATCTGGTTCTGTTCCACAGTCAAAAGATGTGCAGGTTAGATGGATTGGCCATTGTAAACTGCTCTGTAGTGTCTCAGGGTGTGCAGGTTAGGTGGGTTAGCCATTGTAAAAATAGGGTTACTGAGATAGGATTGCATTTATAAGTGTTCTCGATGGGCTGAATGGTCTCTTTCTACACTATAGGGATTCTATGGTTCTATGATTTGATCTATACTTTATCTATTCATACTGATTGAATATCATACTAAACAAAAAGTTACACATCTCACACCGCACAAGATAAACAAAGAATAGGATGCCAGACTCTCTCACCTGTTGAAGATCAGAAACGCTGTACAAATCAGGTGACTCCAGGAGATACTTCTTTTGCTCTAACCTGAAAGAGATAATAAGTGTTGGTTGTTTCATACAAGTAACATCAGACTCTGCTATGGAGAAGAAAAAAGTATCTGAAAAGAAAGACAGATTGCTTAAGCTGTCAAATTTAATGTGGCCATTAGATTTTATGATTCAGTAGCATTTGCAGAACAATCCTGAGTTAATGTGGTTCTGTTCGCCGAGCTGGGAATTTGTGTTGCAGACGTTTCGTCCCCTGTCTAGATGACATCCTCAGTGGTTGGGAGCCTCCTGTGAAGCGCTTGTGTGATGTTTCCTCCGGCATTTGTAGTGGTTTGAAACTGCTGCTTCCGGTTGTCAGTTCCAGCTGTCAGTTGCAGTGGTCGGTATATTGGGTCCAAATCGATGTGCTTATTGATTGAATCTGTGGATGAGTACCATGCCTCTAGGAATTTCCTGGCTGTTCTCTGTTTGGCTTGTCCTATAATAGTAGTGTTGTCCCAGTCAAATTCATGTTGCTTGTCATCTGCGTGTGTGGCTACTAAGGATAGCTGGTCGTGTCGTTTCCCAACCACTGCAACTGACAGCTGGAACTGACAACCGGAAGCAGCAGATTCAAACCACTATAAATGCCGGAGGAAAGATCACACAAGCGCTTCACAGGAGGCTCCCAACCACTGAGGATGTCACCTAGACAGGGGACGAAACGTCTGCAACACAAATTCCCAGCTCGGCGAACAGAACCACAACAATGAGCATCCGAGCTACAAATCTTCTCACAAACTTTGAAATCCTGAGTTAATTTAACAACTGATTTATTATAATGAGTTGAGCTTGTAATGCCTTTATAAATGATTGTGAAACTGTCAGTGCTCAGTTGTTATAACTGAGCAACTGAGAACAATTTCTGGTATTTCTGCATATGTACTTAATACAGATATATAGAGGTTGGTGTCAGTGATTTCTTGTACCTCTGTAAGAGACGTACAAGGTCCATGGAGCAAAACAGTAAAAATAACTTGAACTAATGCGAATGCCCCAGGTTCACACAAACTTCAGTGTACTAATGACCAGAGGGTCATGTATTGAAAATTTTGATTGAGGGATAGACAATTTGACAGCTCATTAGATTTATTATTTTTCAAACTGTGCAAAGGGCAACTTTGCATCAATTAGATCACGCAGACCTAACATTTCATTTCGAAGATGGCATCTCTTATTCTTCAGTGTGACCCAAAACAATGTTTATTGCAAATTAACATAAATGTAAGTTACTTGAACAGAGTTCAACTTATAGAAACACATTCAACTTTAGGCAAATAGTATCTATTACATCCACATGTGATCAACTGCAAACATTGTTTCAATATCAGAATCTATTCAGGGTAACATTATAACAAACTGACCAAACATATCAAATCTGTAAAGTTCAAGCTATTTCATGCTTAAACATAAATAACTATTAAACACATTGCCTTTGATTGTAAATATTTCAAAATGCACTACTGGGCAAAAATTGGACTTTATTTAACATAACACTTTGCAACTAGTGAATGAAACTAAAAGCAGCGATCCTTACTTTCTGTAGAATTCCTGGACTGCACCACTCCGACATGTAAGGAGATAGTCTTCCAACAGCTTCAAACGCTTTCTACTCTTGCGGGCCTGGGCCATCTGCTCAATATACTGGTACAGACTTGCATTTATCAGATTAATATCAATGAATGGTTCATTTTGAATCTGCTGCAGGAATTTTGCAGCTGCATTGGAAACCTTTGTTAGAAAAGAGAGAAAATTTTAACTTGAGTAGTGATAGACAACTTATTGCTCTGTATTCAAAAACAGCATTTTCTTTAATGAAGTTTATGGCTTTTACAGATTTTGTGCTACTCCATTGTTATAATAAAATTCCAAGTAATTTTAATAATGTTACTGTGATTTCTTATTTATCATATGGGATGACATGACTATCCATCATAGAAGTTTTGAAGTTTTCCAAAGATGAGTGAGGAAATAAAAAAAAAATCAATTTCCAAGGATTAGAAGTGTTCAACAGATCGATCCAGTTCTAATTCACCATACTTCTAATTCATCAGGGCAACCACAGATAAAAAACAAATGCCATCTTGGCAGCCCCAATTTTTGTTTTATCAGCTCACAAAAAAACCCTTCTCCTTTAAGACATTGAAAGCACCCGACACTTACCAACAGATTTTCCAAATACCATACTTGTGGGATCACAACTTAAAGCACATTTTACAATGGCCGATCAACACCTCAGTGCACCTCCATCCCACAATACAAATGGGGCTAGGGGGTGGGGGAAGGTAGGGGGGAGGTTGATGTTGGCACCATACATATCCCATTTCACCCTCCATTGCATACAAAGAAAGACCCCCTCCTGAATTTGGGGATGGAAAAGGTGCATTGTAGCATTAATTAAAGATAAGCAACATCAAACACAGCTTACTCACCCCCTTTTTCACCAGGTCCCAGTTATGGATCATTCTGGAAGGGATAATTATTAGTGTATCCTGATGACACATCTCACAGTAGTAAAGGCTGGAATAAGCACAAAGCTTGGGTTTCCCAAAAGAAAACCCAATTTGCTGATTACATCCTTCAAAATAAAAAAAAAGTTAAAAAAAAAATTATTTTGCCCAGTAAAAATAATTTCCTGTCATGACAGGACATGATTCTCTATGATTCTGTATTCCAACAAAAACACAAGAACAAATTCTCCTTTTGCCATGTCTGAAGGACGTTTGATGACCTGACCGCAGGGAATTCAAGGAAATCAAATGAAGAGGCGTATGTGTTCTTAACAGAGACTGCCCAATTTGACACACATTAACTTAATTAGATGGCATTTTGGTGATTCCCTTAGAATCAATCATCTCCTTCCAATTTGATTTCTGACATTCTCGTATGTGTTTTGTGTTTTTTTTTATTCTATAATCAATTTATGACCATTTGTGCAAAGTAATGAAGAACAGCAAGAAGAAAAGAGCTTTCACATTCATTTTCAAAGATGTTTAAATATGGTGTGCTGTGCTTGTTTCTTTGCTGTGATTTTCTTAAAACTAGCATAAAAGATCAAACAGTTTTAAGCACAAAATCCAATCCACACAACTCCAGTATGTTGCACAAGTTTAAAAATATTGCCCTGGAATCAGTACCAACATCAAATTAACTGCTCTATTAACTTCAGATCTTTAAGAAGGCTGTTAAAAAAAAATTGCTTTCCTGAGTGCAAAGACACTAATACCCATGTTTTAATAGATTTCAAACATTTAAAATGTACAGAAAACTGACTACTGTACATTAATATAGCTGGGAAATGGTCATATGCACTTTTGGTAGCAATATTATTTCAAATCAGGTTATTCTGAGGTACTGGAGGAGACACCAAAGAGATGGCTAATGGGATGCTGTTAATTTTCCAAACTGCTGTCAATTTGAGAACAGTTTCATCAGACCAGAAGGTACCGAATATAACACCTCTATTCAGGCAAGTGGAAAACAAGAAATTATTGGCAGTTAGCTTGGTATCCTGTCACAAATCATTAAGACTATAGCTATGCACTTAGGAAAACCCAAGTCGGTTTGGTTTTGTGAAAAGGAGATCATGTTTAACAATTTATTGGAGCTCTTTGAAGGAATAACATATGTTGTAGATAAAGGGGAGGCTGTAAATGTATTATATTTGGATTTCAAGATGACAATTGATAAAATGCCAGATTAAAGTTTTTGCAGAAAATAAATGCGGCCTTGATATTAAGGGCAATGACTCTCACTTCTGGAAATCAGTTCTTTTTTCTCCTGCTTGAACCAAGGAGTAAAGAGGTCAGGAGCCAAGTGGCCCTACTGGAACCCAAACTGGGCGTCAGTAAACAGGTACTACTTGATTGCACTGTTTTTGACACTTTCTATCACTACCGATAAACAAAAGTAGACTGATGGGGTGCTAATTTGCCAGATTGGATTTATCCTGCTGTGTGTGTGGAGGACATAACTGGGCAATTTTCCACATCGTGGGGTAGATGCCAGTGCTTTAGCTCTAATGGAATAACTTGGCCATGTGAATGGTAAGTTCTGAAACACAAGACTTCAGTACTGTTGCCAAAATGTTGTCAGCCTCTAACCATTTCTTCATATTACTTTGACTGAAGACGGCTGAAGACTGGTATCTGTGACGCTAAGGGTACGTGGAGGCGGCTGAGATGGATCATCCACTCAGTGCTGCTGGCTGAGAACTGTTGCAAATGTTTCAGTCTTGTCTTGTATATTGATTAGCTTAGCATCCCGACCATCAAGGATGGGTACATTTGTGGGGCTACTATGCCTGTTTATCTCCTACTTAAAATAGTATCTGATCATTCGTTTGATAAAATTTCCATTCTAAGTCGTGAATTTTAAAAGTTAAAAATCATTAAAGCATCTATGACATTATAATCAATGCGGGAAGATAGAACTTTTTGATCTACTTTTTACGATCTGTCTTTGTTCAGGTACAATTACTTCCTTCCCAATTCGGAGATGCTGGTGTTGGACTGGAGTGTACAAAGTTAAAAATCACACAACACCAGGTTATAGTCCAACAGGTTTAATTGGAAGCACACTAGCTTTCGGACCGACGCTCCTTCATCACAATCACCTGATGGAGCATCGCTCCGAAAGCTCGTGTGCTTCCAATTAAACCTGTTGGACTATAACCTGGTGTTGTGAGATTTTTAACTTTCCTTCCCAATATCAGCTAAAATAGGTCATAAACAATGATTAAACCAGGTGGAGTTACAAAACGTGTGTCAGATTCGTAATTGCAGACTCGTTCACAGATAACCTCGAATTTTCTGAAAATTGAAAATTTTGAGAAAATATCTATAGTCTGTGCTTTCCAACGCACAGACTATAGATTACTAAATGACTCAATACTACATGGACTGCATTAATGAAATGAGTAACTACACTGTTGTTTCACAGTTTTCTAATCCAGTTTCATTTAATAGCATGAGCATCTGTTCATACTGACAGGACTCACCACAAAATGAGTTTAAATAATCTCATTCTTCTGCAGAGTAGCGGTAATTTCACAGCAAGAATAAGTGAGATTGAATACAATTGCCCCTGATTACCAATGCTGTGGAGAACTGGATGGAAACAGACCAAATCAGTTTCTGTGAGACCCTTTAAATTAGTGAACAGAAGAGATTTTATATTCAGTCAGATTGCTTTGATTGAAACCTGGGCCCTGGAGGTAAAAGGAGTGTCTAAACCTTGTCAGCCACCCAGACCCTTTTTGGTCTAAATCTAAATTCTCAAGAGGTCAACAATATCATACCTGCACATTGAAACTCTTGTGCGTCCAACCCTTTCTCCACAGGAACAACAGTTAAACACTGCAGCAGATTGATGTGCTCATCCAAGCCAAGCTCCCTAAGTCTTCGCTCATTCTTCTCAACGGTCACATTTGCTGCCAAGGCATCTTCTTCCGCTTCCAAAAAAGATGAAAGAACTGCACGAATTAGTTCCCGCCATGATTTTGCCTCAGCTGCACTTTCTGCTCGAAGCCTCAAAGTGATTTTTGATGTGATTAATTTAAAGTAAGCCGGGCTACCAAGTGCAGTATCAGGTATAATGTCTCTAAAGGTCTCAATTCTGTAGCTGTTGCATAGAATTTTCTGTTGGCCCTGAAACTGAAAACATTTCAGTGTTTCCAATGACAAAGAAAAAATATATGGTGTCCACGATTTTTCTGTTAATTGATAAAGTACAGATTCCTTAATTGCATCCAATTGAGGCTCAGCCTGAGAACTCCAGTTAAACACTTGCTGGAAGCCATTTTCTTTCTCATTGTTTGACTGTTCAGCAGATTGAATACATGGGCTAGACACATGTGATTTCTCACTCACTGAATTCTCTGTATACATTGCTTCTTGTTTTGGAGTTTGATGAGGCCGGCACTTTACTAAAGCTTCCCGAATCCGGTCAATCCAGTCATCAGCTTCATCTTGGGACGGTGCGCGCAGATACAATCTTTTGCCAGCAAAAACCAACTCAAACCTCCCATCTGTGTGGGCAGGTCCAACTGATTCACATCTTAATAAAGAGCAGTTGTCATAGCAATTGCGGTCATCATCATTTTGGTACAGTCGGAACTCAAATGGTGACAACTCACAATAATACTCCTTCCAAATGCCAACGTGGCCTCGCCTCTCTAGGTTACCCAGTTTCAGAAGTCCTCGAAATGGATTTGAAATGCCTGTTTGAAGACAATAATTCCACATAATCAAGAGTAAAGCCAAATACTGCCATGTTGCCAAATCTATTAATAAACATCCTGCAGCATTATGGGACTACATTTGGCATCAGAATAATAGATTTCAAATTCTCTGATGGCCTTTTGGATAAATTTATTACATGATGTGATAACATGATTCACATTCAAATGGAGGCACACAGCTGAGGTGTTATAGAGCTGCTGACACTTAAAGAATCAGCTTTAAGACAGCATGAATCAGTTCTAGATCTGTGATGGCGTTCTTGTCTGAATCAGGAAGCTATAGGTTCAAGTCCCATTCCAGAGTCTCAAGTGCATAACTTAGGCTGACACATCAGTGTAGTATTTATGGACAGCTGCCCTGTCAGACTGCCTACTAGATGAGTTGTAAAATCAAGCCCTTATCCACCTGAAAGACTTCACATCACTATTCAAGAAGCAGCAGGGCAACTTTCCCAGATACCCCATGTTTCAACCACAGCAGTTTACTTACAACTTTTCAGATTATGTGCTGGATTCAATTGTTTAGACAGTCTTGTAAACAAAAGTTGTGTTCCTGCAATCGGCAGTGGACTTTCACAACAAAGAATTGAAATTACCTGGCTAGTGCACAAAACATTTGTCAGACTGGTCACCAAGCACCTTCTCTTACCTTTCTGACTGAAATGGAAAACCCTTAAAACAAAGCAATTCAGCCAGCCAACTGTTTATGTTAAATACATCAAAGAACAGTTTTAACAATATTTCTATTGCTCACTATTTTATGAAACAAGCATGTACACTTTCAAGTTATTATGGGGTCAGATTTCACTGTCAGGATAGCTGGTACTTCAGGTTACAAGCTTGTTTTCTTGTTCTGTCCAGCATATCTCTCCTAATTGCTCTTGCACAAGTATGAGTACATCAGCGAACAAGCATCAATGGGCTTTGCCCTTATGTTTGGATGTAGCGTAACCAACCTTCTGAACTTCCAATCAAAAATTATCGTGCTGACTAAAATGCTTATCATTGATACAAGAATTTTCCTATTTGACTGCCTTGCTAAACACCATCACAATGGCACAACTGGAAACTAGGAGACATGCAGAAAAATGTTCCATGATTATTTGATCAGATATTATGTTTATTTAACAGTTCAAGTCACCATGGTCTCTAACCATAATCTAATATCTGCTGGCTAATACCAAGAGAAATTTATGTTGTATCTCTTTTGGAGCTCCCTGCTTTCATAACAAAACCTCTACCATTTAGTAGAATTTCAAATCATAACATATGCAAAATGGTAACCAGTAGCTATATATGCAAAAAAAAAGTAGTGATTGGATTAGGAAGTGATTATAAAAGTGTCATATCCTGCAATATCTAGCAGCAAACCAGCTTACCTGCCTTTCGGCGATGAGTCACTTTAAAAGATGAATCCCCCTGACCGTGTTTACGCTGAGAGAAATTGGATGCTGAGTGTCCGTGTGTGTTCAGCTGGAAGCTACTTTCATTCATAGGTCTTGAGCTTACTGAACATTCAGATGAACTTCCCCTTGTGCTTTTTGAAAGCACTTCTCTCGGAGATGGTTTGCAAATGTCATCGTCTGATATCCAGCTATTTTGTTTCTGAAACCAGAAGGTTCATGTTTACAATGAATCAAGTGACACGTATGTAGCACAAGTCCAGCAGTTATTTCAACATTAGATACTGGAAATGGCACCATATTGAAAGTTTTAAAATGTATTAAAATTAAGTGCAAAGTTCCAATCACAAACCCATTGATGCAGTTGATTAAAAAATACATTTAAAAAAAGCATTGAAACAAAGTTAACAAAAACAATGTTGCAAATTTGAGAAACAAAGATGTTTTCAAAGAAATAAATAAGCTTCCCTATTTGTGCAGCTTCATCAAGCTTAAATATGACTCTAAGTACAAACTTGAGCATACAGTCATTGAGATGTACAACATGGAAACAGACTCTACGGTCCAACTTGTCCATGCAGACCAGATATCCTAACCTGATCAAGTCCTATCTGCCAACACTTAGTTGTTAAGTACTTGAGCATCTTCAACATTGAATCTTATCCAAGTATAAAGATCTGCCCTCACCACCTCGAATCCAATAGAAGTATTTGATAAGAATTTACTTGTAAATTTCTGATTCATAGAAGCCAGAAAAAAAGAGAATTGTGAAGAAATACAAACATAAATTACAATTTATGTTCATTCAATATCTCATTCAAGGACCAATGTATTTGATGCAAGAAAGTGCTTATAAACAGTTTGGTTCTTTACATTTACAGTCCCGCAGCCGAACGTTTTTAGGAAACTCTTAAAGAAAAAATATCAGAAGAGGAGATTTGCTAAATTTGGTGAAAATATCAATGACATGAAGGATTCTCTGGCTACTGGTTCAAATGGAGCAACGTAATGCCCCAGAATTCATTCAAAAGGAGACTGACAATTTGGATTGAAGAATTAATTTTAAAAAATCAATGTGATCTAGACCCATTTCAAGTGTGGCATAATGCTAACTAAACACTGTTTTAAGACAGGGAATAGAGAAAGTTACAAGATTTAAACAGAAATTAACAGGAAAAAATCTTTAGTATTTTAAGTACAGAGCAGATTAATTTGATGACAATTTCTGCACCTCTTCATTCCCATGTACACATCCACTGTTATCAGAAAAAAGCTGATGTATCTCAAGTTGTTGTAGGAGCCTGCTCAATTAATGCCTCCTCTGGTGCAGTATAAGCACAGGGAAGAGATGAAAGACCCTCTCCCAATTTTATTTGTATTGCTGTCATTTCACTCTCTCTGCTCCAAATGAGAATTGCTCACAACCAACTCCTAATACCCACAGTCTCTATATGGGGCTTTGATTTTCCAAAAGGGATAAATACATCTGTTGTACTACTGATGTGTGTTACAGCAACACCATTAGTCGAACTGCATAACTGGAATACTGCAAAGCAATCAATAAGAGAAGTTAGTGAAGGAGTTAGTAAAATTATTTTCTCTCAAAGCAGGATATATTTGTTGCGAAATTTGGCACAGGCCAAATTGAAGCATTCAACAACAAAAAACTCACATGATTGTCTCCTGGTTCAGTCAACTGACTGCTGAGTGTGCTCAATATTTTCACTTTATCCGTGCCACAAGTTATTTCTCCCACAACAGAAACCTGCTCTGCCACTTCTGTGTTATTTTGGTTGCTTTTTACTTCCTGTTCTTGACATGCTACAGATTGTGAATGTCTTGTAAAGTTCACATGGGACAATTCTTTAGCATGACCAGTGTTTAGCACCTCATCAGCAAGTGGAGCGGTGATCTTGGTATCACTTTCATTCACAGATACTGGACACTGCAAAGTTGAAACGTGAATACAGCGTGGTGGTGAGGATTCAACTTGTGAATGGCTTGCTGTTGCCTTTGGGTTAGTCTCCCCATTGCATGAATGCAAGTTTACCACTTGTTCATCTGACAGAGCATTAGTTAAAATAATCTCTTCTGAAGGCTTTGAAGGCAACTCCAACTGTGGCACAGAAATATCAAAATTGTGCTCTAAGGAAACTGGTGTTTGGTCTCCTCTGAGTTCATCTGGCACCCTTTAAATAAACAGAATAATTATCAGCAAGCTAGTTAGCAAGAAACCAAAAAGACGCATACAAACAGATCAAAGCAAACCTGAGAAATCTCTGGTTATCAGCTAAAGACATGAAATGCTGAATGTTCGTCAGTAATTAATGCTTTTACTGAGTACAAAGCAAAATTAAGAAAAATAAACAAAAGGAGAGAACAGAATGAAAGAACTCAAAAGGACAATAGCTCCTAAAATTATTTCAGGTACCGTAACATATAATAGCACTTGGATAGTGAGGAGATTAGAGACTTCTAAAAAGTCTTCCAGAAAACGTTATATTTTATCAACCTATTGGAATGTTTTTGAGCAAGTTACTGAGAGGGACTGGCAAGCAAACTTCAGTAGGGATTTAAAATGTAGAGAGGCCGAACTTTGTTATTAATTTCAAAGTGGTTCAGTCTGGGTTACTATGGAGTGTAAACACAACAGTATTAGGTAAGGATGCAAACATACTTTTTGAAAGTACATGCTTAAATTATTTGAATTATATCAATTGACCATTTAGAAATTAACAGGCATTTACTAAACTAAAACACTGAAATTTCTTTCAGCTCTGTAGTTTAAATTCTATTCACTAAAAGGTCACAAAGAGCAATGGGTAGCAAAGTCTCACACAACATCCTCAAACGTTACTAACACATTTTCAAAGGAAGTGTCATTTTTGTGCAGCATTTCTCTGATGTTTTAGCATTGATGGCAATATATTAAAAACAGGCCTACACTTAAAATCAACCATTCAATTGTTTTCTAGTTTACATCCCTAGTATTAGGACAATCACAAATCTTTTTCCATACATGCTGCCAGACTTGGGATTTTCTGTTTCCAATTCACCATTTGCAGTATTACAGTTTTATTACCAGTGTCACAATTTTGCTCTTTGCATTTTTTGTGAATGATTTCAAAGAATGCATTTGACTAACTGACCACAGATTTACAGATGAGGGAGATCTCTTGACATTTGGACCTTACACAAAAAAAATAGATTAAAAATAGCTCTGCATCTGATGAGGAAATGGATTCATGATGGTCAAATGATCCTAACTTAATATTACATACCAGAGTAGAACTCTGGCCAACTATGTGCAAACCATGTAGGATTGTGAATTTAAGCTTGTTAAATCAGTAGAATAGAGTGCGATTCACACAAAAAAAAATGCACAAGGATATAAAATATACAAAAGACAAACAGATATAAAACAAAACCCACTGTCCTTGTACCGTGGTAGGTCTCATCTGGAATAATGATGGACCTCTTATAATGGGAGGTCGCAGATCAAACAAAGCCTTAAACTGTAGCCTGTAGACCGATTTAGTTGAATTTAAAGCACCTTTGTCAACTGGATGGCTTTACTGGTATTTTGCAAACTAGCTTCAAAATACTGAAGTTATTAAAAATAGGTCCATATGGATTGGTTACAAGTTAAATAAATCAGAAAGGACTAGAAAACCTGTATACCCATTACCCAAGTCTGAAATTAAAACAAATGTTAGTTCAAGGGGTGTGAAAGGGCATAATTTCAAAGATTCATTGACTTTTACAACAAGCTGCCATGAAAGTGAGTTCTATTTGGGTGCATATTTCATAAAAGAGCTGGACAGATTCCTAACTGTATCTGACATCACAACAAAACATAGATGGAGTACATATCGTAATGTGGTGTGTTTCCTGGCAGTCATTATCCAGAATTTACTCAATCACCCACAGGATTCAAACAGGTCAAAGAGGAACATATTCAGCTAGTCTTCACCAATCTGGTACTTTTGTAATGTATAACATGTCTCGTCAGGAACTAGTGTTACAAGTTTTCTAGCTTTTGCCCATAGCTCACCCACCATCTTCATTTCTGATGCTCTTTGCAGCAAACAGATTTTAGTTGCAATAATTTCTAAATTGCAAACAGCTGTCGTAAAGAAACAAATTCCCATTTAAGATGTGGCATTTTGCCTTGGTTACAATATTTTTAAAACAATTTTCTCCCCTGAAGGCACTATCTCCATTTCGACTGTTTTACTAGATTTCAATAGCATTCTGGCATCTTGGCTAGTAGCTTGTTTGCAGCTTCTCACCTCTGTATTGGAAAGTAATGGGTTTGAGCTCCATATTACACTTCAAGCTCCTAATCTAGGCGTAATATCTAGTATAGTCTTGACCAATTGAGGCACTACTGAAGATACTTGTCTTTTGGTTCTCCCTTCGGTTCTTTTGAAAAGCAATCCCTAAAATTAATACATGCATAAACAATGATCTGGTCAGCATCACACTTCTGCTTGTGGGGCCTTGCTATGTACAAACTGGCAACCGAAATTCTTAAATTATGATGATAGTCACTACACTCCAAAATACTTTTCGTTGGTGCAGAAGACCTCTGGGGTGTCCTATGGTGATGAAAAACACAATATATGTAAGATATTGCATTTGTAAGATGCCACTATGTTAATATGCAATGGTAATTAGATCACTTATTTTTACAGTTGATCATTGCATGGCCTTTTTTTAAAATTGATCATTCATAGGATGTGATTATTGCTGTCTGGGCAAGGATTTCTTGTTGATCCCTAATGGCCCTTGAGAAGATGATGCGCAGCTTCCTTCTTGAACTGCTGCAGTCAATGTGGTGCAGGTACACCCTTAGTGTTGTCACCGTTTCTGTGGCCTGAACATTATTTGTCCCTTATATCCAAACCGGACAGTAGCCGGGGTATGGATTATCCTTGCACTCCTTTTTTTAAAAAGAAATGTGTAACATTTACAAGTCTTTAATCCTCAGGGATCATCTCTATTTGAGGAGAATGGAAGATTTTGGCCACAACTCCATTAGTTCCACTCTTACTTCCCTCAATATTCTCATCTGTCCTAGTAACTACTCAATTTAAGTACTGGCAACTTTTCTAATACCCCTTTGTCAATTTCAATCCAGCGTCTCAACAAGCTCATCTTTCACAAGACTTTGGTAGCATTTTCTTCTTTAGCAAAGACAGACACAAAATGTACATTTCATATGTCCATCACACCACTTTCTTTGATGTATAAATCCCCCTTTTGGTATTTAATCTGTTCCACTCTTTTTATTTTTGTTTAACTACTTATATATCTATGGATGACTTTTGGATTCCCTTTTAATTAGCTGTCAGTCTCTTCACAAATTCTCTTTGCTGCATATTTCTTTCCTTACTTCCCATCTATTCATTTAAAGAAAATCAAGGCATTCTGTTACCTTTTATAGGTATTTTTGATCAACCTGTTCAGACATGTTATGACACAGCTCTGGAACAGGTGGGATGCGAAACTTTTGGCCCAGAGGTAGGGACTATAATTCAAATTTCCCCATCTCCGACATGGTATTCAAACCTATATCCTCAGAACATTAACTGGGGTTCTGGATTACTCATTCAAAGACGTTACCATTATACCAAGACCTCCCCACTTGCTTCCTCTCAAATTTTTATATCCATCTGGTTCTCATTTCTAAGCTACTCCGAACTTCTTTTCAGCTCAGACTACTTACTGAACACAAATAACTGCTTCTCTCATGTGAGAGAACTCTTCTGTCTGAATGAATCTCCACAATGTCCAACATCACTCCTGTCATATACAATAGCAGTTTTATTTCCTCTCACCTACACTTCTTTTGCATAAATCCTCATTTATTTGCATACAAACAAATCTCCAGACGCCCTGTCACTTCTCACAGAACAAATCTAAAATTAAAGTTTAAAAAAAAAGTATTCTTCTTCAGAAAATAAAATTATAACTTCAAGGATGAGATGTTATATGTTCGGAATATCAGATTTCTCAGGGAATATGCTACGTAATGGTCGTGTTTATGCCCCCATTCATTATTTTGCAAAGTTATACAGAATGTTTTCTTTAAGTTTAAAAGGCATAGTGCTCAAACTGACAGCATTAGATAGGAAACAGTTACAGAAAGAGGCAGTCACATGATATATTTTAAGCGCCATCGCTGGAAATCTGATGTCCAGCTGTCTGATGAAATCTGCAAACTAATGTTACCAGCACAATCTTATAACATCAACCTCATCTCAGAATTATAGTTCTTTAACAGAAACCCATATTGACTTCATAAAATTGTTTCAAAGATTGTGGGAGAATCTATCAAAACAAAATGTGAAAATTACAGATCACAGTCAAAAACAATTTCTTAAAATGCAAGGAGTCCTGAAAGACAAATATGTTAATGTTCTTTGTTTCATAAATGAAATTCAATGGCATACATTAAAGCACAGAGGGAAACAAGTAAAATTAACACTCACTCTTGTAGAGATTTGTTGGAGCTTTCTGCACTTGCAATACCCTTGTCTGTATCACATGACCACAACTCTTCTGTGGCTTGATCAGGGCTCTTCATTCCATTTGACTGAAGGAGACTATCAGAGCTCAGGCTGGATGATAGTTGGGATGATCCTGTTGTTTCCAAACTTAGATTAGACGATGTAAGTTTTAGTTTTCCTGAGATGTGACTGCTGTGTGCAGTCGTGGAACCAGAATGAATTACATCAACGATATCAGAACCAGAGGACTGAGAAACTGAATCCCAAGATCCTCTCCTTCTGCCTTCAGAAAAGTCAGGCAATGAGTGTTCCAGTAACTCTGATGCCGGACATAAACCTGCCAGTGCCAGGGGAGTCGTAGTCCATTCATTTAGCACAGCTGATTTATAAGACAGTGCAAATGAAAGAGATGATAGACCTTGCAGATAGCTCAATAAAACTTCGCTGTCCTCTGAATCAAGCAGTAAGGCCACAGGGTGATAGAAGTCACACAAGTTGTCCTTTTCACGGAATAGAGATACTAGATAACATTCCATCAGGCCATCATTCAGTGCAAGCCTGACCCATGCTCGGCATCGTCCAATGTCAGTGTTAATAAAGTTCAAATGCTCCAGTTCGGTCACAACATTTCTGAAAGATTTTTAAACAAATCGAGAATCAGTACTCAATATATTTTTTAGACAATTGTGTAGAATCAAGCAATTTGAAATGTATTCCAACATGAATAAGTGCAATACTCAGATAGTTCATAAAAACTACTTTTAAAACCCAACTGTTCCACTGTATGCTTTAATCTGGTTTCATTGATAGCAACACCTCTTTGCATTCCAATCAATGAGCCACGAATTGCAATTAACCACAGGCAACAAAGCACCCTGATCCACCATAGGCAATGTCACAAGTGAACCCAATACTCACTCCTCTAGTTTCAAACTGAAAACACCTTTTCAGCTTATTGACAGTACATGTGCAGAACATGAATAGTAAAACCAAATGTGCACCATCTTGCATTCAATAATAATGCTCTCAGAACTAACGATAACCATAGAACCAAGCCACGTGTATCTTAAGCATTTTTGCCAATTTCGACTTTCAGGTCAGAATGAGGGGCTCGACTCTGCTGAAGAGAGGTTTGTCTTTTGAGTTGATATTCAGCAGCTCAGGCTTATACTCTGTAGAGTTTAGAAGAATAAGAGGAGATCTAATTGAGATATACAAGATACTAAAGGAGTTTGATTAAGTAGGCGTAGAGAAGAGGTTTCCTCTTGTCAATGAGAGATCATAATGTTAGAATAAGGAGTTTCAGATTTAAAATAGAGATGAGACGAATTTTCTTCTCTCAAAGGGTTGTGAACCTGTGGAATTCACTCCTCTGGAGTGGTTGATCGGACAATAAGTAAATTTAAGGTGAAGATAGTCAGATTTTTTTTATTAATAATGGGTTGAACAATTCTGGAAAGCACGTGGCAAAGCAGCGTTGAAGCTAGGAAGAGATCAGCTGTGATCATATTGAAGAACAGAGTTGGCTCGAGGGGCTGAACTGCCTACTCCTGCTCCTAATTCTCATTGTAATTACAATGTAATAGGACTTCATAAAATATACAGCACAGAAACAGGCCATTCAGATTAAACAATCTATTTATGCTTGACTCAAGCTTTCTTTCATCTTTCCTCATCAAATCTACTATCGTAATCATCGATTCCCTCCTTGCTCAATGCCTGCCCTCCTTCCTCTTCAATGCATCCATTCACTTCAACTACTCTCTGTGGTAGCGGGTTGCACATTCTTTCTAAGTCTGTGGGGGAAGAAATGTCTTTTGTATTCCTTATTGCACAACTTGTGGACTATCTTAAAATTGTTTCTCATGCCAAATGTTTACACACAGCAATCGTGTGCAAAGATTGAGAATAGCAAATTACTACTTCTTTTGGTATTGAGGTTTAATGTGTAGATACAGCATCCTGAACTGCCTCAACTCTAAAGCATATAAATTAGGTTAAATTATCCAGTGCTCAAACTAAAATAATAGAGGAAAAACAAAATCAAATATACAGCACAGTAACACACAAACATATGAATTAAGATTAGGAGCAAGCCATTTGGATCTCAAGCTAGCTCCAAATTCCTTCTAAATCCATCCTGTCAAGCCCTCTCAAGATTGTGTTTCAACCAAGTAATCTTGTAATCTGCCAAACTCCAACAGTTACAAGCCTGTATTCTTCTTATCATTACCTGCCGCTTTTAGGTATTAGCCTAGTAGATCTTCTCTAAACTACTTCCAATGCAGTTACATCCTTCATTGAACAAGTCCAATGCCGTAAACAATATTCCAGAGTTCTTTATGACTGAAGCATAACTAACTTATTTTTGCATTGAACTGACTTCATAAGAAACAATAACATTTTTTTAGTTTTCCCAATTACTTGCTTTACTTGCATACTAATTTTCTGCAATTCATGCATGAGACCCAGATCCCTCTATCTCAGTTCTTCAATACCTCACCAATTAGATCACGTTTTTTGTTCTTCTTGCCAAAAATATGCAAATTCACATTTTCTTACATTACCTTTCATTTGTCAGACTTTTTCCAATTCACCTAACCTATCCATATCCACTTGTAGCTTCTTTATGTCCCTTTTACAACTTAATTTTTTAACACTAAACAAGATAGGAGAGAAAGCTTTATAGCTGTCAGTGAAGCAATATTGCACTCAGTGAACAGTACTTCTGAACAATATTTCTCACCCTAACCATTATTCACACCAGTGCAAAACGGTATTTGATGGGTACGTCAATATGGTAACTGCATTGGACATTTCAGCCAAGCCTGATCCTCTCCTCACTCTATTTCACACATGGGCATTTCATCATTACGACACATCTGGATAGCAGTAACAGGATAGGTCAGAGTCAGCATGGATTTATGAAGGGGAAATCATGCTTAACTAGTCTTCTGGAATTTTTTGAGGATGTAACTCTGAAGATGAACATGGGAGATCCAGTGGATGTAGTGTACCTGAACTTTCAGAAAGCCTTTGATAAAGTCCCAGATAGGAGGTTAGTGAGCAAAATTAGGGGCAAAGTACTGACCTGGATTGAAAATTGGTTGCCTGACAGGAAACAAAGAGTAGTGATAAACGGCTCCCTTTTGGAATGGCAGGCGGTGACCAGTGGGGTACCACAGGGATCAGTGCTGGTACTGCAGCTTTTTACAATATATATATTAATGATATATAAGATGGTATTAATAGTAACATTAGCAAATTTGCTGATGATACAAAGCTGGGTTTTGGCAGAGTGAAATGTGAGGAGGATGTTAGGAGATTACAGCGTAACCTGGACAGGTTAGGTGAGTGGACAGATGCATGGCAGATGCTGTTTAATGTGGATAAATGTATAGTTATCCACTTTGGTGGCAAGAACAGGAAGGCAGATTACTACCTAAATGGAGTCAAGTTAGGTAAAGGGGTAGTACAAAGAGATCTGGGTGCTCTTGTACACTACTCAATGAAGGCAAGCATGCAGGTACAGCAGGTAGTGAAGAAAGCTAATAGCATGCTGGCCTTTATAACAAGAGGGATTGAGTAGAGAAGCAAAGAGATTCTTCTGCAGCTGTACAGGGCCCTGGTGAGACCGCACCTGGAATAGTGTGTGCAGTTCTGGTCTCCAAATTTGAGGAAAGACATTCTGGCTATTGAGGAAGTGCAGCGTAGGTTCACGATGTCAATTCCTGGAATGGCGGGACTATCTTATGTTGAAAGATTGGAGCGACTGGGCTTGTATAGCCTTGGGTTTAGAAGACTGAGAGGGAATCTGATTGAGACGTATAAGATTATTAAAAGGATTGGACACTCTGGAGGCATAAAACATGTTTCTGCTGATGGGTGAGTCCCGAACCAGAGGACACAGCTTAAAAATAAGGGATAAACCACTTAGGACAGAGATGAGGAGAAACTTCTTCACCCAGAGAATGGTGGCTGTGTGCCCCAGTAGGCAGTGGAGGCCCAGTCTCTGGATTTGTTTAAGAAAGAGTTGGATAGAGCTCTCAAGGATAGTGGAATCAAGGGTTATGGAGATAAGGCACGAACAGGATACTGATTGAGGATGATCAGCCATGATCATAATGAATGGTGGTGCAGGCTCGAAGGGCAGAATGGCCTACTTCCGCACCTATTCTCTCTATTGTCTATCAGCAGGAGCCACTGGCTAATAATCTGTAACTACAAACTTGGTTAGCCTACTAGACCAGGATAACCATAGTATCCCAGTCAAATATGAGTTCACCAAACTCAGCTCAAACCAGGAAATGACTCTGGGGTGTACTAGTCTGCATAATTTACTGATGGTGACAGGCTTTAGGACAAGCGAATGATAATTTTAGCCACTAAGCTTCAAAGAACTAAATATTTGTTAGGATTCTGAAGACTTGTGACTAGAACATAGAAGTTTATAAACTTTATTCAGCAAATAGATGCGCAGGTTTTATGTTACAAATATTTGTTATCAGCAAACAAATGGCATAAGTTGGATGCGGAAGAGAGATGAAAGGGCATGTAAATTATAAGACCACAAGACATAGGAGCGGAAGTAAGGCCATTCGGCCCATCGAGTCCACTCCGCCATTCAATCATGGCTGATGGGCATTTCAACTCCACTTACCCGCATTCTCCCCGTAGTCCTTTATTCCTTGTGCTGAAACTTTATTGCTGGAACAGCACAGGTCAGGCAGCATCTAGGGAACAGAAGATTCGACGTTTCGGGCACATGCCCTTCTTCAGGAACCAACCCAATCACCCTGTAGCACAGCATTTCAACTCCCCCTCCCACTCCACCGAGGATATGCAGGTCATTGGACTCATCCACCGCCAAACCACAACAACGCGACGGTCGGAGGAGGAGCGTCTTATCTTCCGACTGGGAACCCTCCAACCACAGGGGATGAACTTGGACTTCACCAGTTTCTTCATCCCCCCTCCCCCCACCTTGTCTCAGCCGAATCCCTCCATTCCTGAAGAAGGGCATGTGCCCGAAACGTCGAATCTTCTGTTCCCTAGATGCTGCCTGACCTGCTGTGCTGTTCCAGCAATAAAGTTTCAGCTTTGATCTCCAGCGTCTGCAGACCTCACTTTCTCCTCCTTTATTCCTTGTGACATCAAGAATTTATGGAAGGGTGTTTATAACAATTCCCAAGTACTATATATCTAACTGCCACATTCATGTCAGAATGAAGAGTCTATGGATTTCAAATGGAATTCCAGTCATAATAATCTGACTCTCCCGCTAGTGAATCTGTCACTACACAAAGTGCATGAATGGGCTTAAACACATGTGTTTGTGATGGAAGTAAGTGGGGATAAGATTTGGCAAGTGCAAACAAGAATTCAAAAATAGCTAATAAAAGGAGCATTAATACATATGCAGTTCTTACAAGGCATATGTTTAAGCAGATGAACAAAAATTATTAGAAGGCAGTTTGTTTCGCTTACTGATGGCAATTTGCAGTGAGAAATCCCCACAAACTGGCATCAAATACCTTGGAAAATAATTGGGTTGAAAGCACTGATTGGTAAATACATAATTTTTCTAACAGTGCAAAAATCAAATCACTAAGTACGTGAACAATTTTTAATAAACAAAACGTTAAAGAGTCAACTTCTACATGGCTAATATTTCTGAGGAGTTTACTTCCAAACCACGCATCCTGCTCGGCACATCAAATGAGACTCTCAACAGAATCCAAAAACTAATGGAGAGAAGCGATGCCACCTGAATAATCATTGGTGGTTTCTCTATTTTTATTAAGGAAGATGTCCCACCTCCCCAACACACCCAAGGAAGGAAATGATATGCTGTTAGAGCACGTTTGGTATGCTTTCTTTTATCGGTCAGAGTATTGAGTACAGGAGTTGGGAGGTCATGTTGCCACTGTACAGGACATTGGTTAGGCCACTGTTGGAATACTGCGTGCAATTCTGGTCTCCTTCCTATTGGAAAGATGTTGTGAAACTTGAAAGGGCTCAGAAAAGATTTACAAGGATGCTGCCAGGGTTGGAGGATTTGAGCTATAAGGGCTGTTTTCCCTGGAGCGTCGGAGGCTGAGGGGTGACCTTACAGAGGTTTACAAAATTATGAAGGGCAAGGATTAGGTAAATAGGCAAAGTCTTTTCCCTGGGGTGGGGGAGTCCAGAACTAGAGGGCATAGGTTTAGGGTGAGAGGGGAAAGATATAAAAGAGACCGAAGGGGCAACGTTTTCACACAGAGGAAGGAAGTGGTGAAGGCTGGTACAATTGCATCATTTAAGAGGCATTTGGATGGGTATACGAATAGGAAAGTTTTGGAGTGATATGGGCCAGGTGCTAGCAGGTGGAACTAGATTGGATTGGGATATCTGGTCGGCATGGACGGGTTGGACCGAAGGGTCTGTTCCCATGCTGTACATCTCTATGACTCTATGTCATGCTGATACTCCCGAAATCTTTATCGAGGTCTTGGTGCAGCGAGATGGTACTCAGTCAGCATTTATATGGGCTTGTTTGCCTGAACGTCTTCTCACTTTCTCAGGAAAGCCAAGACGATGATGAAGGACTTAAAGATCAGACGTTCATTTTACTTCATATTTGGTCTGGAAGTCAGCCTCTGAAACCTGTCTTCAGGACCACTGCTTATCTTCTTTTTCCTCTGAACTGTCAGTTTCTCACCATCCTCTCAGCCCCCCAAAAATCAAAACTGATCTACATTCTTCATGTCTTAATTGATAGGGAGGAACTGAAGACAATACAGTAACTGTAATTTGTGTGTTTTGGGCTGGTGTTGCAACTGGAGAGATTATACTTCTATTCTGAATTGTTTAAATTTTGATCCCCAAAAAGCTAGGGTGAAACTTTATTTTACAAGTTATTAGGGCCAAATATTCTCAGTTGATTTTACCACAATATTTTATGACTTTTCCATTTGTGTATCTGGCAATACAAACTATAGAAGTAACATTACATAGCTTGTTATCAGAGTAATTCTACAGAATTGATCAGTGTTCTTCGATCAAAAAAAAAAGTACAAATGCAAAAATTCATCACGTAAAATTAACTTCCAAGTTTAGGAAATGCGGTGATATGGTAGGAAATCAATCAATTCTCCAAAATTACACAAACATACCGGTGAGTGACTGTTTTAAGCAGAGTCCAAAAGACTGGCTCTGGAAGAGGTACTCTATTTCGTCCTCGTTTTCCTCCATCTGTTTTGACATACTTTGATTTTAAGCCGTGCACAAACACCGACTCCAAGACAGAGCACAGAACATTTGCATCACTGTCATCACTGGTAACCACATCATCCGAGTTTACGTAACGTTTCTGTAAGCACTTCAGAGAACTTGCCAGTTTTTTCTTTATCCGCTGTGAGGAAAAGTAGATATTTAAGTGTCCACATTTATATTAAATAAATCCCGACTTCACAAAATCATAGACAAACAGAAAAGAAAAAGGCCAATGACTCCTGAGTTTAGGAACTGACATTACTGATTCACATAGCTTATCCACTGACCTGGTACTACAAAAGTGGCCTGAAATGACACTGTACAATAATTTCCACAAAATCAAACCTGCGTCAAAAAGCAATCTACATATGAACGTGAGATTCAGACCTAGAAAACGTACATACTCCTGAGAACTTCCTTATCCTTCAGAACCTCATTCTCCACAATATTTCACCAGTCAATCAGCTTAATTACCATCATGCCCACCTGTAATGACGCTGAACACAATTTGTTTTTCCCTCCCCCATCTGCCTCCTGGACTACTGATCTGGAATGTTTTGCAAATTTGGCATCCTGGTTTACCTTGAACTGAGCTTTCAATATTGCATCAAACTTCAGCATAATGAGCACCTACCTCTAAATTATCATCCACCTGCGCGAATCAGCTGACAACTCCTTGTCCACACTTCAACAGTCCAACACTCATCCAGCTGGACTCTCATTTTCCAGATCTACAAAAATTAACTCACCCAAACTTCTCTTGCTTATATTCAATATCATAACTAGTCATGTGCCTAACATTACTAGGCTTGCTGACCTACACTGGAGGAATTCAGAGGTTGATAATCAATTTAAAGACTTATTTTCATGTTTATATCTAATGATGGTGTCACAATTCTCTCCAACTCTAAAATCTCTGTCTTACAATCTATACAAAATTCAGTTCCTTGTACTCCGGCAATTTATATATTTCCCTCCCCCTTTGCCTAATCACTGCTTACCATGCCTTCAGAATTTTAGACAACAAACTCTACAACTATCTCTCTAAACCTTTTTGCTTGCTAATCTTTAAATCCCTACTAAAACCTACATATTTAAATCATACTTATAGCCATGTCTCCTAATAGCTCATTTTTAGGGTCAATAACATTTTTGTCTGATTAAACCTCTGTGAACCACCTTACAGTCATAGACTCATTTAACATGGAAAGAGACCCTTCAGTCCACACCAACCATGCTCCCAAACTAAACTAGTCCCACCTGCCTCTACTGGGCCCATATCCCTCCAAATCTTGTCTATAGATGAACTTATCCAAATGTCTTTTAGACACCATACCTGCACTACTTTCTCTTCACTTCATTCCACACACAAACAACTCTCTGGGCAAAACAGTTGCACCTCATGTCATTTTAAACATTTCTCCTGCCATCTTAAAAATATGCCCCTAATTTTGAACTCCCACCCTATGGAATGAACCCTTGTCTAGGCCCCTCAAGACTTTATACACCTCAACCTTTTCATCTCAAAGTATACGTCTACCTTAAATAAATGCAAACTGATGTTGTACACTCCAAAACTAGTGATCAATCTGAGGAGTCCTTAACTCCAACAAAATATCACTCCAAATATATTTCATTTATGTAGAAAGTAGGTTTCACTTGTGTCATTCAGGTAAGTTTTGACTTCAATAAATATTCTATGAATGACAACTGTGCGATTTTTTACTGAATGAGACATTTTTACTTCACAAAACTGAACTTTACCAAAGACAATGCAAAAGCAGAAGCAAAACCTCTATTTTTGAGTTGTCAGTTATATTACTGTTATGCTTCCACTCACCTGTTTAACTTCTCTGTCCGCAAATAGGTTTTCTGACGTGTGCGTAGAAATCATTGTGTACACTCACATGACACCTTTAGATGGAAGAATGAAGAAACAGTTAAAGAAAAATATCATAACTAAAATAACAAACAAGCAAAGCTTGACAAATCAGAATTTTCTTTTTTATGTGCTATTGGGATCTGGGCGTCACTGGGAAAGCTAGCATTTATTGCTCATTCCTAAGTGTCCTTGGAACGGAGTGGCTTGCTGGATCACTTCAGCAGTTAAGTGCTGAGGGTCTGGATTCACATATCTGCCAGACTTCAGAAGGATGACAGGGCACTAGTGAACCAGATGGGCTTTTCCTACAATCGACAGTGGTTTCAGGGTTATTGTTGGACTCTTGATTCCAAATTTTTCTTAAATTCAAATTCTAACATTTACCACGGTGGAACTTGAAGTCAGGTTCCCAGAACATTAATAATACCAATAATTAATAATAGTAATAATACCACTAGGCCATTGTCTCCATCCATTGTTTCCCTCAGATGATACAGTAGTGATACTGAGTAATGCCAGCAGCATGGGTTCAATTCCTGCATTGGTTGAGGTTACAATGAAAGTTCTGCTAACTCAACCTTGTTTCACTGGTGACCCTCAGGTTAAATCACCAGTCCTCCCCTTCGCCCCTCCCTCTCTCTGTCGGTCTAATGACAGAGTTGGCCTATAGTTCATTGAAACAATGGTGACTTATAAGAACTGGCAATGGTTGCTATTAAGCCATGTTTTAATTTAAAATTTTTATTGAATTCTAATTTCACTATCTACCACGGTGGGATTTGAACCTGTTTTTCCAGAATTAATGCAGGACCCTGGGTTATTAGTCTAGTGACATTACCATTATGCAGCCGCTTCTGTGAGATACAATGTAAATTAGGCTTTCACAATGAATTTCATCTCAACTCACTATTTACCTTTAGAGGATGAAACGTTAATCGTAACACTGGTTCCAACAGCATAGAGCAGGTGGCCCAAGGCAGAAATAATCAAATAGAGCGTTTCTCTCCAGAACCCCACTTTAGTATTAGATGGCTAAATCAACACTTTACTGGATCAGTTCACAAACAAACTCTACAACTTAAGAAACTTCTTCCCAATTTCAATATTTTCTATTTCAGAAAAAAAAATCACTTTTGGAATGTATCTGGGAAAATTAATAAACAGTAAAATTCATAACTGATCTTGGAGGAACCTGTTTGGAAGAGGTCACAGCACAGAGACAAATAAGTGAATAGTTTTAAGTGCGGCCTTGGGAAGTCTGCAGTAGTGAACAGAGTGGGTTCTTTCTTGATTATATGTTTTACTGAGATATGTCTCTTGATTAAACTTAAAAATATAAGCCATAGTATTAAGATAGCCTGAAGCAGTGTTTTTGTTGAGGAATAAGACGGTGCTATTTTCTGGGTCAGCAGATTGGAAGAAGTAAAAATGGTCCCAAGAGTGATATGCTTTTCTTGTCGGATGTGGGAGATCGGAGAGAGGTTACGTGTTACTGAGGATTATATCTGCAATAAATTTGATTAGTTGCTTGTACTGTCAGATCGAATGGAACAGTTGGAGCAACAGTAACAGGCAATGAGGAATTTACTAGATCAAGGGAGTGCAGGAGTCTTCTGTGGCTATCTCGATTTCAAACAAGTATACTGTTTTGGAAAATGTAGGGGGTGATGGATTCTCAGGGGAACGTAGCATGAACAGCCAAGTTTCTGGTACTGAGGTTGGCTCTAATACAATGAGGGGTTCCAAGAGATCAATTGTGTTAGGGGACTCTCTAGTCCAAGATACAGACAGATGTTTCTGTGGCCAGCAGTGAAAAAGCAGAATGGTGTGTTGCTTCCCTGGTGCCAGGATCAAGGATGTCTCAGAGAGGGTACAGGATGTTCTCAAGGGGGAGAGGGACCAGCAGGTGGTCATTGTCCACATTGGAATCAAAGTCATAGAAAGGAAAAAGGTTGATATTCTGAAGGGAGTTTATAGAGAGTAAGGCAGGAATTTAAAAAGGAGGTCCTCGAAAGTAGCAATATCTTGATTACTCCAGGTGCGACAAGCTAGTGATGGTTGGAAGAAGAGGATAGAGCAGATGAATACATGGCTGAGTAGCTGGTGTGTGGGAGAAGGACTCACGTTTTTGGATCATTGGAATCTCGTCTGGGGTAGACGTGACTTGTACAAGGACAGACTGCATTTGAATTGGAAGTGGACTAATATACTGGCAGAGAGATTTGTTAGAGCTGCTCGGGAGGATTTAAACTAGTAAGGTGGGAGGGTGGGACCCAGATCAATCTGAGACTGGTACAGTTGAGAAAAGAAGTCAAACAGTCAGGGCAAGCAGGTAAAAAGCAGAGAACAAGGTGGGACTGATAAATTAAACTGCATTTATTTCAATGCAAGAGGCCTAACAGAGAAGGCAGATTAACTCAGGTCATGGTTAGGAACATGGGACTGGGATATCATAGCAATTACAGAAACCTGACTCAGGGATGGACAGGACTGGCAGCTTAATGTTCCAGGATATAAATGCTAAAAGAGGCAAGAGAGGAGGGGGAGTGGCATTTTTGATAAGGGATAGTATTACAGCTGTACTGAGGGAGGATATTCCCAGAAATATATCCAGGGAAGTTATGTGGGTGGAACTGAGAAATAAAAAAAGGGATGATCATCTTATTGGGATTATATTATAGACCCCCTAATAGTCAGAGGGAAATTGAGAAACAAATTTGTAAGGAGATCTCAGTTATCTGTAAGAATAATAGAGTGGTTATGGTAGGGGATTTTAACTTTCCAAACATAGACTGGGACTGCCATTGTGTTAATGGTTTAGATGGAGAGGAATTTGTTAAGCATGTACAAGAAAATTTTCTGATTCAGGATTTGGATGTACCTACTAGAGAAGGTGCAAAACTACACTTGGGAAATAAGGCAGGACAGATGACTGAGGTGTCAGTGGGGGAGCACTTTGGGGCCAGCAACCATAATTCTATTAGTTTTTAAATAGTGATGGAAAAAGATAGACCAGATCTAGAAGTTGAAGTTCTAAATTGGAGAAAGGCCAATTTTGATGGTATTAGGCAAGAACTTGCAAAAACTGACTGGGGGCAGATGTTCGCAGGTAAAGGGACAGCTGGAAAATGGGTAGCCTTCAGAAATGAGATAACGAGAGTGCAGAGATGGTATATTCCTGTTAGGGAGAAAGGAAAAGCTGGTAGGTATAGAGAATGCTGGATAACTAAAGAAATTGAGGGTTTAGTTAAGAAAAAAAGGAAGCATATGTCAGGATAGATCAAGTGAAGCCTTAGAAGAGTTATAAAGGCAGTAGGAGTATACTTAAGAGGGAAATCAGGAGGGCAAAAAGGGGACATGGGATAGCTTTGGCAAATAAAGTTAAGGAGAATCCAAAGGGTTTTTAAAAATATATTAAGGACAAAAGGGTAACTAGGAAGAGAATAGGGCCCCTCAAAGATCAGCAAGGCGGCCTTTGTGTGGAGCCGCAGGAGATGAGGCAGATACTAAACGAGTATTTTGTATCAGTCTTCACTGTGGAAAAGGACACGGAAGATATAGAATGTAGGGAAATAGATGGTGACATCTTGAAAAATGTCACCATCTTGAATGTTTGAAGCGCATAAAAGTAGATATCAGATAATCCCCAGGACCTGGTCAGGTGTACCCTAAACTCTGTGGGGAGCTAGAGAAGTGATTGCTGGGCCTCTTGCTGAGATATTTGTATCATCGATAGTTACAGGCAAGGTGATGGAAAACCACAGGTTGGCTAATGTGATACCACTATTTAACAAAGGTGGTAAGGACAAGCCAGGGAACTACAGACCATTGAGCCTGACATCAGTGGTGGCCAACGTGTTGGAGGGAATCCTGAGGGACAGGATGTACATGTATTTGGAAAGGCAAGGACTGATTAGGGATATTCAACATGGCTTTATGTGTGGGGAATTATGTCTCACAAACTTGATTGAGTTTTTTGAAAAAGTTACAAAGAGGATTGATGAGGGCAGAATGGTAGACGTGACTGTAGGGACTTCAGTCAGGCATTTGACAAGGTTCCCCATGGGACACTAGTTAGCAAGGTTAGATCTCATGGAATACAGAGAGAACAGGCTATTTGGATACAGAACTGGCTCAAAGGTAGAAGACAGAGAGTGGTGATGAAGGGTTGTTTTCCAGACTGGACGTCTGCGACCATTGGAGTGCCACAAGGGTCGGTGCTGGGTCCACTACTTTGTGTCATTTATATAAATGATTTGATTGTGAGCTTAAGAGGTATAGTTACTAAGTTTGCAGATGACACCAACATTGGAAGTGTAGTGGACAGTGAAGAAGGTTACCTCAGATTACAATTAGATCTTGATTAGATGAGCTAATGGGCTGAGGAGTGGCAGATGGAGTTTAATTTAGGTAAATACGAGGTGGTGCATTTTGGGAAAGCAAATCTTAGCAGGGCTTATACATTTAATTGTAAGGTCCGAGGGAGTGTTGCTGAACAGAGACCTTGCAGTGCAGGTTCATAGCTCCTTGAAAGAGAGTCACAGGTAGATAGGATAGTGAAGGCAGCGTTTGGTAGGCTTTCCTTTATTGGTCAGAGTATTGAGTACAGGAGTTGGGAAGTCATGTTGTGGCTGTACAGGACATTGGTTAGGCTACTTTTGGAATACTGCATGGAATTCTGGTTTCCTTCCTATCAGAAAGATGTTGTGAAACTTCAAAGGGTTTAGAAAAGATTTACAAGGATGTTGCCAGGGTTGGAGGTTTTGAGTTGTAGGGAAGAGGTTAAATAGACTAGGGCTGTTTGCCCTGGAGCACCAGAGGTTGAGGGGTGACCTTACAAAGGTTTATAAAATAATGAGGGGCACGGATAGAGTAAATAAACAAGGTCTTTTCCCTGGGGGTGGGGGAGGACATAGGTTTAGGGTGAGAGGGGAAAGATATAAAAGAGACCTAAGGGGCAACATTTTAATGCAGAGGGTGACACACGTGTGGAATGGGCTGCCAGAGGAAGTGGTGGAGGCTAGTACAATTGCAACATTTAAAAGGCATCTGGATGGGTATATGAATAGGAAGGGTTGGGAGGGATATGGGCCAGGTAGCACTAGATCAGGTTGGGATATCTGGTCGGCATGGATGAGTTGGGATGAAGGGTTTATTTCTGCTGAACATCTCTATGACTGTTTGAGGAGGAACATTTCACTAACTGAAAGTAGAAACAGTAAATATAAAGCTCCTATAACATGCATGACCATGGAGCTAGGTGGAGACAATAAAGAAATGAAACTAGTGTTGGTACATATGCACATATACCTCCTGCTCTCTCTGTAAAGAATTCAGACTTCTTAAGCTACACTGACACTATTCAGCAACAATGCAAAAATCTTTCTTATTCAATTGCAAGGCAGTATAGCAAGATTTCTGCATCACGTATCACAAAGCAGGTCATCAGCCTGAAATGTTCATGTTTTTTTTCTCTCAATCAACCTCAGTGTTTCCAGTATTTTTTATTTCCATAATGGGTTAGCTTACATTTTTACCTCTGTCAGTTGACTCCAGATTTTAAAGGCAGACTTACAATTAACGTTGATATTCTGTTGCAAACAGGGGCAATAATCTATGCATGGAAACTTGGGCCACCTTTTTGATCAAATCGCTGTTAAAGATCCCAAGGCACCATTCAAAGTGGTGTGGCCTTTTCAACATTACTCTCTATCAATCTCACGCAACAGCTACTAAAACAAACTGGCTAAACGTTACTAAGAGTAATGTGGAATTGTCACCCCGTTTCCTCTCCCCCCCATTCAGTTGAAACCAAACACTCAGAGACACAGTATAGCTTTACCTCCTTCATCTTTATTCTGGGCCCTGAAGGGAGAGAGAACGATCGCCCATGTGCACAGAGACACGAGTTCTCAGTCTTCTCTGGAATAGTAGTTTATGAATTATATAGCCATTTTACAGGGAGGAGCATCCAGATAAGACAACATACATTTTGATTGGGTGACTATTATTATCTGCGAGCATCAACAGTAAAGATTAAGCTATCTGCTGTTACACAATGAATGTTCTTAACCATAACTGGCTTCACATAATGAGCATTTTACACCTTGTTAAACTGACCTTACATACTAAATGCTTTTAATATTGTTAAATGGCTCTACATAATGAATGTTTTCCACCTTGTTAATCCATTACCCTTGCAGTTAACAATGGGGTGCTGGAGGCAAGTTCTTATCTGATGTGATTCATGCTCAGCTGAACCTCTTGTTTCACAAGAGGGAACACTCAGAACTTATCTCTCTCCCTATCTACTCATACAACTTCTCAGAATGGCTGTGACATTTACTCTCCTCATTTGGAAAGCTTTGGAAAGGATTCAGAGGACATTTACTAGCTCAAATTGCATCACAAGAAATTATTTCTGCTCAAAATACTCTGAATTACTGAGCTCCTATAATATTGTTGGTATCATTGAGCAGAATGTGCTGTGTCATCTAACCGGTTTGGTCTTAATTTATCAAAATATCTGTTAAATATCTATCCAAAAAATATTGTATTTCTAACCTAGAGAGAAAAAACTCCTTAATAATCATAAATTAGGCAACTGGTTCAGTTGTGGGTAAAGTGTGGAATAGGTTATAAGAGATAGGATTTACAATCATCTAGAAAGGAATAAGTTGATTAGGGATAGTCAACACAGTTTTGTGAAGGGTAGGTCGTGCCTCACAAACCTTATTGAGTTCTTTGAGAAGGTGGCCAAACAGGTGGATGAGGGTAAAGTGGTTTATGTGATGTAGATAGATTTCAGTAAGGCAGTTAATAATGTTCCCCATGGTATGCTATTGCACAAAATATGGAGGCATGGGATTGAGGGTGATTTGGCAGTTTGGATCAGAAATTGGCTAGCTGAAATAAGACATAGGGTAGTGATTGAAGGGAGACATTCATCCTGGGGTTCAATTACGAGTGGTATACCGCAAGGAACTGTTTTGGGGCTGTTTGTCATTTTTATAACTGACTTGGATGAGGGCATAGAAGGGTGGGTTAGTAAATTTGCGGATGACACGAAGGTCGGTGGAGTTGTGGATAGTGCCGAAGAATGTTGCAGATGACAGAGGGACCTGGATAAGCTGCAGAGCTGAGCGGAGAGGTGGCAAATGGAGTTTAATGCAGAAAAGTGTGAAGTGATTCACTTTGGAAGAAGCAACAAGAATACAGAGTAATGGGCTATTAGTAATTTTCTTGGTAGTGTACATGAGCAGAAAGATCTTGGTGTCCATGTGCATAGATCCCTGAAAGTTGCCACCCAGGTTGATAGGGCTGTTAAGATGGCTTATGGTGTATTGGCCTTTATTGGTAGAGGGATTAAGTTTCAAAGCCATGAGGTCATGTTATGGCTGTACAAAGCTCTGGTGCGGACGCACTTGGGAGTATTGCATGCAGTTCTGATCACCATATTATAGGAAGGATGTGGAAGCTTTGGAAAGGATTCAGAGGAGATTTACTATGATGTTGCCTGAAATGGAAGGAAGGTCTTATGAGGAAAGGCTGAGGGACTAGAGGCTGTTTTCGTTAGAGAGAAGGAGGTTGAGAGGTGACTAATTATGTCGTGTGTCTCAATTAAGAGGGTTGAATAGAGTGGTCAGTGAAAACCACTTTTCTCAGATGGTGATGGTCAGCACAAGAGGACAGAGCTATAAATTGAGGGGTGATAGATATTGGACAGATGTCAGAGGTAGTTTCTTTACTCAGAGGGCAGTAGGAACATGGAATGGCCTGCTTGCAACATTTGTAGAGTCGCCAACATTTAAATGCTCTTTGGATAAACACATGGATGAAAATGGAATAATTTAGGTTGGATGGGCTTCAAATTGGTTTCACAGGTCAGTGCAACATTGAGGGCCTGTAATGCACTATAACGTTTATGTTCTATGGTCCAATGGCAGATGCATGCATTTGAAAAGAAACAAATACAGCAGAAAGCAATTAAGTTTCAGTTCAGGATTTACTGAGTGGGCACATTAACCTGAAGAGAAGAGACCCAATGGACCAATGTGCAAATCACACTGAACTGAATGCTGTACATGACACAACCTGGCAATGCAAGTAGTTGGATAGTGTCCTTATTGTCCAACAAGTCAGATCAGAAAGACTAGTTAACTCTTCAGCAGATTGAAAGAATGAATGAAGTCTAGCATAATATGGAGGCTATCAAGAAATTTTCATTCCCCATGTTCTAACAAAACCACTTCCACACTATTAAAGAAATCCACATATTTCAACTGCACTTCTCAGCTCCAATATATTTATCAAATATTCCCCTTTAGCCTTGTAGCTTCTTTGTAGTCCCACACGTCCCGTCATGGTTTTTGCCATCATATCATAATGAGGTAAAATGAGGAGGCAGCTCTTAAAAAAAAAATTCTGCCCTTAAGGGTATTAGATCCAAGCTTATAGCATTAGTCTGCACCTGATTTTAGCCATCTATCCAACTCAGTTAACCTAGCCCCAAATCTTTAACTAAGCAACCAAAATGTGGAAAATACAATGATGTGGAGATACTGAGATGTTAAAGGATTAATTTGCCCTGCAGACATGCAAGAAATTGGATGTCGCGGAGGGATGTTTTTCTGTCTTGCAGGCAAGATGCGATAGTCTAATCATTATTCCTTAAAACAGTATTTACAAATTATCTAATCACTTTACATTGTTTTTGGGTGACATATGACTATTGGGGAGTGGCAGGGGTGACTCTCTGTAATGTAAAATTCTGTATAAAGGGAGGATAGTCCCTTGTTCAGGGAACCTCGCTTGACACGCTCCACAAGCGTCACGAAGAGTGCTGAGTGATCCTCTAAAAGCTTGTACTTGCTGAAATAAATCGTGACCTCTTCACAGAAGTTGGCATGTAAGAATCTCAAGATGGGAACCTAACAATACTGTTAACTGAAGTTCAACTTTACTGCATTAAACAGGGTTATAGTTTAATCATATAGTATGCTCAAAGAAACAAATGCTTCAGGGTACAGTTCAGACTCCAGATACTTGAGCACAAAATTGAGACTGATGCTGGAGTCCAGTGCTAACAGTGTGTTGGAGAGTGGTGTAAGTTTTCACACATGATGCTAACTGCCTTCTCAGGTGGACTATACCACTTCCCATATCACTATATCAAAGAACAGGGTACTTTAATACTTTACCCAATAACCACCCCCTAACCAATGAACATTACAAATTGTTAATCTGGACATAATCACACTGTGGGATCATGTTGTATTCAAACTGACTGAGATGTTTTCTACATTACAACAGGGGTTACCCTTCAAAGTGAAAAACAATTGGCTATGGAGCATTTTGGACTGTCCTGATAGCTTACAAAGGGCTATATAAATGATTGTTTTTTTAAAAAATTGTTCAGATTTATGACAATACCTGTGCTTTATATAGCAAACACAAACACCTATGGGTGCATCTGAAGAACATAATGATACAAAGCACATTCTTTGTGGCACCATCACAAACAACTGACTCATCATCACATTTTTCAACACTGTTACAAAGCGAACAACTTCGATTGCAGCACTGATCACAGCAGCAAGGAAGTGGTCACTGCAATAGAAACCTTAACAGGAACAAGTCAACAACTGATTATGGAGAGTGTTCTATAAACTGGGTAACCAAACCGTAAGTAAATTCATGGAACTAACCATGTCCGTGACAAGAGGAATGGCATGCAAGCCAACGAGACAGATTTCACTGTGGGAAGGAATCTGATGGCACCTATCATTCTACCACTTCAAAACAAAATTGTCCAACAAGTTACAGCAAGCATGAGGTGATGACGACAGTGCAAAGAAAACATGGCTTCATTTTACAGAACAACCAGATTTTAAAGATTGGGAAATGAACTCTGGAAAAATTGAGAAGGTGAAGGAATTCATTGTCAAATCAAGTGTGAGACAGTGTATTGAATATAAAAAAAGAAAAACTGTAATGACTAAAAAGCTTCCCAAGAATTTGAAACTTAAATCAATGAAACTCCAAATCAATTCTAAAAACCAAATGAACTGCAGATGCTGGAAATCAGAAACAAAAACAGAAATGGCTGAAAAAGTTCAGCAGGTCTGGTAGCACGTGGACAGAAATCTGTATTAAAGTTTCGGATCCAAGAAAGGGTCACTGGAACTGAAACTTTAACTCCTATTTCTCTCCACAGATACTGCCAGATCTTCTGAGCTTTCCCAGTAATTTCTGTTTTTGCTTCCAAAGTATAATAGCTACCCTAGAGAGGCCGACTAGAAGTAACTAATAATTCAAATGGTGAAATGCTGTTTCTGCTACCCTATAAAGCAGCTTAGTTCGCATCCACTGCATGACATTCAATGGTTGTCAATGGTGAGTAAAACAGCAAAGTACGATTTTGTGGAATTGTGTAGCCTGGACAAGAAAGCTTGGATACGCGTTCTTAACATTTTCCCCCTCAACTGCAGCCAATTTACCATTTGCACTGTAATTAAAGCAAATGCCATTGTTTTGACAATAAATTTTAATAATAAAGTTATATACGAAAAGTACATTTACTCAGAAGAACCATAAAGTTGGGATCATGGTTCTTTGTAACCCACTCTAGTAACCCACTCAGTTTCTTTCAACCAGAAACAGAAAATAGTATGGACAATAGAAAAAGTAAGGAAATCAAATAAAGACAAAACAAGGCCCTAACCAGCAGTAACTCTTAGACAGAAAATTAAGGTCAAATTGTTCTTCCAAATTATCCCTGAAATTGAAGATGCTCCTTTACCACATTACTGCCTCTCTGACTTAGAAATCAAGCACTATCAACCAGGACAACAGACACATAAAACATTATGTTCAGTAAGGCAGCAAAATTAGGGCAGTAGGTGGGGTAGCTTTAATGACCTTTTGTCATCTTTTCATCTTAAAAGACTTATGCTCACTTGAACCCTTGCAACTTTTATTCTTACTGATGTATATTTTTCACAAATCCTAACTGCTCACGGCAAGAGAAATGCTAGCTAAAGAATATAAACTTACGCCTTGAAAGACTAACTTCTGAAACACAGCTCACATTTGTCTCACCAAATTAGGCAAGTTATTCTCCTAAAATAATGATCACAAAAGAACTATAATATACTCCAGTGACAGTCATAATCTTGTGTTATTTTCTACTATTTCATTCAATTACGAGTAACAGAGAAATGCCTTTACTCAGACTTGCTGCAAAATCATAAGGCATTGTGGAAGACAGTCAATGATCAGACTATTCGACCTGCCTGTATCAAACATAAATAACCAAGACATTTGAAAATGACACAGCTCCCTTATCATTGCCGACATACCTGCTTAAAAAGCAGATAACGTTTTCTAATAATTTCAAAGATTTTTAGGGAATTTTGCATGACTATCAAGTATCTTTTAAGTGCACATGATTTGAGAAAAGAAGCACCAGTTTCCAATATACACTTCCTCCAACGCTCAACTAAACTTTTCAGGAGTCGCTCAAGCTAACTGTTGAGCAATCAAATTTACAGAAAACTAGCAAATTTACTTTTGGAGTGCAACTTCCTCTGCAAGACTAGCATGTCAGGAATCAATACCACTAAAAATAAAAAAAACAGAAACGGCCAATCTTTAATTCAGAGCACATAATTAATACCATTACTTACCCAAGGCAGTTGAAATAAGTTTGATAATTGATGTCATGTTTAAGCTGTACTGGAACGTGTCTAAAATAGCCAAGAATCTCTCAGATAATTTGGAATGCAACAACTGATTAGCAGTGAAAGGCATTTTAAATTTAGCATTTCTGTAGCTTCATATTTTAGATTTTTGTCAGAAATCTCATTTTGCTGTGAGGACAGATATTCGTAGCAAAGATGTGCAGGTCAGGTGAATTGGCCATGCCAAATTGCCCGTAGTGTTAGGTAAGGGGTAAATGTAGGGGTATGGGTGGGTTGCGCTTCGGCGGGGTGGTGTGGACTTGTTGGGCCGAAGGGCCTGTTTCCACACTGTAAGTAACTTAATCTAATCTAATCTAATGTTCAGAAGGGTTTTGACCGAGCTCTGGACCGAGTAAGACTCGTTCAGATGCAGGGACAACCACCATGCCATAAGAGCTCTAACACAAGCCAGGCAAGGCTTCAGGATAGATATTTTCAATCAATCCATTCTGATATGTCACAACACACATCAGGGGCATGTGGAATTTGAACCTTGGCCTGCTGACTAAAGGGTAGAAATACTATCGAGTCGAAATACTTTTGGGGCGATTTTCCCTCATTATGTAAATGACAAAAAGTAGAGGACCCAGCACCAATCCTTGTGGCACTCCATTGGTCACAGGCCTCCAGTCTGAAAAACAACCCTCCACCACCACTCTCTGTCTTCTGCCTTTGAGCCAGTTCTGTGTCCAAATGGGTAGTCCTCCCCTTATTCCGTGACACCTAACCTTGCTAACCAGTCTCCCATGGGGAACCTTGTTGAACGCCTTACTGAAGTCCATATGGATCACATCTACTGCACTGCCCTCATCAATCCTCTTTGCTACTTCCTCAAAAGATCAATCAAGTTTGAGATATGATTTCCCACGCACAAAGCCATGTTGACTATCCCTAATCAGTCTTGTCTTTCCAAATACAAATACATCCTGTTCCTCAGGATTCCCTCCAACAACCTGCCGACCACCAGTCAGGCTCACTTGTCTATAGTTCCCTGGCTTGTCCTTACCACCCTTCTTAAACAGTGGCACCACACTAGCCAACCTCCAGTCTTCTGGCACCTCACCAGTGACTATGGATGATGCAAATATCTCAGCAAGAGGCCCAGCAATCACTTCTCTAGCTTCCCACAGAGTTCGAGGGTACATCTGATCAGGTCCTGGGGATTTATTCACCTTTGTGCATTTCAAGACATCCAGCACTTCCTCCTCTGTAATATGGACATTTTGCAAGGTGTCACCATCTATTTCGCTACTTTCTATATCTTCCATTTCTTTTCCACAGTAAATACTGATGCAAAATACTTAATGCACTAATCAACCTAAACTCTAAAAATGGGGAGACCGTCACTTGGTCTCCAGGGATTTCCACTCACTGAATAAAAATCATACATTCAAAAAGGAAGAAAGATTGGAAGAGGCTTGAATGAGGCATAAATACTGGGATAGATTGGCTGGAATGAAACGTTTGTTTATGTGCCATACACAAATTAATTCTGTGTGCAATTAAAATTGGGGATGTGCATGAGGCAATTATCACAGGAAAGGAGATATATCAGAAGGTTGCAAGGCTGAAGGGATGGGCTTGAGTGCTGTAGGGGATACAGAAATAGCGACTGAACAAAGTTTTGAGAGGGATATGGAAGGATGCTAATTTGAACACCAAAGAGTTGCACAGCTGGGAGCAAACACAGGAACGAAGGCTAAGTCAGATTTAGTATGAGTTAGGACACAGACAGCAGAGTTTTAAATTCTCAAGTTTGTGGTGAAAGAGTTAAGAGAATAGCCTATGAACGGTCAAGGTACAAGTATTCAAAGACATGGATCAGGGTCTCAGCAACAAATGAACTGAAGATGAAGAAAATTGGTTCCTGGAGATCAGAATATTAGAAGTAGAAATATATTGAATGATAGTGAAAATGTATAGTTGGGAGCTCATCCATGGAATATAGTGCCTGAGTTATGAATAGCTTGGTTCAACCTCAGACAGTGCCAGGGAGATGGATGGAATCAGCAATTAGGAAACAAAGAAATTAGGAGGGTCGGTGTGGACTTGTTGTGCCGAAGGGCCTGTTTCCACACTGTAAGTAATCTAACCTAATCTAATCAAAGCTGGTGGTGCAAATCAAAAACAATAGCTTTGATCATTCCATATTTCATAAATGGAAGTTTCTGCTTATCTAGTACTGGATGTTAGATGCAGAGTCTAATAGAAAGATGGAGGAGAGATTGAGATATGTTGATGGAGGAGAGATTGAGATATGTTGATGGAGGAGAGATTGAGATATGTTAATGGAGTAGAGTTGCAAACGTAGATGTGGAAACAGATTGACTCAGCTGTGCAACAGCGGAGAGGTATAGTAGGAGGATGGTGGTCAACACTATCAAAGGCTTCTGACAGGTCGAGAATGACAAGGAGGACAACTTATCATCAGTCACATTTACGACTGATGAAAATCATTTCATTATTGTGACATCATAGAAGAAAGGAAACTGTGTCAATCCTGTCTGCTTCCTGATTGGAAATGAGAGTAGATTGTTGCTTTATATCACTACTAAATTGCAAAAGTTCACTTCCTGTACAATTTAAGCATCGTGTAAACAGTTAATCATTTGAATATCCTACACAGCAGCCATTCTTTCCATTTATGTAGGAATTAACACCATGAAAAACTGATCCGTTCAGGTCATTTCCATGTTATAGAATCCCAACAGGACAGATAGAGGTCAATTGGCCCAACAAGTCTGCAATAACCCCTCCAATGAGCATCCCATACAGACCTATACCTCCAATTCATCCCTATTACCTCATATTTACCATGGCTAATCCATCTAGCCTACACATCCTTGGTCTCTATGGGGCAGTCTAGCATGGCCAATCCACCTTACCTGCATACCTTTTGTGGGAGGAAACCCATACAGCATGTGGAGAATGTGTAAACTCCACACAGATAACCAACCCAAGTCCTTGGCACTGTGAGGCAGCAGTACTAACCACTCTATCACTGTGTTGCCCATATCTTTCTTACCCATTAGGTAACATTAAAACCAATTTGTGTTGGTACAGATTTTAGCTTGACTGTAAACTTATCTGCCAATGTTGCATTGTGATTCAAATATCTGTGGGAGCCTTGCAGTGAATTCCCAAAATTCAGTCATTTAGGGCCACCCGAAATCTTATATAACCAAGGTCAGAGCCCATTGGGGTGATGTATTGGCATAGGTAGAATACTGGATAGCTAATAAGAAAGACAGAGCCAGGATAAATGAATCATTTTCAGTTTATGTGATGAATGGAGTACCCTAGGGATCAATGCTGGAGCTCAACTTTTTACATTCTGCTCATCAAGAGAATATAAAATATTTGCAACAGGGTATAGATAAGCAACAAAAAAAAATTCAGATGGAAAATAATGTGGGAAAACATGAGGTTTTCCTCTTTAGCAGGAAGTATATAAAAGTAGAATTACTTAAGTCAAGAGAAAACAGCAGAAAGTTGCAGTATAAAGGATCGGAATACACATGAATCTCAAAATTAGCTTGTACATACAGCACATACTTAGGGAGGTGAATAGAATATTGCGTTTATTATAAAAAAAGTTGGAACATACAAGTAGGGAAATCTTGTTTTATACAGGGCACTGGTGACACTGTACTTGGATTCTTGTATGATTTGGTCTCCTTAAATAAGGATTTGGCTACATTGTAAGCAGTTACTAGAAGGTTCAATGAGTTGGTTCCCGGATTGAAGGGTTTGAAGTTGAGCATGTGGTATCTACATTGATTGAACAATAGAAGAATAACAGATATTATTGAAATGCAAGGTTCTGAGGAGGCTTGAAAGCAAAGCTACTGAAAGAATGTGCCTTTTCATAGAGGACTCTAGAGCTAAGAGGTGAAAATAAGTGTTCAAAACTAAGCAATTTTCTATTTAAGACAGATGAGAAGGAACTTCTTCAATAACAGGGTTACTAAATGCTTGGAATTCTCTTCCCCAGAAAGAAATGGAGGCTGATTCAATAACTATATTCAAGCTGGAATTAGACAGACGTTTGATTGACAATGGAGTCAAGGGTTATAAAAGGACAGACAGGAAAATGCAGGAAAACATAATGAATGCCAGAATCAGATCAGTTCAGTAGGCCAAATGGTCTACTCCTTATGATCTTATGACCTTACAAGCAAGGCAATAGAAGAAAAACAGACAAATAAAAAAAAACTCAATTTATTTCACTTCAGTTTAAAAATAAGTAAAACAAAATTAAAATAAAAGCATAATTTCGGGGGAATAAGCAGAGAATTAAAATAGAACTCTTTTTACATCGGAACTAGCACTTTGGTGTTTATTTAGTACATTGCCGTTAACACTACATAATAAAAACACTCCCTCCTGATCGAATATAATTTTTACCCTTGCTGTTGTGTAACAAAAGTGAAAAACTCACTAAACAAATTGGCCTAAAAGTCATAAATTCCTAACTTGAATTTTAAAATCCTCTAAATGAAAACAGAAGGCAATGCTTAACCCAGTGCTTTGTGACCATGAACAAAAACATCAGGCAATTTTGATTATAGTACAAAAGGCCCCAAGCTGACAGCAACCATAACTCAAAAATTTAAACATTAACCATTCAAAAGACAGACTAAGAGTTTGACTTAATGAACATTTTTTTCACCTTAATATAACACAAAGAACTGCAGATGCTGGAGTTCTGAAAAAAAAATGCAATGCTGGAAAAACTCTGGCAGCATCTGTGGAGTGAAAACAGAGTTGGCATTGAGTGCAGTAACCCATCCTGAGAATGTTTTTCTCTCACTTTTGCAGCCAAACTTCCATTCTTGTTTCCATGTCTCTTTTATAATTTTATTGGCCAATGAGCTTTCTGCTCTCTGAAATATTACCAACTTGCTCAGGTACAGATCCACATGAGGTCTTGCAAAAGTTGCCCCCCCCTAATGAAGCATCTGTGACCTGTTTGACTGCAGGTAGTTATACATACTCAGTCTATCCAATGGAGTTTATTATAGACCAATGAAGAAAACACATCTTTTCTCAAGGCCACTAAGGCCGATTATAATTCTACTGAAATCAACAAACATAGCAATTCATGGTTCCAGTAAGAGTGAAAGGACCATGCAGATTCATCATCTGTAGTGGTGTCAAGCAATAGAGAAATCTCAACAAAGCAGCATTCATAATTCTTTTCTGCCAACTTTTCAGCATTTTAATGAACTTGATTTTTTTTTTAAAAAATCAAGAGTTTAACAAACAAAATTGAAACTATTACACTGTCCAGAATTTTGCTCATTATGAGGTGGAGTTTAACATAAAAGCTCCAACTATCAAAAGTAAACTGAGTGTGAGAGGGGAAAAATTTACAAGGGACCTAAGGGGCAACTTTTTCATGAAAAAGGGTGGTGCGTATATGGAATGACTGCCAGAGGAAGAGGTGGAGGCTGGTACGGGGGTTGCAACATTTAAAAGGCATCTGAACGGGTATATGAATAGGATGTATTTAGAGGAATATGGGCCAAGTGCTGGCCCTAGGACTAGATTAGGTTAGGATATCTGGTCAGCATGGACAAGTTGGACCGAAGGGTCTGTTTCCACACTGTACATCTCTATGACTCTAAGAGCTTAAGTTAAAATAAAAGTACTGAGAGTCAGAGTAATAATACTGCGACTTAGAAATTAGAAATATCCCCAAAGAATAAGAATTGACAAAACATTATTGTTGAGAAACTTTGAAGTGAGTGCCTGATTAGATTAGCTATAACATTGCAAACAGGAGGTATAGTACAAGGTTTCATTTACAAAACCAACATCTCATCCCTATTCCTGTTACGTTTATGCCCAAGGTTACAGGATCTCAGAGTGGATCCCTTTCACTTTGGGGTGAAAGATACAGAAATCTCTGAGAGTCACCCATCTGAGGAGAATTCCCAAGCTCACCTGTCCCAATGCCCATTAACACTTTCAGCTCCTCCTCTAGCCCTTAACTCGGCTCGATGTACTATATTTTCTATCCTTACCCTCACAGGCTCGAAGCTTTCAGACCCTCAGGCTCCTGCTATCAGCGTCGTGCCCAAACTGACAATCCGACCGTCCAAACAGCCTCCTCCCAAGGACTCCGCCAGTATCCCAGACCGCACCGCGAGAACAAGTTTCCTCCTCGGGATTCCGTCAATATCCCAGCGCGCACCGCAAAAACAACTTTCCACCTCCCAAGGACTCCGCCTGTATCC
>NC_057742.1:32381932-32394879 GCF_004010195.1 Chiloscyllium plagiosum | reverse complement strand
TGCCTAAAATAGAGCTCTCATTTACAAAGTATTATTTGGCTAAAGTCACAGACCAATGACACCTGATCCTGTCATTGGTTCACACTGATCTTTATATTCCAGTTCTAAAAAAGGTCAACACTATTTCAAGTTGTTGTAATTTATTAATATTTATCATTGTGATCACCTCATGTAATGAAGTGCTGCTGTTTTGCACTGTATGAGAACTAAGTTCCCAAAGAAATAATTTATTATTATTTATTAAGATTTAAGAAATAAAAAAAATTATAAAACTGGAAACTTCAACACTGAATGAAGACACGTTTGAGAAAATAAATTATTTTGAATATGATACATTTATTAGAGTGATCTTTATTTTTTTAATCTGTGCCCATCAGTTTTCCATACTCACTGTAGTTTCTTGGATTGTTTTACTTGGTGTCTGTTACTGATATGCCTTCTCTAGTCCATCTTCCTTTCTACAATGTCTGATGTTCTCTCACCACGCAAAATATGTGAATCCTTTTGTACCCAATAAGCCTCATTTTATATCTAATAGTGTGACTTCTACAGTTTTGTAAAAATACATCTATATTTCTGCTCTGGATGAGAAGTTCCAACTCAAGGGGATGACAAAAAGCAATGGGAGGGTAAAATGGAATGGGACCTTTATCACATAAGCACATGTTCTTTATGACTTCACACTGATCAGTTCAATTCAGACAATTTCTGTCTAACTGTTCAACCCATAAGTTCAAACACATTGAAAGTAAGACTAGACGTTGTAAAATGTCATCTCATCCTGAAATCTGTTAGCGCTATACCTAAGGTTACTTAAACTGCAGTTTATTTCTTCTCTCTCTTCCCTTAGTCCACTTATGATGTTTGATTTGAAAACCATTGGAACCAACTGTATTTTCTACTTGCAGCCTCATTGATAAAAATAATCCACTCTTTCTCTCTACTCCATTGTTATTCTGAACTTTAACTATATTTCTTTATTTACAACTTTATATTGAGAAGAACTGTAATGTTGAACTTTTAACTTATTTCTTTATTTTTCTGCTTTGTACCTGCGATTTTGTACCCAGGTATCTTGAATGGCTGTGAATGGCAACATTGTAAACTTTTCACTGTACTCCTGTATCTGTACTTGAGTACATGTGACAATAAAACCTAAACCCAATTCTAATTCTAACTCTAATTCTAATTCACTGTAACCTTTCTTTTATTGTTCCATTTTATATCTTCCATGGTTTCACCTTTCATCTTGCTGTGTAATACCATGGTACAATATAGACCATTGGCATTTAATCAGATTCAAGTAATTTTGTCTTCATTCAATTATATAAGATCCTAGCATTTCACTGACAGATTTTGTTTTGTATTTTTAGCAAACATTTCCTGGCTTTGCCCCCAGTCAATTGATAAATATGCATTTTTACTATCCAAGAAAGGAAACCTTTGGAAATTTGCATTTTAGGATCTCATCAGCATATTAACTGAAACTTTAGCATAGAGTTAGTATTCCTGCCTTGGATTCATATGTTAGAGGGTTCAAATCTGCTCCATATTGCAATGGAGACTGAACCTCTGGTACAAAATTTGCAGTTGACATTCAGACATGTGCTTGTGCCAAATGATTGAGGTTCTGAGCCCTCCACTGCACTTTTCAATGGACTCCATAAAACTTTGTTGTACAGGCCATTTAAAATCATCATTTCAGCTTGGCTAAGGATGGTTATGGCCAAAAATTAATGCAAAAGTGTGGACTGTTAGCCAGCTTATGAATCCTTCCTTTACTCCCCACTCTTGTCTACAGGGGGAGAATATGAAGACATATTGTGTCCAATGCTGAGATCGATATTAGATAATCTACCTGGTTTTATACTTATTTGACTTTTTCACTTTGGCTTGATGCAACTTAATGGTTTTCTGAGTTATTTCAGGGAACAGCTACAATACAACTACATTACGATGGGTTCACAGTCACGCCAGACTGAGTAAGGCCAACAGATTGCCTGACACTGTCACAGAAATTTTTTCCAAGTATGTTTGTAATGCTGGTACACAGTAAAATAACTTCATGAGGGCTGGTATTCTGTCACCAAGTCTCCCTTTATTTACATGTGCACGGTGCGTGGACTTTGACCAGCTAGCTCTGAGCCAATCCCTAAAATGAGGAGAACTCCTGGCACTGCAGTTTATGTCTGTCAGTCCGTACTCCCTGACTGGACAAGATTAACAGCCCTAACCAAGAAACTCATAAACTATGATGTCCATTTGTCTGCCCTCACTCCAATCACTACATCCCTCCCCTCTAAGTCCTGGGACGCAAACCTATTCTTTCTCTGTAACTTCTCCTGTGGCATTTTCACACCAGGTCCGATTCCTCTGACTCTACCTCAGATACTGGCAGTGCCTACTGGGCTGTAGCCCACTGCTTGCACCCAGAGCGACTTAGAAGAAATTCATCTTCTTCTTCAGGTAGTAAAGGCACGTAGACTGTGACATCTGCTGTGTCCATCTCAATCTCTGAGATTTCTTTGACACTTGATGGAGTGGGGAACACCTGGGTTCTGATAGACTGTTAACTAGTTTACAAGCCCTTTCTTTACTCTACAATTTGACTCCAGGGGGAGACTATGAAGTCAAATTGTGTACAATGCTGAGATCAATGTGAGATAATCTACCTGGTTTTATACTTACTTGACTTTTTCACTGGGGTTTGATGCAACTAAATGGATTGATAGGTCATTTCAGGGGACAGCTAAAATGCAATTGCATTGCAATGTAATCACTATCACTTGAAGGACAGACCAGCACATTGTCTGTCACTGTCAAACAGTTATCATTTCTTCACACAGAACTTTTCTAAATAAATTTGTAATGATGGCACTTTTCAAAATATATTTGTAATGCTGATGACGAGGTGCTGCATTTTGGGAAAGCAAATCTTAGCAGGACTTATACACTTAATGGTAAGGTCCTAGGGAGTGTTGCTGAACAAAGACACCTTGGAGTGCAAGTTCATAGCTCCTTGGAAGTGGAGTCGCAGGTAGATAGGATAGTGAAGAAGGCGTTTGGTATGCTTTCTTTTATTGGTCAGAGTATTGAGTACAGGAGTTGAGATGTCATGTTGCGGCTGTACAGGACATTGGTTAGGCCACTGTTGGAATATTGCGTGCAATTCTGGTCTCCTTCCTATTGGAAAGATGTTGTGAAACTTGAAAGGGCTCAGAAAAGATTTACAAGGATGTTGCCAGAGTTGGAGGATTTGAGCTATAGGGAGAGGCTGAACAGGCTGGGGCTGTTTTCCCTGGAGCGTTGCAGGCTGAGGGGTGACCTTATAGAGGTTTCCAAAATTATGAGGGGCATGGATAGGGTAAATAGGCAAAGTCTTTTCCCTGGGGTTGGGGAGTCCAGAACTAGAGGGCATAGGTTTAGGATGAGAGGGGAAAGATATAAAAGAGACCTAAGGGGCAACTTTTTCACGCAGAGAGTGGTACGTGTATGGAATGAGCTGCCAGAGAAACTGGTGGAGGCTGGTACAATTGCAACATTTAAGAGGCATTTGGATGGGTATATGAATAGGAAGGGTTTGGAGGGACATGGGCCAGGTGCTGGCAAGTGGGACTTGATTGGGTTGGGATATCTGCTTGGCATGGATGGGTTGGACTGAAGGGTTTGTTTCCATACTGTGCATCTCTATGACCCTATGACTCAGAATTTTATAAGCTCACTACTAAGATAATAAGTACTAACAGCTGAAATTACTGAAATTGAATATTCATTATTTTGTAGAAATGACTGTAACTAAGATATAATCGTTTGCCATTTTAAGAGTTAATAATTTGAATGAAACACTATAGAACAATTTGTCCATTATTTAGTTTAGGGGCATTATATAAAATTGCATTTTCCCAAACAATCCCAAGAAAGTAGTTTGCTCAGCAGAGATCATTTCTACACTAATCAGTGCGTCTAATAATCAGGCAATCAACAAGCTGCTTTCTCTTTAATTCAACAAAGACGTATGTTCAGAATCAGTGGTGTGCTTACTGCTTTTTGTCATTTATATAAATGATTTTGATGTGAATATAAGAGGTATGGTTAGTAAGTTTGCAGCTGTCACTAAAATTGGCAGTGTAGTAGATAGCAAAGAAGGTTACCTCAGAGTACAATAGGATCTTGATTAGATGAGCCAATGGGCAAAGGCATAGAGTTTAATCGAGATAAATGTGAGGTGCTATATTTTGGCTGGGCAAATCGAGACAAGACTTATACACTTAATGGTAAGGTCCTGGAGAGTCTTACCAAATGCAAAGACATTGGAGTGTCGGTTCATAGTCCCTTGAAAATGGAATCGCAGATAGAGAGGGTAGTGAAGAAGGTATTTGGTAGCTTGCCTTTATTGGTCAGTGCATTGAGTAGAGACCTTGGGAGGTATGCTGCCACTGTACAGGACATTGGTTAGGCTACTTTTGGAATACTGTGCTCAATTCTGGTTTCCTTGTTATAGGAAAGATTTACAAGAGTGTTACCAGGGCTAAAGGATTTGAGCTATCGAGAGAGACTGAATAAGCTGGGATATTTTCTCTGGAGCATTGGAGGCTGAGAGGTGACCTTGTAGAGTTTTATAAAATCATGAGGGGCATGACTAGGGTAATTGGACAAGGTCTTTTCCTCAGGATAGCAGAGTTCAAAACTAAAGGGCATAGTTTTAAGTTGAGAGGGATAAGATTTAAAAGGGATCTAAGGGGCAACTTTTTCACACAGAGGGTGATGCATGCATGGAATGAACTGTCAGAGGAAGTGGTGGAGGCTAATACAATTATAATATTTAAAAGGCATCAGGACGGATGTATGAATAGGAAGCGTTTGGAGGGATATGGGCCAAATGCTGACAAATAGGACTAGATTAATTTAGGATATCTGGTCGGCATGGATGAGTTGGACTGAAGGGTCCATTTCCATATTATACATTGCTATGACTGTATGACTCTAATAACAAAAGGTGGGAGAAAAACTATTTAGTAGCTATCTAAATTAGCAAGAAGGGAACATAAACAACCAGCATTGAACAGTGAATGTGAGACTGTAGTCAGTCCTTGTGCTTGACTTATCTGTGAGGGGAATATGGCTGATTTAGATTCCAATTTAAATTACAACTCATCAAGTTTGTACATAGGGAGTCTTGACTTCAGCATGGAAGCCAAGTCATTTAGGACCAAAAATGCACAGGTCGGAAAATTGGTTTTTTGCTCATCACTCAGAGGAACTAAAGGATTTGGAAGCTCAAGTAGCCAAATTGTTAAGTATGAATGCTCAGGCACATAAAACAAGAAAATGTAAATCGAAAGTTGACTTCCACTTTCCAGCTTCCATTCTTCTTATTGTCAGAAAAATAGTTATGATTGGTGGACCGAGATACTACATATTCCTGCTCCACAACTGCAAAATAGTGTTGCCCGACCATTCAAAATTATTCATGCTGGGACCAGGCATTAGATCATTCATATAACCATACTTTGGAGCAGCTTTCAGAAGAACAAAGTTTTGAGAAAAAGGATAGAAACATGTTTTGAGAAGGTTTTTTTTAAATGCAGTATGCTGTTAGTACCTGGGATTCAATACCTGAAAAAGTATCAGAAGCAGATTCAACAGTAACTTGCGAAAGGAAATTGGATGCATTCTTGAAAACAAAAAAGCAAGGGTTAAGACAAAAAGCAGTAAATTGGAATTGAGTGAATGGCTCTCAAATAGGTTGCATAGGCAAGAGGTATAGGTAGGCCTTCTTCTGCACTGCAAAATTTTATGATTTTATGAATGTATTGTTTCATATCCGTGTAATTCCCTTTCTATCCTTACAATTTCAATGTTCTTCTCTAAGCTCATTTAGCTCCCTCCTGCTCAACTGATTGATCACTGCATGGAACAGTGAACGTTCCTGAATGGCCTTTTGTAACACAATACTGGAAAATGCATAAGGATAATTTTATTTGATTTGTCCTTGGGATGTTGTAAAATTGGAATTCCCAACTTCCATACTTTTGAAAGACCCAGTCAACTGGCTGCAGCTTAGTTTGGTTTGTGTAATAATACTACTCCTTTTTTTCAAGTTTGTGTGCATCTCAGGAAGGTTCATTGTTCCTGAGTTTGGGAATTTGGTAGGAAATAGTCAAATCATCAACATGAATCAGTGCCTTATCACACAAATGAAAAGGGTTAATGAACCAACACAAAGTGGGTCATTCATAGTTACTGTAATATTTCTTTTGAACCATGTGCACACTTGCTCAATACACCTTTATAGGTGTGAATATGTTTCAATACAACTCCAAAATAACCATTGTCCATATGGCCTAGATTGTGAGCTACTTCATGATTTGAGCCATCATCCAGTACTTTCCTGACCAAAATAGGCAAACTTACCTGCGTATAGACAAAGTGGCCCACTGACCAGTATATGCAAAACCTTGTCAATTTCAAATTGGTGAAGACTAAGGGTACCCAGAACATTATTCTGGCTAGCTAATATGAATGGATTCAATGCAACACTCTAATTGCCTCATTGAAAACAAAAGGACTTGAATTACATAACTGTCTTAGGAAACTATAACAATCATATTTCCTTATATATGTTATTGTATCAACATTTTAATTATTATTATTATTATGCTAATATAAACATATTCTTCATTATTGAATGGCAGGTTAGATAGGCCAAATGGCTTAATTCTGCTTCAACATCTTATAGTCTTACGGTCAACAGCAACTGACAAAACGATAGGATCAAAAAAATTGGAATGAGCTTGGCAAAAATCATGCTATGCAGCTGCAGGCCCAACATATTGCTTGCGAAATATTAATCTGGTTTCTTCCATTCATGAAACTCTCTGTTGTGGTAAGAGAAGCCACTGATTTCTGCACTATTCACTCCCCTGTCACCTGCTAGTTTCATGGTTACTTTCAGTCTATGTTTGCTTTCAATTTTGGTTTAACTGGATGAGCAGAGTGGAATTTTTCATTGTATGCAGTCAGTCAATAACAAACCTCCTGTGCCGATAGTTCACCTGGTCAGGTTGGTAGTGCAACAATTGATGCGATTTGACATACAGAAACTTTTGAAATTTTATGGGCTTCCCAACATAGAGATCCCCCAGTTCAACATGAAATTGGAAACTTCACTGAGATTTGCCCATGTTGGAAAATGGATAACAGCAGTGCAGCATGGAATCCTTGTTACTTAAATTGTTTATGGATTTGAATGGCACTGGCAATGCCAGGTCTTATTACCTACCCTTAAATGGGTGGCTTGTTGAACCATTGCAGAGGAAAGTTAAGAGTCAACCACATTGCTTTGGATCTGTAGTTTCATGTTGGCCAGACCAGTTGAAATTGGCAAACTTATTTCCCTAAAGAGCATTTGTCAATGATATAGGCTTTTTGCAACAATTGACGCCAGTTTTGTTGTTTCTATCACTGAAACTATATTTATGTTGCAGATTGATTGATTGAATTGAAATTCCACCAGCTACCATGATGGAATTTAAATCCATGCCTCGAGAACATTAAGATAGTCCTCTAGGTTGCAGTCCAATTACATTACTCTGCCACCAGAGTATGGATTAAGTTGCATTTCTTCATTACAAATCTACTCAAAATGATCTGGTTAACAGTCCTCAATGAGGTTGGTGAGGACTGTGGAGTAAAAGAGCTTGAAAGTTAGAAGGAGGTGGGAAAATCCAGGGTGAAGCCTACCAACAAGTTGTTGGTAAGCCCCACTATGGATTTTCCCTGACTGTACTCATGAGGAATGCTGCTTTATCTGTTAGCGTGGCACCCCTGCTCTCAATATCTAGCTGATGGTTCATGTGTTTCAGGGTATAATTTTTTCATTTTAGAAATTAAATTCTTAACTGTAGGAATTAGCTTACATGCATTTAAAATAAGGATTTATTATCCTTAAAAGGTTAAACTCCGGTTGAGTTAACAGTTTAACAGCTAGGAAGGCAAGACCATAAAATTATAGCTGGGTTTACTTAGCTAGAAAGCTGAAGATGTGATACATGCAATACTTGAAACAAGTGTAGTCCAGAAAAATGTTTTTGATTTGCAAGTTAGATAATAGTAGAGGTGAATTCGTTTTTTTTCATTTATACATGAGATGTGGGCATCACTGGCTGCACTTGCATTTATTGTTCATTCTTATATGACTTTCAGAAGGTGGTGGTGAGTTGCCTTCTTGAAGTGCTCCAGTCGGTTTGGTGTAGGTAGATGCACAATGCCATGAGGGAGGGGTTTCCAGGATTTTGACCCAGGGACGCTGAAGGATCAGCAATACATTTCCAAGTCAGGATGGTGAGTGACTTGAAAAGCATTCAGAAAAAAAACAAAAGGTTGTAAAAACCCATTCGCATCATCAGGTCAAAAAAAAAAATTAAGTGAGTACTCACTCATTTTAAGCTCATTTTGAGGAGATCTTACAGAAGGCTAAACATTAGAAAAGGGAATGGAGCTTAGGTAAGGTTTCTGGTTTCACTATATTTGGCGGTTTTTGCTGAGACAGTTATTTGCAGTTTGGACTTTGTGGATTTGCAGCTCACTAAAAGAGATAACTGAAGCAAATGATAGCTTGATAGGCATGCGCTGTAAATAAAGTAAAACGCTAACATCATCATTGACTGTGTGAAAAGTGGGTGACACTTGATGTTAGTTTGAATTTTGTGAGACAAGTGGAAAGATGAGTTTAGTTTCAAACTAGTGGAAGAATGAAGAGTGTTCCATACAGAGAACAATAATTAATAATCATTTGAATTAACTGGGAATTATTGAAAAGGTAATCAGAACAAAGGATTAATGTACCCACAGTCCAGAGAGGGTAAATGAAAATTTAACATTGAAGAATAGCTGGGCCTTTTTCCAGCAAATTCCCAATAAGATGATGGCATACATTTTTAAAATTTGTTCAAGTGATGTGGATGTTGCTGGCTAAGCCAGTATTTATTGCCCATCCCCAGGTGGTCTGGAGAAAGTAGTGGTGAGCTTTCTTGAACTGACGCTATGTATGTGATTTCAGGGCACCTACTGTTCAGTGAGGAAGGGAGATCCCAGGTCATGATCCAGTAATGGTGAAGGAACAGCAATATACCTCCAGGTCAAGATGGTGTGTGGTTTGGAGGTGAATTTGGCTTTGCTTCTTAGCACTCATTCATTTTATGCTTATTTGAAGCCTGTGTCGCTTGCATTGCTTTTTTAGTGCAAAGGAAAAGGCAGCAGCTTGTCATGTTTGGGAGTCCTGAACAGTCAAGGAGCTAGATATGTTGCTGTAGGGCATTGTGTGAGGTCAGGGATTGGGCCACAGTCAGCCCTGCATGCATTATCATGAATCTTTTGCTCTTGTCCTTTTAGGTAGTTCCTACAGAACTAAAGATTGAGATGTTCTATAAGAGATTATTTTGGGAAGTTAGAAGCAATCCTGAGTGCATAATGTACATCATTATGAATTACATTGTTAGATTCAGTGTATTTGGGTTAACTAGTTTGCTGAATATACGATAAACTCTTTTGTTTAAAAATGTGATGTCTTGTGGTGTAGCTGTACTGGTTAAAAAGTTTAATATTTCTTCTTTACTCTTAACACCCCCAACTGGATCAAAACATTCTTCGGGAAAATCGGGTCCATTGCACTTGATGTCAGACAGTCACAGTTCATTAAGTAGCTGATCACTATTGATAGTATTTAAATACATACTTAACCACAAAACTCACAAAATCTTGTGAGCTTTAACTGGGAAACTTGTGAAACATTAACGATTCCAGGATGATTCGCACTGGCATTCCCCAGGGGATGAGACCCTTCTATTTCTGAATTTATATTAACAATATAGAGTTTGGAGTGCAGGGGAAAATTTCATAGTTTGTGGATGATACAAAATTTGAAAGCATTGTAAATTTTGAGGAGAATTTCAAAAGTACATTGATAAGTTGATTGAACAGGCAGACAGGTGGTAAGTGATGTTCAATGCAACAAGTAACAAATGATATGTTTTGGTAGAAGGAACATGAAGAAACAGTATAAAATTAATATAGCGATCTCAAGGGTGTGCAAAGAGTCAGACATGGGAGGAAACATACATATGCTGTTAAAGATGGTGGAATAGTTGGAGAAATCAGTTACTTTTCATAACAAATCCTAGAATTTATTGATAGTGCCATAGGGTACAAGAGCAAGGAAATTATATTAAATATGTTTAACAAACTGGGCAGACCTCGGTTGGCATAGTGTATACAGTTTGGTTATCACATTCTAAGAAGGATGCACACAAAATGTTTATGAGAATGGTCCCAGGAATGAGAAATTTCTGTTGTAAAGGTTAAGTGGAAAAGTTGAGATTGTTTCTCTTGTGGAGGTGAAAGCTAAAAGAAGATTTGATTGAATTAACAAAAGAACTCAAGTTAGAATAAACAAGGAGAAACTTTTGGATTGTAAAAGGGTCAAGAGTAAGAAGGCACAGATTTTAAGTGACTTGGAAAGGAAGCACATTTTTCACAAAACAAGTGTGCAAGTTAGGTGGATGGGCCATAGTCCAGGGATGTGCTGTCTAGGTTGAATAGCCATGAGAAATGCAAGGTTACAGGGATGTGGTGGGTGTGTTTTGTTGGGATCCTCTTTGGAGGATCAGTATGGACTCAATGCAGTGAATGGCCAGCTTCCACACTCTGGGATTCTATGGTCTATGATCCTAAGTAGGTTGGCTCTGCGATGAATTGCCTGGATGTGTGATTGAGGCAGGTTCAATTGAGGCAGTCACAAGGGTGCTAGATGTAAACTTAAATAGATATAATGTCACGTCGGATCCACAGTGAGCTGGTAAGATGGATACAGACGGGTTTGGTCTTAGAAGACAAAGAGTAGTGGTGGGAGGGTGTTTTTTTTCTGATTGATTAGTGGTGTTCTGCAGGTATCCCCTGTTTTTTGTAATATATATAAATGATCTAGATGAGAATGTAGTTGGTCTAATTAGTGGGTTTGTGGATGACACAAAGATTGCGGGTGCTGTGGATAGTGAGGAGGATTGCCAGAGGAGACAGCAGGATATAGATAGGCTGGTGAAATGGATAAATGGCAGTTGGAATTTAATCTGGACAAATAGAACATGATGAATTTTGGAAGGTCTAATGCAAGATGCAATATCGTAAATAGCACAACCCTTAGAAGCACTACAGTGCAGTACAGACATACAGTTCCACAGTTCCTTGAAAGTACTCAATCAAGACCTCAGTCACGTTTCCTGACTCCACAGCAAGATAGCCTTGTTAATTCCTGATCCATCCCACTATTCCTTACACCACCCTTAAAACTTAATTGCTGTGATTATTTATATCAACCTGCTAAACTTTTCTCATATCCTCCCTTTATGTTTATTGCCAGTTTTCCTGCGCTGGATTCTTTGTGTATTCTGCTTTACTTTCAGTTGCATAAGATATTATCTACAATCTTCACCTGTCTGTATTATTCTAACTTTTACTCCCTTTGCCATTCCCCTAGTCAGAATAGTTTCCTTTAATCAACCTGTTCAGACATGTTAAGACACATCTCTGGGGCAGACAGGTCTTGAATCCAGATATTCTGTCCCTGAGGCAGGGGGACTACCACTGCATCACAAGAGCCCACTCCTGGTGCAACTAAGCGTACCTTGCATCCAATCTATTTGTATCTTGAATGCATTGTTCAATTACTGCTATTTTCATTCCCTAGACCTAGATTGAGCATGATATTATTCTATATTCATTAACAACATCCTAATTACTTAAACTGACCAATATATTTTAGGAATTCTTTACCTTTCATATCCTTTACTCTTATGTACCACCAGTATTTAGGTTCATTTAAGCCAGAGGCCCCAGTTTCAAGTCCTACCCCTGGAGCACCTTTATAGAGTAGCTATTAGTTTTTGAATGTGGTCTGTATCTTTAGTCAATTTGTATGCCATGTAATGGGAAGTCAATTGCAGTTGAAATTGAATACAGAGAAATTAGAAGCTGTGGAATTTCCTCCCTGCCTTTCTCTCAACTCTCTCCATCAAAATACACCTCCAAACTTTTACCTTTGATCAGGCTTGGCTCCACATCCTAATATTTTCTACGTCAAATTGTCATTTCTAATGTCCCTGTGAAGTGCACTATCATTGTTTTCATACATTTTTAAAAGGTGCTATATTAATGAAAGTTGTTGATGTGATGCATCTTTGGAAGAAGAATGAATGCAGCGCCTATGTATTCTAGGTTACCCAGAACCACATCACTGAAAGTAAGGAACATTTCATAGGATGTTCACAATTAAATCAGGTCATTTGGCCCAACAAGTCCATACCAGTGTTCATGCTCTACATGAAATTTCTCCCCCTACTTTTCCTCTAATCCTATCAAAAAATATGCAATCATTTTGCTTTTTTTTGCAGCAGGAATGAGGCGTAAGTGAGGTCGGAGCACAGAGGCTGTTGGGAAGGTTAGTGAGTGCTATTTAAGTACTTACCTCGAAGCTAGTGGTCTTTTTTGCAGCAGAGAGCAGTGGGAGCTGGGCAGAAGTGTGGTTGGAGCACAGAGGCTGTTGGGAAGGTTAGTGAGTGCTATTTAAGTACTTACCTCGAAGCTAGTGGTCTTTTTTGCAGCAGAGAGCAGTGGGAGCTGGGCAGAAGTGTGGTTGGAGCACAGAGGCTGTTGGGAAGGTTAGTGAGTGCTATTTAAGTACTTACCTCGAAGCTAGTGGTCTTTTTTGCAGCAGAGAGCAGTGGGAGCTGGGCAGAAGTGTGGTTGGAGCACAGAGGCTGTTGGGAAGGTTAGTGAGTGCTATTTAAGTACTTACCTCGAAGCTAGTGGTCTTTTTTGCAGCAGAGAGCAGTGGGAGCTGGGCAGAAGTGTGGTTGGAGCACAGAGGCTGTTGGGAAGGTTAGTGAGTGCTA
>NC_057742.1:32343879-32379823 GCF_004010195.1 Chiloscyllium plagiosum | reverse complement strand
GATCCACAGTGAGCTGGTAAGATGGATACAGACGGGTTTGGTCTTAGAAGACAAAGAGTAGTGGTGGGAGGGTGTTTTTTTTCTGATTGATTAGTGGTGTTCTGCAGGTATCCCCTGTTTTTTGTAATATATATAAATGATCTAGATGAGAATGTAGTTGGTCTAATTAGTGGGTTTGTGGATGACACAAAGATTGCGGGTGCTGTGGATAGTGAGGAGGATTGCCAGAGGAGACAGCAGGATATAGATAGGCTGGTGAAATGGATAAATGGCAGTTGGAATTTAATCTGGACAAATAGAACATGATGAATTTTGGAAGGTCTAATGCAAGATGCAATATCGTAAATAGCACAACCCTTAGAAGCACTACAGTGCAGTACAGACATACAGTTCCACAGTTCCTTGAAAGTACTCAATCAAGACCTCAGTCACGTTTCATGACTCCACAGCAAGATAGCCTTGTTAATTCCTGATCCATCCCACTATTCCTTACACCACCCTTAAAACTTAATTGCTGTGATTATTTATATCAACCTGCTAAACTTTTCTCATATCCTCCCTTTATGTTTATTGCCAGTTTTCCTGCGCTGGATTCTTTGTGTATTCTGCTTTACTTTCAGTTGCATAAGATATTATCTACAATCTTCACCTGTCTGTATTATTCTAACTTTTACTCCCTTTGCCATTCCCCTAGTCAGAATAGTTTCCTTTAATCAACCTGTTCAGACATGTTAAGACACATCTCTGGGGCAGACAGGTCTTGAATCCAGATATTCTGTCCCTGAGGCAGGGGGACTACCACTGCATCACAAGAGCCCACTCCTGGTGCAACTAAGCGTACCTTGCATCCAATCTATTTGTGTCTTGAATGCATTGTTCAATTACTGCTATTTTCATTCCCTAGACCTAGATTGAGCATGATATTATTCTATATTCATTAACAACATCCTAATTACTTAAACTGACCAATATATTTTAGGAATTCTTTACCTTTCATATCCTTTACTCTTATGTACCACCAGTATTTAGGTTCATTTAAGCCAGAGGCCCCAGTTTCAAGTCCTACCCCTGGAGCACCTTTATAGAGTAGCTATTAGTTTTTGAATGTGGTCTGTATCTTTAGTCAATTTGTATGCCATGTAATGGGAAGTCAATTGCAGTTGAAATTGAATACAGAGAAATTAGAAGCTGTGGAATTTCCTCCCTGCCTTTCTCTCAACTCTCTCCATCAAAATACACCTCCAAACTTTTACCTTTGATCAGGCTTGGCTCCACATCCTAATATTTTCTACGTCAAATTGTCATTTCTAATGTCCCTGTGAAGTGCACTATCATTGTTTTCATACATTTTTAAAAGGTGCTATATTAATGAAAGTTGTTGATGTGATGCATCTTTGGAAGAAGAATGAATGCAGCGCCTATGTATTCTAGGTTACCCAGAACCACATCACTGAAAGTAAGGAACATTTCATAGGATGTTCACAATTAAATCAGGTCATTTGGCCCAACAAGTCCATACCAGTGTTCATGCTCTACATGAAATTTCTCCCCCTACTTTTCCTCTAATCCTATCAAAAAATATGCAATCATTTTGCTTTTTTTTGCAGCAGGAATGAGGCGTAAGTGAGGTCGGAGCACAGAGGCTGTTGGGAAGGTTAGTGAGTGCTAATTAAGTAGGTGTGTTCTAGACCCCAGGTCCTACACAGTTGGGCCTCCTCTAACCTAATTAAGAGTCCACAAACTCACAGCTAAAAAAAAGGAGGTCGAGGGAAGTGTCTGGTGAGAAAAGAGATTATGCCACAGGTTGAAGCGGGTGAAGACATGACTGCCAAGCTGATTCAGTGTGCTGTGTGCATGATGTGGGAGGTCAGGGACACTGATGGTGTCTCTGGCTCTTAAAGCTGTGGAAAGTGTGTACACATTCAGCTTCTGAAGGAACATGTTGCAGCACTGAAGAAAGAACTTGATGACCTCAGGCTCATCTGAGAGAACGAGAATTTTCTGGACAGGACCTTCAGCGAGGTCCTTACACTGAGCATACCAGAAGAGAGAAGGGAGATGACGATGAGGAAGGAAGAGATGATTCAAGTACAAGAAACCCTGGGGAAGTACCTTTTGTGAACAGGTTGACTTTCCTGGAAACTGTTGAGATAGACGACACTGCCAGTCCGAGAAGCAGACAGATCGGCCAATCGAAAATTGGCGTGGAGGCAGAGCTGAGGAGTCAGACATCATGCAGAGCCATGGCAATAGGGGACTCCATAGTGAGAGGGACTGAAAGGGGTTTCTGTGGCAACAGATGGGACTTGAGGATGGTGTGTTGCCTATCTGGTGCCAGGATCCAGGACGTCACTGACAGAGTGCAGGGAATCCTCGAAGGAGAAGGTGAAGAGCCAGAGGTGGTGGTGCATATCGGCACAAATGATGTCGGGAAGAAGAGGTGGGACATTCTACAATGGGACTTCAGAGAACTCGGAAGAAGGCTGAAAAGCAGGACTTCCAGAGTGGTTATCTCTGGTTTGCTTCTAGTTCCTCGGGCTGGAGAGGGCAGGAACAGGGAGACAATGGACTTGAATGTGTGGCTGAGGAACTGGTGCAGGAAGCAAGGATTTAAATTATTGGATCACTGAGGTATGTTTTGCAGTAAGGATAAATTATACAAGAGGGATGGGTTGCACCTTAATAGGTGGATGACCAGCATTCTGGCAGGTAGGTTTGCCACTGCAACACAAGTGTGTTTAAACTAAGTAGTGGGGGGGGGTGAGGGGAAAAACTGGAAATTCAAGAAGGAAGTCAAAGGGAAGGTGAGAATAAGAGAAGTTAAGATAGACAACAGAATCAATGGAGCAGAAAACTCAAAAAGGGATCATAAAGTACGGTCAAGTGAAATAGGGATTGATAGGAAGGGTGAGGGGAGTAACAAATAAAAATATTATATATGAATGCACGAAGCATAAGAAATAAGGTGGATGAGCTTGAGGCTCAGTTGGAAATTTGCGGGTATGATGTTGTGGAGATAACAGATGTGGCTTCAAGTAGACAGACCCTGGGAAATGAATATTCAAGGCTATACGTACTATCGAAAGGACAGACTGATGGGCAGAGAGGGTGGGGTGGCCCTATTGATGAGGAATGATATTCAGTCCCTTGCGAGGGGGGACATAGAATCTGGAGATGTAGAGTCAGTATGGATAGAGCTGAGAAATTCTAAGGTTAAAAGGTCCTAATGGGAGTTATCTACAGGCCCCAAACAGTAATCTGGATGTAGTGTGTAAGTTGAATAAGGAGTTGAAATTGGCCTGTCGCAAAGGTATTACTACAATTGTTATGGGGGATTTCAACATGCAGATAGACCGGGAGAATCAGGATGGTACTGGACCCCAAGAAAGCGAGTTTGTGGAGTGCCTCTGAGATGGATTCTTACAGCAGCTTGTACTGGAGCCTACCAGGGAGAAGGCAATTCAGGATCTGGTGTTGCGCAATGAACCAAATTTGATCGGAGAGAAGTTTAAGTCTGCAATTTGAGAGAGAAGGGAGGATTGGAAGTGTCAGTATTGCAGTTGAACAAAGGGAACTATAGAGATGTGAGGGAGGAGCTAGCCAAAGTTCAATGGTTCAATAAGCAAGCTTTCTTTTCAATCTTGATTATTTTTAAAATTACCAGCAAGTTCTACTTCTTAACCACTCTATAGCTACAGAAACTCTACACTGAGTGTATTTCTTTCAGATGACATGCACATCACTATCATTCCTAAGAGCCTTTTGTGGTAGAGACACATGCGGGCCATACCATGTGAAGATGGCAGATTTCCTTCCTCAAAGGGAGGGAAACTAATGAAACCATTTTGAACAGCAATTTATGATACTTTTGATTTTATATTTTATGAGTTGAATTTAAATGTCCACCAATTATGTGTTTCAGAGGTAGGGTTTGAATTCTAACTCTGGAGCAATAATATAGGCCCTGAAAGTATTAGTGCAATGACATTGCCATTGCACTATGTTCACTCCTAGCCAGTGATCAGTTTATGTTTAAGGCTTCTAATGTTGAACTCTAACACATGGCTTATCAGGCACTTACTTTGGGGTATGTCTGATTTCATCCCTGCTACTTCCTACAGTGTTTGCTGGTCATGACTGGTCTAACTCACATCAAACTGTTTCATAACTTTGAGAGAAACCACCTCTCAGTCTTCTTGAAAGAAAAGCTTATTAAGTCTTTCCAGATTTAAACTGTCTGTTGAATCTGTATTGTTGCTAAATTTGTTTCAATGTTTAACAATGATCACAGTTCATGTGAATCTTCCTCATTGAAACTATTGCTTTGTTTATGAGATTGAAAGGGATGCAGCTGTGAACTTAGTTCTATTTAACTGTCATTATTTCCATCTTGGTAGGTTACTGCTTCTCCAAAGTAAGCCACCATTTCCTGTCTCATTCTGAGACAATGTCATTATTGCATAAAGTTTGATATAATTTTTTTCTTTTCAATGTCCGTTCAATTTCCTGTCATGGAAACATATGTTACATGAAATAGTTTTAAATTTTCTTTTATTGTAGCTACCTTCATTATCATGAAATAAATGTTGCTTTACAGAGGAAACATCCTACGAGTGCTGGAAAATTGAATAGAAACTGAAAATGCTGCAAAATACTCAACAGGCTTGGTTGCATCCAGGAGATAGAAGAGATAGAAAACATTCATTGATTCAAAACATTAACTCTGTTTCTCTCTTCACAGTTTCTGCCAGACCTTTCTGAGCTGTTTCTGTTTTCATTATAATTTTGATCAATATTGATTAGTTTGTAAAATGCATGATACCTCATTCATCCACTATTACTATTGTTGTTTTCCATGTACATACTGTAATAACAGGCAAAAACAAACAAAACTTAAGTCCCTACCATCTCAAATGTAAAATTGTTAATGACATATGGTTCGATGTAGACTTGTTTGCAAGAAGGACTGGGAATAGCAAATGTTCCAGAATAAATGTGGCCAGCTTGGGAACATTGCTCAGGATCTACTTTTCATGGCATGGATCTTGAGTATCTGGTTTTGAGGCAGCAGTTTCAGGCCTTTCATGACCAGCAAACACTGTAGGAAGTAACAGGGGTGAAATCAGACATGTCTCAAATTAGGTGCCTCATAATCCATGTCAATAGTTCCCGATGCAGGCAGAATTTTGAACTAACTGAACATGTCAGATTGCTGCACATATCTAGTGCTGAATACACTGCTAAATGGCTGCATGCACCAACAGCAGTTTGTTCAAGGATATCCTCACTTAAAGCTAGTCTGCATCACTATGATGGCTGGAATAGATACTGGAACTATTTATGGACAAGACTTTGAGTTAGAAGACAAAATTACTACACATTAGGTTGGAAAGCATGCTCCAACTTCTTCTGATTCTGTACCAAAGCATCATTACAGTATCCAATGGCCTAATCTTTAACATTTCATCTAATGACATGACATTCCTTGTATCCATGCTGTCCATTCATGTACAGGTTGCAGATTCAAGTCATGAGCTATAGTCAAAGGATATTCCACATCATCATTTGTCCTGGTGCCCAAATGCAGATGTCACATTTGACTGCTGCAGAATGAAGGCATCTTGACTGCTGCCAGAATACCAGATGTTGACCTACGTAGTGCATAGCATGTCACACCAGCTTTAAGGAATGGACATTTCTTTCTAAGTTCTAATGCATTTAAGAACTGATATGTGGCACCTGGTAAGAAACGTGGTCAATGTTACGCTACACAAGTAGAAGACCTGTAATTCCCGTGATGCGGTGCATTCGTTCTGTCTGCTTGTTTTTGGCAGGAGTAACTGAAAGTTATTCAACAGTCTCAGAATATACAGTTCAGTAATTTCTCTTATGCAAAAATGGATGGAAAAGTGGGAGGTGTTGCATGGAACATTGAACACAGTTTGATAGGAATTGAGGCAATTGATCAAACCACCACAAACAATGGCATTGCAGTCATTGCCCTACACTGAGATTGCAGTTATGGTAGGTGGTATGTGAATGCAAGGATCTCCTCAGTAAAGTACAGTTATCTGACACACTGCTCTGCACTGTTTCTCTCCACCCAGATGTTACCAGACTTGCTGAGTTTCTTTAGCACTTCATTTCATTTTATCACTTGGGAAGTTTGATAGGACTTGAGACATAGGAAACTGCTCCCAGAAGGTGCTGCTGCAAATAGAATGGAGCTCAGATGTGCATTTCAATGTCTGGCACTTATTTCTGCTTTCTGATATTCAAAAGCTTCTTATATTCATAAGCAGCTCATGTGAAAACAGTGACGCTTTTTGGCATGTTGCTAGTACACTATGCAAGACCAGAATTAGAAGGACCTTGTCTCGTTATAATCTAAGGCTCCAAATACTCCTTCCAGATGAAGCTTTGATTTACTAGTCATACTTCCAAATTAATATAATGCATTTAATGCTCTCAATTTAGTCTGATTCATAATGCAGAGAGCAAACACAGATTGGATAATCTCCTTATTGAACTTCAAGATAGGTTTGTAATTCGTAAGGGAACCATAAGTCATGGAAAAAAGACAGAAAAGTGGAGTTGAATGGGAAAGCAGACTTAGTGGACTGAATGACTTACTTTTGCTCCTACATTTTATGATAATCTAGTTAACATTTTACTTCAACATTTTGGTCTCACATTTCTGCCTTTGATCTGCTTTAGCACTCCTGTAAGTTCAATGCAAGTTCAAGGAATAGCAACTCATCTTTTAGCAAATCTTTACTGTCTTCTGGCTCAGCAAATTTGATAATTTCAAGCAAAGAATGCCATTCCCATTTAATTTTATTATTGCTACTCTGATTCCATTCTACCCATAGTTTTTACTTTCAGATCTTCCCTTTATCCCCATCTTCCTCCCACTTTCTAAAGATATAAAACCCATTACATTTCTTCTTCTTTTAGTTTTGAAGAATCTTGTTTGATTGAAAATGTTAACTTTTTCTCTCTCCACATATGCTTCGAGTCTTATTAAATACTTCCAATAGCTCAGTTCTAATTATGGGCAAGACCTTTGTACACTGAGCTTTCATTTGGTAGACAGACTTACTCCTTTTTATTTCCAGACTGATGTCCAAAGTCTACTAAAGGCTATGCTTGCTTTGGAAATCCTCACACGTATTATGCCATTAGTATTAACAACTTGACAGAATGTGCTGTGAAAATAAAGGTGCTGTTAAAACATAGTAATAGAGCAGTAGGGCTCTAAAACTCTGCCATTTCACATTGGTGTCAATTTGTAGTAAGTGTGAATGTTCAGGGATAAAAACACTGCAAATGAATGACTTTGTAATTATTTATTCAAATCAATTTTAGCATTCACTGCTTCCCATTGTCCCCTCCCTGTTCTAACCATGAGTATTTTTATGTTAGACAGACTGGGAGCCCAAATACAAGGGCCAGCTGCAGCTACCTTTTCTGATTTTATTTGTAGTTTACAATCTTTGGATGAAACTGTTACATTAATTGTTTGAATTGTTGAGATTTATTTAGAATATATTTAATACTTATTTCTACTTAATTTTGCAAATAATTTGATAATTTTGTCTCATGCAAACTTTAGCCATAATTATTCCACTCAATAAAATTTTGCAATGTAATTCTCAGTATGTAACTGTGTAGAATGGCAGAGATCTCTATCTCTGAAGTGGCCAATTGATGTTAAATTTCGTTCACAAATTATTTTATTTTAAAATTTGCCATGGGCTAACTCATTCAAGCAAGAATACTGATAAACAGTCATGGGGTGGGGGTGAGAGGTTGGGCGGAGAGGGGCGATATAAACAAGAAAGGAGTTTCTGCTGTTCCTTCCCCACCCCCCACCCCCACAAAGGCGTGTTACCAATGATACATTTACAACTCTCGGTAACCACCATATCTGCAATTTGATAAATTTCATTTAGTGGAATACAGACAACAGCCTGCTCTGGAAGAAACACTCCAAAAAGTGACAGGAGTCAATGCTTGAAAGAACATGGCCAGAGAAAGCAAATAAATCACTTGGAAATCGATAAATAAAGAATGAAACGTAATTATAATTTCAAGATCATGCAAAGACTAACACATACATATGCAAACGAGAGGAACTTAACGTTAAAATTTGAAAACACTTCATAAAGAGAGTACAAAATATCTATTTCGAAGTTACATTTGAGAGGTCTGACGCCAATAAATACTATAGTGCAATAAAATTAGTTAAATACACACAATGCAGAGACTCTGGCATACAACAAACATTTTTCAACTTGAAGGATGTTCACTGTATCCGGATAAAAATATGAACGCTTAAATTAAAATTAATTATATAATCTCAAGGGTACAACATATTATCAGAAAGGCGCCTGATATTTATACTGCAGGTATTCACAGGGGCTATGTAGGACAGTGTTAACATGGTATCTTCATATTCCGTCTTCCTTTAGCACCTCGTGGGGAAGTTTTGGAAAGATTATGACGATGGCTGTTAGAATCTCGTCATTAGGATTCCTTCCAGATGGGAGTCGAAACCGGAAGTTCCCAGCTCAAGGGCACTGCAAGGTAATACTGGGCTACGCGACATCCCCTCCCCAACTGCAGGATGAAGAAGCTACCATAGATCAGACCTATGGTTCTACCATTAGACAGCGGTGACTTAGGGTCACCAGACTTCAGGTGAGGGGAGAAGGTGAGGAGGATAGTCCTTGATGGGGACATCAGCCAGGGAAGTGAGCCCAAACTGTTGGCGTTACTGCAAATCAGCCACCCAGGTCATCTAACATTCCCAACAGACATGAACCTCGTGTAGAAACAAAGACCACAAAATAAAATGCTAAAATTCAAAAGATTTATTACTAATTGGTGTAATTGAGCAACATCTCTTGTCATAAATAGTTTACAAAATAACATACATATTTCAGCGACTTGAACATACAAATATTTTGCATTTTAAATATGTTCATATTCCAGATAAATATCAACCTCGCTTTGAATATTAAGGTCATGTTGTTAATTAGATTACTCTGAACAAATGTCATTCAGAATTATACTGGCTTGATTCCCTTAATCGAGCAATGCAACACTTCTGTAAAACTTCAATATTTAAATATTAAATAATAATCGATCCCTGATTTTAATAAGTATCAATGGAAAATCCTTAGTTGCTTTTGTTCAGTTGTCCCGTTATGAACAGCAGCTGTTGTAGACGGGCTCTGGTCTCAGTGCGGATTATTTCCCAGGAGCAGTCACTGAATTTCTGTAAAATGCAAACATAGAGAAAACCCCATTAGAAAATTGAACAGATTTAAATGGGTTGACATGAACTGAATGCCAGTCAGTTATCAATTGTCACACCTTCTGTTTGAGAAACTTGTTCAGTTTCTTGAAGTATTTGAGAATGGCGGAGTTTCTCCTCTGCCTGGACCCAGCTCCTGGTTTTCTCACACACGTTTCCAACTCCTGGAGCTGACGTTCCAGGAGAAGACGAAAGTTTTCGACCTTCTCCCGGGACCAGGTGACTGACCCCAGGCTCCTGCTGTAGATCTTGCTGATGTGACGCAAAGTTTGGTGAACAATCTGGAACTTTTCCTGGGCCTGAGAGAAATACACAGGACATTTCTCGTGTAACTGACTATTGCAATCGACATTTGAAACTGCAAATATATAGGCTGTTTGAATTTACAAAGGCATCATCAATATTGTTTTTAACAATACTGATTAATACCGAGGTGCTTTCTATTGCACTATCCTGTGTCTGGCTGACAAGTTAACAGCAACAATTACGAAAAAGAAGAAATTAACTTCAAAACATTTCTAGCCTGTTTATTCATCACAGACACGTTGAACTTTCAGACCAACTTTTGGGATCATTGCCAAACTTCTTGTTTTGGCTGGATTGGAGATATTTCCCTACATTTATTCCACCTGGGCGAACTGAGGGTTTACAAGGAACACACTCACCTGTGACCGGTTGACGAGCTGGTGCAGATCCAGGGGATCGATTTGCAGTGATTCTCTGGTTGCTACACACTGCAGTGGAAAGGACCCTCCCTATAATAGGACAGAAAGTGTCAGAAGCGGCTCCGAACACAAACAAGTAGTTAGAAATGTTTCCCCCAAAGCATCTACGGCCATTCATTATCACTGAACAATTTGCTTCCCGATTTTACCTCACATATTTAACTGTCCGAAGGATCGAAGTGTATGTTGCTGGAAAAGCATAGCCGGTTAGCCATCATCCGAGGAGCAGAAGAATCAACGTTTTGCGCATAATCTCTTCATCAAGAATGAGGGGTGGCCCAAGGGGACGGAGAGAAAAATGGGAGGAGGTGGGGCTGGAGGAAAATAGCTGTGAATGCAAGAGGTAGGTGAAGGTGGGGGTGAAGGGGACCTGTCCATTTTCATTCCCACCTAGCTGCTCCACCCTCGTCTCTGAAATATCAACTTCAATGTGATATTTCAGAGAGGAGGGTGGAGCAGGTAGGTGGGGATGAAGATGGACAGGCCCCCTTCACCCCCACCTCATCTACCAATGGCATTGCCAGCTACCTTACCCCATTCTCAAGACACCCCCTCCCCTTATCTCTCAGTCCTCTTCATTCCTGATGAAGGGCTTATGCTGGAAACGTCGACTCTCCTGCTATTCCGATGCTGACTGATAGACTGTGCTTTTCCAGCACCACACTCTTCCACTCTGATCTCCAGCACCTGCAGCCCTCACTTTCTCCTAGTTGATTATAACATTGCTGTGAAGCCTCTTCCAAGGATACCTAATTTGAACAATTTCTCTTCCTCCCTCTACAAGGATCTCAGTGAGTCGCTCTCTCTCTCACTGCACCCCCCAGCTCCTCTCCTGTGTCCTGAAGCTCTTCAGTCATGTCCTGGAACAGAAGAGAAAATGCTGGAAAATCTCAGCAGGTCTGACAGCATCTGTAAGGAGAGAAAAAAGCTGACGTTTCGAGTCTAATTGACCCTTTGTCAGCTTTGGCAAAGTGTCAGTTAGACTTGAAACGTCAGCTCTTTTCTCTCCTTACAGATGCTGCCAGACCTGCTGAGATTTTCCGGCAATTTCTCTTTTGGTTTCAGATTCCAGCATCCGCAGTAATTTGCTTTTATGTCCTGAAGCAGACCCGCTACTACAGTCACATTTCCTTCGGAACGTTTCAGAGAACATCTCTGGGGTACACGCACTAAGCAACCCCTGTGGGCTAACACTTTAACTCCCCCTCCCACTTGCAAAGGACATGTAAGTCCTGGGCCTCCCCTGCCTCCAAATTCTCGCCACCTGACGCCTGGAGGAAGAACACCTCATCTTCCGCTTTAGGACCCTCCAACCACACAGAATCAATGTGGATTTCACCAGTTTAATTTCCCCTCCCCTTATCCCAGCTCCAACTGGGCACCCATCCTCTTGAACTGTCCTACCTGTCCATCTTCCTTACCACCTATCCGCTCCACTCTCTCTCTGACCTATCACCATTACCCCCACCTCCATCTTGTTCTAAACGTCAACTCTGCTGCTCTTCCAATGCTGCCTGACTGGCTGTGCTTTTCCAGCGCCACACTTCCACGGTATTTAACTCTCCTCCTAACTAAATCAGCCACGTTCGTTATAAAAACGTCCTGTTTTTCCACACATTTCATTTCGCATTTTTATACCAACGTGACTATTCTCTCAAGGAGGCATTCCACACAGCATGGTGAAAAGCACCCAATCTCAACAATTGCAAGTGAGAATATCCCGAGAAACTGCAGGTTTAAGATGAGAATTGCCTTGCCCGTACCACTGATCTTTCTATTAACTCACCATGTCCGTCAGGATCTTTAGAGCATCCCTGTTTAGCACTTGCTGTAACTGTAGTCTCTGGCAGTCCTGGCTCAGGATTCCGGGCAATAAGACAAACAAGCTGCACAATCCCCAGACACCAGGAAAACCCATGTTTAAACAATACAAGACAGCGATCTGAAGCTGCAGAGTGGGAGTGGACTGGATTTCAGCTCCACAAACGGTAACAACACGAGGTGAACTCCTTCCCCGGTGGGTTTTAAGGAATATTCCTTTTGGGTGAGATGCGCACATCTTAAAGGTGTACACCAGGGTATTCCTTTGACGTTATAAAAACGAATCGAGTTTGCTTCTAACCGCAGTGTGCTAGGGAATCTTACAACTACTGCTCCTCCCAACCCAACTTCATATAGTGACTTCTTCATTTGAAACTTTTCGCTTTCCGATTAATTAAAATGTTTGATAAATTAAGATACAAAACAAAAGAAAAAATCGATTTATGAACCGGGCTGGTGTTTCTCTAAATTTCACGTTCTGGCCATTTGCTTGAGCGACTTTAAAAACAAATTCCTAAAAAAATTTGTTAATATTCTAAGATTCTGAAAAAAAGGAACCATTTTACATCGAAACCTCCTCCGTTCACTGTCAATGTGATTTGCTGGGGCTTTGTTGAGAGGTTTAAAATATTAAGTCCGATTCTCACGGGGTACGATTCTTACGGTTTTTATGGAGAACTTGGAAAAGGAATGGAATCAATTATGATAAAAGCTGCAAGAAAGAACCTCGTACCTCATGATTTTTTGTTGAAAAAGTGAGCTTCCACTCTCGGGTACATTTGCAGACAAACCGTGGGATTTCAATCCACTGAACAACTCGATAGAATGTTGGAATTGGATTTCCTTGTCAACTATAAACGGGGCTTGTGAATGAGAAGTTGTCAATTTGGGCTTTTTTTTTTAACCTTTTAAACCATTTTTCTGCCTCTGATATCACAGTTTAAATAACAACAAAGAAATGTGGATACTGTATAAGGTTCTGACCCGAAACCATTAACTCTGATTTCGCCGCACAGGTGCTGCCAGACCTGCTAAGTTTTTCCAGCAATTTCTGTTTTTTGCCACCAGTTTATGTGTCTGCCCGTTCAGTAAGCAAGAGACCATTGGTCTTGAATTAACCCAAAAGGCACACAAGCTTCGACTGTGAACATTATAAACGGATACTGACCGAAAAAATGTAGACAGAACTGATTAGTGTTCCCGCTCCTTCAATGGTGTTGCAACCAATCAGCTCTGCTACAACTGGAGCTGAGAGAAGTGACGATAACGCTGATTGAAATCGATCAATCACAGATCTCCCTCTGACATGAGTGGCTTTGCTCCTCAGCAGCTGAATCAGCTGAGGCATAGGTGAGGCGAGGTGTTGGGTTTCTGAAAGGAATGTTTCTCTGGAGAGCTGCTGCTTTCATTCGCTCTGATACGAGGCGTTATTTTCTAAACCTGCCATAATTAATATGTATCTAATAGTGAAAGCCGCTGCCTTTCTCTATCATTGTGATTATTCCCTTGTCACTCTGACAGAGTCATCTTGGTCTTTGCCTCTGAAAGCTCCCGGTTGTTTCTTGCCACCTTTCCAATTCGATCGATGTTGTCTTTTACGATACGTCCATCTTTCCTTTTTTCCGTCCTCACATCCAAATGTCGAGAAGAAATGTCACCTCCACACTGGGCGGTGCTTAAATATTGAACGATTAAACTCATACGGGTTTGTAACGGATTCTGTCAGAGAATGTGGTGAAATGCAATTTCTCTGGATATGTAAAATATTGTATCTGCGGGTGAGGCGAGGCTACCTTGGGTCCGTCTTTTTTTTATCAATCCGTCCAAATGTGTGATGTGACCCTTCTTGAGCAGATAGGACCTGAGAGCAGATAGGAGCAGATACCTTCTGGTTCAGACGTAGGGACACGACAGTCTCCCTCGGGTTCAAGTTTTGTAGTTTGCCAATAATTCCTTTCAAGAAAACACGAGGCTATTTTCACTTATCACGCACCTAGGAACAGCCAATGAATGTCTCAGGTTGGGAATTTAAGGGGGCATCGAATATTGGCAAGTACCTCTTGGTCACAGTATAACTCCAGCTGCAGGGTGTGGTGGTACAATGGCTGTATCTCTACCTCTGAGCCTGAAGGGCTTGCATTCAAGGCCAATCTGCTGCAGAAGAGTACTTTCGCAATTTTGACCAGGTTGCTTACAAATCACAACTGTCAATGTTCACTTTTGCTTGGAAGGTGACGTACAAAAAGTTTGTCATGTTTGAACAGGGTGTCTCAACGAAATATTGAGGTTAAAACATCCCTTCCCTTTGTTTTAGTTGAACAGAAAAATGTGACAAGCTTGTACAATTGTAACTCATTGTACCTTGCCCGAAAATGCAACCTTTGATTACTTTAATTTTTAAAAAAAGACTTAATTTGTCAATGATGCAAGGTCACGTACCAACCCCTTACATTTGGAGCTCAGTGGCATGCAGCCATAAATCCCCTGTATATTCGAAGGGATATTTGGTTGCGAGCAGGTTGAGGTTGACCACTCCATGAGAGTGGAATAAGGTGAGGAGGCAGACTTCTATGAGTTACTATAGATCAGTATGGGGATTAGGCACGGTGGCACAGTGGTTAGCACTGCTGCCTCACAGTGCCAGAGACCCGGGTTCAATCCCACCTCAGGCGACTGACTGTGTGGAGTTTGCACGTTCTCCCCGTGTCTGCATGGGTTTCCTCCGGGTGCTCCGGTTTCCTCCCACAGTCCATTGGCCATGCTAAATTGCCCGTAGTGTTAGGTAAGGGGTAAATGTAGGGGTATGGGTGGGTTGTGCTTCGGCGGGGCGGTGTGGACTTGTTGGGCCGAAGGGCCTGTTTCCACACTGTAATGTAATGTAATCTAATCTAAAAAAACATTAGCGACCCGGGTTCAATTCCTGACTCGGGCAACTGTCTGTGTGGAGTTGGCACATTCTCCCTGTGTCTGCATAGGTTTCCTTCGGGTGCTCCAGTTTCCTCCCACAGTCCAAAGATGTGCAGGTTAAGTGAATTGGCCATGCTAAATTGCCCATAGTGTTAGGTGCATTATCAGGGGTAAATGTAGGGGAATGGGTTTGCGTGGGTTGCTCTTTGGAGGGTCTGTGTGAACTTGTTGGCCGAAGGGCCTGTTTCCACACTGTAGGGAATCTAATCTAATCAGAACTGTGCCATTAGTTATATTCTGTCCTGCACTCAAATCAATTAGCCAATCTGGTTAACACAAACATCCCCCAATCTGGTTAACACAAACATCCCCAAACCATATAGGGCAGAGTCCGGGCACCAACTCAGCTTCTCAGACCACACCTCTGTGATGCTAATCCCAGCATACAGACCACTCGTTGTGTCAAATCATTTCAAAGCAGGTGAAAACCTGGCCAGCAGGCCATTTCTACTCTTCAATATTGTTTTGAGCACACTGACTGGCGCAAGTTTGAGGAGGTGGCAACCGATGATGACTCCATCACCTTAGGGGAGTACACTCCCTTGGTGATTTATGACATTAGCAAGTGTAATGATGATATCACTGTGTCCAAAACCATCACGTCTCACCCCAACCAGAAGCCTTGGATGACCACAAAGGTGTGTGCGCTGCTGAGAACCCGTGATTCTGCCTTCAGAACAGGTGACAAGGTGGCCCTAACAACAGTGAGGGCCAACCTGACCCAGGCCATCAAAGAGGTAAAGCGTACAAACACACACACAGAGTACACAGCCACTTTCAGGTCAGAGGCGATACGCAGAGCATGTGGAAGGGCATCCAGGCCATCACCATCCACAGAACAGCATTGCCTGCTTGTGCTGGTGATGCCTCACTCCCGGGTGAGTTGAACAACTTTTATGCATGGTTTGAGGCATGAAACAATGTGGCAGCAAGGAAGTCTGCACCTCCTCCCAATGACCAGGTGCTGTGTCTTACCACGGTCAATGTGAGGATAACTCCATGCAGAGTCAACCCAAGTAAGGCTGCTGGACCAGATAACATCCCTGGCAGAGTGCTCAGAGGGTGCTCTGACGTACTGGTGGTTATTCACACAGACATCTTCAAGATCTCGCTGAGCTGCGCCATAGTTCCAATGTGCTTTAAGGACTTTGCCATCATCCCCATGCCAAAGAAGTCTTCAGCGTCCTGTCTCAATAACCTACCACCCTGTTGCACTTAAACCCATGAAATGAAGTGCTTCGAAAGGCTCATGATGAGACATATTAAGACCCTGCTTCCCTCCTCACTGGACACCCTGTCGTTCGTGTATCCACCCAGCTCACCAGATGATGCCAATTCCACCACCCTCCATCTGGCCCTCACCCAGCTGGAGAAGAAGGTTAGCCTACTAATCATAGATTTCAGTTCTGCATTTAACACCATCATCCCTCAGCACCTGATTGGAAGGCTGAGTCTGCTGGGCCTAAATCCCTCCCTGTGTAACTGGATCCTGGACTTCCTGACTGGGAGACCTCAGTCAGCCCAGATCGGGAACAGCATCTCCAGCACCATCACTCTACAGGACAGTCCACTGCAGTTCACCCTGCTGACAGACGACTGTGCAGTGATCCACAGGTCCAATCACATCATCAAGTTTGCTGATGACACGACTGGAGTGGGCCTCATCAGCAGGAACGATGAGTCAGTATACAGAGAGGAGGTACAGCGGCTAACAGACTGGTGCAGAGCCAGAGTCTCTGAACGTGGACAAAACAAAATAGACTTCAGGAGGGCATAGAGAGATCACTCTCCACTGGACATTGACGACTCCCCTGTGGAGATCGTGAAGAGCACCAAATTTCTTGGTGTACACCTGGTGGAGAATCTCACCTGGACCCTCAACACCAGCTCAGGAGCCAAGAAAACCCAGCAGTGTTTTTTTACTCTCTGCGCAGGCTGAGAAAGTCCTCCTCCTCCTCGCATTCCCCGATCTTACCACATTCTACAGATAGTTCTTTGAGAGTACCCTGAGTTGTTGCATCACTGCCTGGTTCAGGAATTGCACCATCTCGGATGGTAACACCCTACGACAGATAGTGAGGACAGCTGAGAAGATCGTAGCGGTCTCTTTTCCCTCCATTACAAGCTGCATCCGAAAGGCTAAGAGCATTATGGAAGACCCCACACACCCCTCACTCAGACTCTGCTCCCTCTTGCCATCGGGCAAAAGATACCAGATCATTCGGTCTCTCACTGCCAGACTTTGCAACAGTTTCTTCCCCAAGCCATCCGACTCCTTAACACAGTATGATCAGATTCTTTCCCATCTAAAATTCTTTCGTCTTGCTGCTAGAAAAAATGTCAATCATTCATCATTCTTTTGTTACACTGTAACATGTGTGTTTTGCACTGCTTATCCACTTAATGCCGTGTACGATTCTATAGTTGGCGCTGTCAATGTAGCACCCTCTGTACTGGAGGAACGCTGTCTCGCTTTTACTGCATCGGATGTATATGGTAGAAATGACAAATAAAAAGCTACCTTCTCTCTCTCGCTCTCAATCGAGCAAACCGACCCCTCCATTTAGAAGTAAATCCAACGAGAAGAATTTTTTTTTGAATGCAAAATTTGTTCACCCACGAATGAACACTTGAAAATTTTTGTTGGATCCTGATTGATGATTACCTGCTCGGCCATTTTTGTGGATGGCTCTGACAAGAAGTCAATGCGCTTACTGGAATTCATCCCAGGGACTCACAAGAAAAAAACTTTCAATAATGACAAAAGTAGCAGGTGAACCCGGATCTGGAGGTTGGGCTGTGAGAGAATGTAATTACAGCAATTCACAAGCACAGAGACTGTAAGCACTCTGAACGAAATAATATATTTGACCGGACCCTGATTTACTCCAACGCCGGGATCTATTTACGTGGTAAATCGTTTTGCCCAGAATTTCTGATGTTCCAGAGTGGAGACCGCACTGTGTGACGGAGAGAGGAGATTCACAGCCGCCATCTCTTCGCTTGACACATTCAAACAACTTTTCCCGTGTGGAAATTGTTATTGCACGCTGAGCGGGCAGCGAGTGCTGCCTGTTCTGACTACACTTGCATTCTTCCAACACAGTGAGGCAGTTTCATTTGCTCAGATTTCATTACATTGCTCTGCAATTTGTGTAATTCGCATCCAGCTACCTTCAGCGTTGCAAATAGTTCGATTTTTTTTTCTCTCTAATGTAACATTTAGTCAATGGCAATCAGGATTCGGAAGGCTGCATGAAAAAGCCATGAACATTTCCAAATGTACGTTCCAAATGTATGCCTTCACACATTTCAAAGAAGCAAGAAGGTTACAGCTTCACCATGTAAACTAACACGTTTAGCTGCACTGTGTTCCGATTGATAACGATTAAATGTTTAAAAGAGTTATAAGGTTTCTCCGTTCTTATTTAAACTAATTTAGTATTGGAATACGATCTCGTTTGAGCCGTTGGTGTACATGCCCAATCTGTGTGTATTCGGATTCAGTCTTTCCGTAGGCTAATCATCGACTCAAAGTAACAAGATCTCTTTCAGAAAGGTGCCTGATATTTATACTGCAGGTATTCACAGGGGTCATGTAGGACAGTGTTAACATGGTATCTTCATATTCCGTCTTCCTTTAGCACCTCGTGGGGAAGTTTTGGAAAGATTATGACGATGGCTGTTAGAATCTCGTCATTAGGATTCCTTCCAGATGGGAGTCGAAACCGGAAGTTCCCAGCTCAAGGGCACTGCAAGGTAATACTGGGCTACGCGACATCCCCTCCCCAACTGCAGGATGAAGAAGCTACCATAGATCAGACCTATGGTTCTACCATTAGACAGCGGTGACTTAGGGTCACCAGACTTCAGGTGAGGGGAGAAGGTGAGGAGGATAGTCCTTGATGGGGACATCAGCCAGGGAAGTGAGCCCAAACTGTTGGCGTTACTGCAAATCAGCCACCCAGGTCATCTAACATTCCCAACAGACATGAACCTCGTGTAGAAACAAAGACCACAAAATAAAATGCTAAAATTCAAAAGATTTATTACTAATTGGTGTAATTGAGCAACATCTCTTGTCATAAATAGTTTACAAAATAACATACATATTTCAGCGACTTGAACATACAAATATTTTGCATTTTAAATATGTTCATATTCCAGATAAATATCAACCTCGCTTTGAATATTAAGGTCATGTTGTTAATTAGATTACTCTGAACAAATGTCATTCAGAATTATACTGGCTTGATTCCCTTAATCGAGCTATGCAACACTTCTGTAAAACTTCAATATTTAAATATTAAATAATAATCGATCCCTGATTTTAATAAGTATCAATGGGAAATCCTTAGTTGCTTTTGTTCAGTTGTCCCGTTATGAACAGCAGCTGTTGTAGACGGGCTCTGGTCTCAGTGCGGATTATTTCCCAGGAGCAGTCACTGAATTTCTGTAAAATGCAAACATAGAGAAAACCCCATTAGAAAATTGAACAGATTTAAATGGGTTGACATGAACTGAATGCCAGTCAGTTATCAATTGTCACACCTTCTGTTTGAGAAACTTGTTCAGTTTCTTGAAGTATTTGAGAATGGCGGAGTTTCTCCTCTGCCTGGACCCAGCTCCTGGTTTTCTCACACACGTTTCCAACTCCTGGAGCTGACGTTCCAGGAGAAGACGAAAGTTTTCGACCTTCTCCCGGGACCAGGTGACTGACCCCAGGCTCCTGCTGTAGATCTTGCTGATGTGACGCAAGGTTTGGTGGACAATCTGGAACTTTTCCTGGGCCTGAGAAAAATACACAGGACATTTCTCGTGTAACTGACTATTGCAATCGACATTTGAAACTGCAAATATATAGGCTGTTTGAATTTACAAAGGCATCATCAATATTGTTTTTAACAATACTGATTAATACCGAGGTGCTTTCTATTGCACTATCCTGTGTCTGGCTGACAAGTTAACAGCAACAATTACGAAAAAGAAGAAATTAACTTCAAAACATTTCTAGCCTGTTTATTCATCACAGATACGTTGAACTTTCAGACCAACATTTGGGATCATTGCCAAACTTCTTGTTTTGGCTGGATTGGAGATATTTCCCTACATTTATTCCACCTGGGCGAACTGAGGGTTTACAAGGAACACACTCACCTGTGACCGGTTGACGAGCTGGTGCAGATCCAGGGGATCGATTTGCAGTGATTCTCTGGTTGCTACACACTGCAGTGGAAAGGACCCTCCCTATAATAGGACAGAAAGTGTCAGAAGCGGCTCCGAACACAAACAAGTAGTTAGAAATGTTTCCCCCAAAGCATCTACGGCTATTCATTATCACTGAACAATTTGCTTCCCGATTTTACCTCACATATTTAACTGTCTGCCTAATTAAATCAGCCACTTCCGCTGTAAAAACGTCCTGTTTTCCATACATTTCATTTCGTATTTTCATACATACTTGACTATTCTCTCAAGGAGATATTCCTCATAGCATGATGCAAAACGCCCAACCTGAACAATTTCTGGAAGTGAGAATATCCCGAGAAACTGCAGGTTTAAGATGAGAATTGTCTTGCCCGTACCACTGATCTTTCTATTAACTCACCATGTCCGTCAGGATCTTTAGAGCATCCCTGTTTAGCACTTGCTGTAACTGCAGTCTCTGGCAGTCCTGGCTCAGGATTCCAGGCAACAAGACAAACAAAGTGCACAGTCCCCAGACACCGGTAAAGTTCATATTTAAACAATAAATGCTAAAACAGTGATCTGAAGCTGCAGAGTGGGACTGAATCAGACGTCAGCTCCGGGTACCAACACGAGCTGAACTCCTTCTCCCTCCTAAGGAATATTCCTTCTGGGTGAGCTGGGCCCATTTTAAGATGTACACCAGGGTATTCCTTTGACGTTATAAAAACAGATTGATTTTGCTTCTAACCACAATGTATTTTCAGGGAATCTTTCAACTCCGTTCTCAAAGTGACTTCTTCATTTGGAATTTTTCACTTTCTGCTTAATTAAAAGTAAGAATGTCTATGATAAATTAATATACAAAACTGTTCTTCAATATTAAAAGTGCAAATCTAGATTTCACTTTGGGTAATTCTCAGGTCCCAAGAACTAACAAAATAATTTTATATAATTTTATGACATATTTAAATCCCAAAATGCAAAATCTCTTTTTGTTTCAGAAACTTCTCAGGTCCTTGTCAGTTTAAAATGGAACATACTTCAGTGATATTAAAAATATTTTGATCGTTTTACCTGAGGAAGAATCATTAGTCTTGGAGGGAAAACCATTCCAGGGATGAGGGAACTGTTCTATGAGGATAGGTTAAGAAGGTAGGATCTCCATTCCCTGGAACTTAGAAAAATGAGACGAGATCCATTGAAAAATGTTGAATTGTTTCATAGAGTCAATGGTGTGAGTGCATTTTCCCTGACAGATGTTTCTAGGAATGAGTGTTACAGTCTTAACATAGACATTTGATATTGAGATGAGGAGAAACTTACAGAGCCATTAGACTGGCTTTTTATTGAAATCAAATTTCACTATCTACTGGAGTAAGAGTCAAACACATAAACCCAGAACATCAGTTTGGTGTTTCTGAATTCAATAACATTGCCACTAAGCAATAATGGTGCATTTGTAATGTTTCTGGATTTGGTAATGCAGAGGTCTAAGCTAATATTTTGGGAACATGGATTCAAATCCCATAATGGCATTGGGTGAAATTTAAACTCAATGAGCTAATCTGAAGTTGAAACCTAGTCTTAGCAATAGGACCATAAACATTGACCGTGATGAAAGTTGATCTGTTTCTAATATTTTTAGGGAAGGAAGTCTGCCACATTTGCCTCATCTGGCATACATGTGACTCCATGGCAATGTGGTGACTCTGAACTCGCCTCTGAAATGCCTCAAGGTATTCGATGACCATTGCCACCAGCTTCAATTAATGAATAGTGACATCGTCTTCTACATCTCAGCGAAAAACTTCTTCCTCCTTTTGTCAGAGGAAAATATTTTGGATAGAAGTTATCTTAAAATCTTGGGCCTATTGTTATATTGAAAACATATCTAAAAGGGCTTGGAAAAAAAGATGCAGCAGTATCTAAGTACATTTCAGAGATGTGATATTGCAACATCAACAATGTAGTTGAAAGCCACGTGCAGTAGTTGAAAGAAAATAGGAAACAAGTTTCGCACACCAATAGAAGGTCATGGCTTAGTGGCAATATTATTCAATTCAGAACCACCAGACTTATGTTCTGGGTTCATGGGTTTGACTCTTACTCTAGTAGATAGTGAAATTTGAATTCAATAAAAAGCCAGCCTAGTGGCAATAATGCAACTTTTGATGATAGTGAAAATTATCTGGTTCACTAATGTCCTTCAGGGAAGTAAATCTGCAATTCCTACCTGGTCTGCTTGACATGTGACTCCAGACCCACAGTTAATTGTCTATTAACAATTATGGCTGAAAATGTGTTGCTGGAAAAGCGCAGCAGGTCAGGCAGCATCCAGGGAACAGGAAAATCAAGGTTTCGGGCATAAGCCCTTCTTCAGGAATCCTATTAGCAATTATGGATGATCAGTTAACTCTAGCCTAGCCAGTGATGACACATCGTATGAATGAATAAAATAAACACAGGAATTAATTTTAATGGCCAATTAATCTGCAAACTTGATAATGTCAGAGTGATTCAGAGATTGTCAAGTACGTCTTGATATCATGCAACTCCTGTTTGGATGTTATATTTTTTAAGTTGCAAAAATAAACTGTTTGAACTGTATCAGGTGTTTGCTATGTCTCACAAGTGCCCAACCCAGCACAAAAATTGTTATATAATGGTTGTAGTCAAGCATTGCGTGTCATTTATATTCATTAAAGTGAAGAATTTAACAACGCAAACTCTTCCGTTTTCTACCAAGCTGGTAACTTTAAACAAAAGTGGAGTAAAATGTACCTTATGACACCAATCAAATCAAACTATGTAGAAAAAAAAGATGTCTACTCATAGAATATAACATTGAAAGATGACAAAAACTTGATCGGTAGAGGAGCGAGATGGAGATCAATAGAAATTGTAGGATTGAGGATCAAAAAGAGAGACCATTAGAGAGCTGAATGTTCCATCACCAATAGTGGGATAATGGAAAAAGGCATCCCAAATCAGAAGACTAAAGAGTGCATCTAAGGCAAGAGAAACCATAGAGAATTTGAAGATGAAATAAGGGGTTTATACATAGCAGAGGTGGTGAAGAATCTATTGGAAGGCAACAGGAATTCAGATATTTGGTGACCAAATGTAGACCAACCAATTTTGGAGTGATGGGAGAAATATCTATGTGGTGAACTGCACCACTGTGTTACAACAGTAGAAATAGATATCCACCTGCTGGTGATCAGGTGAGGTTTCCTGTGCCTGTTTATGTGCATAACAATTTGAGGCATGATTAACATAATTTCAATGGATGCAACATTTAAATGGATAGTTCAGCCTGTGCACATCAGGAACAAACTGGGAGATAACCAAGTGAGGAAAAAGGAGGGCTTTGGTTACTCGTTCAACCCTTTGGAATCTTTATTATGTATCTCATTAATTGCTTTATGACACTTACCAAAAAGGTTAACAGTAAAATCATTTGGAACAAGTTGTGAAATGCAGCATAATGTTGTTTATGTGCACAAAACAAGAACACATTTGTGTTTCTGATTCAAGCTTCCACTGACTCATGTGGGAGGTTACCACACAAGGTGGGGATCCAGGCTTGATTCCAGCTTCAGGTGACTGTCTGTGTGAAGTTTGCACATTCACCCCCTATCTGAGTAGGGTTTCATCCACAATCTAAAGACATGCAGGTTAGGTGGATTGGCCAACTTAAAATGCCCCATAAATTTCCAGAGATCTGCAGGTTAGGTGGGTTAGCTACGGTTAATGTAGGGTTATGGGGATAGGGTTGTTGTTAGTGACGGGTGCGGGGGAAGGGGAGGAGGAGCGGAATGGTGCTGCATCTGGTTGGGGTGGACTCGATGAGCTGCTTCCTCACCGTTGGGGTTTTATTATTCCATAACATTGGGCTGGATTAAAGAGTTATTCAAGAAAGGGAGTAAGGACAGTTCTTGAAACTACAGGCCAGCTAATTTAAGATTTTAGAACAATAATTAAGGAAAAGGCAACAGACATTTGGAGAGATTTGTACTAATTAAAAAGTGTCAGCAAGGATTTGTGAAAGGCAAATTGTGTTTGACTAAGTTAATTGAATTTATTCATAAAGTAACAGGTTGATGAAGGGCAACAATAAATATTATCTATTTAGATCTTAAGCAAGTGTTTAATAAACTGCTGATTAACAGCATTGAGTCTTGTGGAACAGGAGGATTAATGTCCAACTAGTGAGATGATGTCTTAGTAGCATTATTGCAGGTCAGACAGCATCCAAGGAGCAGGAGAATTGACGTTTCAGGCCTGAGCCCTTCTATTATTAGAGAGAGACAATTAGTGGTGGTTTAATCTTAAGGTCACTGTTATGAGCCATTATGAATCTGGTTAAGACTCAACTAGAGCAGTACATGTAGTTCTGGAAAGATGGAAGACCCCTTGACAAGATTCAGTGGAGATTCACCAGAACTATTCCATGGATGGGAATTTTAATAACAAGGTTAGATCATAAAGGCTGGCTTTACTTTGCGAGCAAAGGAAAATGTGGGGAGGGCACAAGATTATGATAAACTCAGATAAGGTAAACAAGAGAAATGATTAACCATTACCTGATGGCACAAGGGATAGTGAGTCACAGATTTAAGATCTTGGCCAAAAGATGCTGAAGGAATATGAGGAAGGATGTTTCTTTTCATAGCAAGTAGTACTGCCCAGAATTTGCTGACTACAAAAGTAGTGGAAGTGGAAACATGGAATCATTTCAAGAGAAAGCTTGTTCAGCATTTGAACAATATAAGTCTCCAGAAGCATAAGTACCAGCAGGGGACTGGGGCTGACTGGGTTGCTCCACAGCAAGCCGGAATAGATTCAATGGGCTGAATGGCTTCCTTTTGTGCTGTAAATTACTCTATCATTTCTCACTGAAATTGAATAAATGGTATAGAGCAATGACTATGTTTGTGAACTTGTCAGGAATTCCACTTGCTCCACCTGAGTGGAGGTGACAATACCATTATTTATTTCTATTTATTCTTGGGATGTGAGCATTGTTGGTAAGAGCAGTATTTATTTCTCATCTCTAATTGTCCTTAAGAAGGTGGTGTTCAGTCATCTCTTCAGTCACTGCAATCCATGTGGCGTAGATAGATAGATACAGCTTTCAGGGATTTGACCACACTACAATGAAAGCATGTCAATGGTCCTGAGGCAAAGTAGTGTGTGACATGGAAGCATTCTTGGAGATAGTGGTATTACAATATATCTCTCATCCCAGATCTTCCAGGAAGGCATTCAAAAAGTGACAATGCTGTTGAATGTCCAGGTCAGATGGATAAAGTCACTCTTATTGGAGTTTTTCATTGTTTGGTAATTTTGTTGTGGACTGTTACTTGCCACTTACCAGTTCAAGCCTAAATGTTGTTCAAGTCTTGCTGCATGTGGGCAGAGGATACTGCAGTGCCGAGAAGTTGTTAATAGTGTGGAACACTATGCAATGATCAGTTACTATCTTCACTTCTCATTTAACCCCAATTCCATCAAGTGGCATTGCAGTGAATTCTTCACAAGCAAGACATTGACCCTTTACAATGCACTCTTGGTGTAGGAGGATCTATCTCTGTGGAATATACACTTATTCAGCTATTCTAACAATTCATTCATGCAGCAAGCCTCTGTGTACCTCTGTCCTTAAGCACAACCTGTCAGAAAGATTCTCAAATGGTCTTTGGAGACGAGGGAATGAGGTAGTGAGTAAGTAATTGGGAGATTGCATCATTCATACCTCACTCTATCTGGTATCATAAAATGCTTTGCCTCTTTCTCCTTGGAGAAATCAGTATCTGCTCCAGATCATCCATTACAGTGAAGAGGAGTGGAGACAAAAAAAAAACCTGACGGTTGCCTAATTATGTCATAACATATGTCTGTTAGCAGATTGGCAAAGAAATAAATTGCATTTTGACCAAATATTGCGAGAACTGTTGACAAAGCAGAGTGTTGGATGAAGTAGGTGGTTGGTTCAGTGAATCTTTGGGAGAGCATTCTATCTGTGGAAATTGAGTGAAACAATGTGTCTGATTATTATGTCTGATAAATTCCAGTGCTGCTTCTGCCACTGTTACATTGAGGAGGACATTAATTTGCTTTGGGAGAAAATAGCTAATATTTGAAGCTACTGGTTATCTGCTTGTGCCATGTAAGTAACAGAGATTTTGTTCTTACACCAGAGGTGATAAGGAAATGTGAACAACAAGAAAACTCAAAGAACTGTCAGTACTTACACCAGAGGAAGAGGCCATTTAGAATCATAGGGTGACAGAATTTTTAAAATGCAGAAAAAACATTGTGTCTGTGCTGATCATCAGATATCTATTGATACCCTTTGTTTAGCACTAGCCAGTAATTTTGTATGAAATGGCATTTCAAATGCTCGTCTAAATAATTCTAAATTGCTCTTGAGGGTTATGATCTCTATCACACTTTTAGGCAGTGAGTTCCAAATATCCATAACCCATAGGTGATTTTTTTCTCTCTCAGATATCCTCTAAAACGAATGTGGTTTCCTTAAAACTGTACCCTTAATTATTGACCCCTCTACTAAGAGGAAGAAAGTTCCTTCTATCTACCCTGTCTATGCTCCTCAGAACTTTGTATACCACAATCAGATCCCCCACAGCCTTTGCTCCTCCAAGAAAAACAACCCCAGCCTATCACTCCTTTCTTCATTGCTTGAGCTGGAGAGATCCAGCTACATCTTGGTGAATCACATGCACCCTTTCAAGTGCAATCATATACTTCCTAGTATGGTGAGCAGAATTACACATAGTACTCCATGTTGGCCTAACTAATGTTGTATAGAGCCCTTGTAATCAGTGCCTTGACTAATAAAAGCAAGTAAGCCGTATACTTTCTTAACCAATTTATCTGCCTGTCCTGTTGCCTTCAAGGATCAATGGATATAAAAACCAGGTTCCTCTGTCATTCCTAGGTTCTTACCATTCAACCTGTACTTCATTGTTATGTTAGCCTTCCCAAAATTCATCACCTCACACATTTGTGGATTAAATTTAAGTTACCACTCTTAATCCTATCTGATTAGTCCGTCCATGTTGTCCTGTAATCTAAGACATCCTTCTCATTATTCGCCTCACCACCAATTTCTGTATCACCTATGAACTTACTGATCATGTCTTCTATTTCCATGTCCAGATCATTAATGTACACAGTTGTAGAAGTCATAGAATCCCTACAGTGTGGAAACAGGCCATTCACACCACCCATTTGAAGAGAATCTCACCAATACCCACCCACTAACTGTGTATTTTCCATGGCCAATCCACCTAACCTGGACATCTTTGGACTGTGGGAGGAAACCAGAGCACCAGGAGGGAACCCATGCAGACTCAGGGAGAATGTTCAAACTCCACACAGACAGTCATCCAAGACTGGAATCAAACCTGAGTCCCTGGCGCTGTGAGGCAGCAGAGCTAACCACTGAGAGACCTTGCTACCTAGGTGTTTTCAGTTGTCCCTTCATCTCTCCTATAACTTTACTGAAACAATGCCAAAGGAATCATGCTGTCTTGCTCTATAGCTATTACCTGTACCTTCAATTTGAGGAATGCGCCTACTCCGTTCCATAGGTACAATGGGCTCTGCCTCAACTTGGGGTTGGCGCAGCAATCCAGTATTAATAGCTGGAACAGTAGAACAGAAAATGCTTCTAACTTACAGCAGCTTTAGAGGGAAGAGATTGGGACAGTTGTAGTGTGTCTATCTCTGAAACAGGACATCCCGAAATAAGTTCCATCTGCTCCAAAGACGTGTTGTGACTTCTCTGAACAGGTTGATTAGAAAATATCTTGGAATACGTGTGAATTCTTCAGATATTGTGAAAACACGAGAACTGGGGAAAATGAACCAAAGGTTGGGTTTAAAGCGTTAAATCGCACAACTGCAAGAAAGGATACTCCCAAAATCTAGATTTGCAATGCCGAGTACATCTTCCCAGCACGGAATGCTGAGGCTAGGGTCCATTAGGGGACCCTGAGGAAAGCGGGAAATAAAACTGGGGTCTCGGTTGGTCTTCTGAGCAGCGGTAGACTCTTTAAGACAGGAGGAAATTTTCCCGCTGAGTCTGTGCAGTTTTGTTTTTGATTCACATGCAACCAGACTTTGACATTTCCTCAGTTGTGAACAGTGCGGTTTACCAATGCAGCCTGCGAGCAACATTTGAGGGTTTTGTTTTTGTTTCTTGCAGACTAACTCTCTTCCTTTTCGATTGTCTTCTTTTTCAACGTAAATTCCTCTCATTTTGAAAAACGAATGTGGCTAGAAAATTTCTTGAGGTGCTGTAAATCCGGTGTTTCACTTTTCTAATGCAAGCATTATTCTTTATATTCGCCATGGCGCTCCAATCTGTCAGTTCACTCTTGACTCTGACATTAGTCGTGTCTCTTAGAGCGGGGTCCATCACCAAGAAGTAAGAACGCTGCTATTATCACCGCCTCAGGAGCACTTAAGTCACTTTGCTGAAGGTTGCTGTCTAATAACGATATCTCTCTATTTCAGATCCGCACTGTCCTGCTGAACATGGCTCTTTCTTGTATCTGGAGATTTTGGGTGGCGCTAGTCTTGGTGCCCTGTAGCCTGACTCTGGGCTGCGAGCAGTTGGCATTCCACAATGCTGAGACGAAAAGCAAACTGACTTTAATGGTGCGTCTGAACTGATCTTGATCTATTCCCCTCGCCAGGATTTGTGTATGTGGCATTTTTAACCTCTGAATTTCGTGTTGCAGGGTAGAAAACTCAGTCTGCGCTGCCTGAAAATGACACGAATGCCCCATGGCCATTCACTCATTGATCTCACGGAAAATATTCAGGTATGTAGCCAGCACAGATTCTGAGTTGTACCTAGCAAAATACTCAGTATTCTCAATGTTAAAATAATACTGGATCACAAAGCTATACCTTAGAGTAAGTGAGCTAAATATCACACAGCACCGGGTTTGAGTCCAACAGGCTTATTTGGAAGCACTAGCTTTCGGAGCGCTGCTCCTTCATCAGGTGGTTGTGGAGTATAAGATCGTAAGACACAGAGTTTATAGCAAAAGTTTACAGTATGATGTAACTGAAATTATGTATTGAAAAAGACCTGGATCTTAATGATCTTATACTTCACAACCACCTGATGAAGGAGCAGCGCTCCAAAAGCTAGTGCTTCCAAATAAACCTGTTGGACCATAATCTGGTGTTGGGTGATTTTAACTTTGTACACCCCAGTCCAACACTAGCTCCTCCAAATAATTTGGAGTAACTAGCAGGCTTTGTAGGACTGAAATGTGGAGGAATCCCTTCATTCAGAAGGTGGTGAATCTGTGGAATTCTCCATCCCAGAGGTTTCTGATCACGTCGTCCTTGAGTAGATCTGAGATTCTGAATGGAGAAAAAAAACAAGGAATTCAAGATGGTCTTGAATGGCGGAATGGCCCAGCCTTGCTCATTTTTCTCAGGTTCTAAATAATTCTTTTAAAATTCGAATAGTGACACATTTCCGCGAAGTAACATTTTTTTGTGTCCAACAGGGGGAAGACACACTCCTGCTTATCCACCAAGCATTGGATCAAATCAACAAGATCTTCATTGAGAACCTCAATACTGCTCCCTGGGACTCTGACCGGCTGGAAACCTTTCTGATTCATCTGAGTGAGCAGCTGACAAATCTGAACGGATGTGTGGGAGACCCTGCAGCGTCCACTAGAAGCGAGGAAATTCAACAGGACTTCAGCAAGATGAGGGAGCTGCTAACGCAACAGGTATGGGCGATTCATGTTTTACTATTTTACATCTAGTGAAGTTCGTGTAGACAAACCATGTAGCAAGGTCCATAACTTTGTCACTACTCAGACTAGGGCTGACGAGAGATGTATTAGTGAAGAGTTTCTCTGCTGAGAATGTCTAGTGAAATTCCTTAGAAAATTTGGCTTCCAATATCAGTAGCTCAAGGGTGGCACCGTGGCTCAGTGGTTAGCACTACTGCCTCACTGGAGCCAGTCCCAGGTTCAATTCTAGCCTCGGGTGACTGTCTTGGTGGAGTTTGTACATTCTCCCCGTGTCTGCATGGGTTTCCTCCCACAGTCCAAAGATGTGCAGGTTAGGTGAATTGGCCATGCTAAATTGCCCATAGTGCTAGGTGCATTAGTCAGAGGGAAATGGGTCTGGTTGGGTTACTCTTCAGCATCTGCAGACCTCAATTTCTCCTTACTCTTCAGAGGGTCAGTGTGGACTGGTTGGGCTGAAGGGCCTGTTTCCACACTGTAGGTAAATCTAAATTCTGATCATTTAATTATCACGTTAAAATCAGCATCATGATATTAGCAATGCCCAAAAATGACTGAGATCAAATGAATGCTGATATTCTCACGCGAAAACTGGAGTATGGCTTTCAAATAATGTGCAACTTTTGTATTCCCTTAAAATTCGGTGCAGTCCTGCTAACATGTTTCAATATTTTTGCCTTTCAGGGATTCAGTGACTGTGCCTGGGAAAGAGTCCGCTCTCGCACCATGTCTTACTTACAGCAGATTCAAACCATAATAGGACGAATTCAGAGGGAGGCCAAGCGATCATCTTAATCAGAATATTTTCTAATACTGGAGGAAATCGATGGGTTTTTTTGTAATTCGGATTTATTTGCTATTTACAACATTGACAGACTTACCGCTCTCACTGCCAGGGATGATAAGGAATAACAAAATTGTCACGTAACAGGGGCCCTAAATTATTTTATATTGTATAATGTATTGCACAAGCTTACTAGTGTTGCACAAAGAAGAAGTAAATTGCACAAACGTTTTAAATTATTTATATTTATTGAATCTAACTTATAACCGTGTGGAAAAAAATGTTGTTTAGAAGGTTACTTTGTTACTCACATCTGGGTTTCAATAAATATATTATCGCATACTCTCTTTGCTTCATAATTTTTATTAATTTCTGTATTACACTGCAAGATTATATTAATTGTAAAATTGTTCATTTATTAGTGATATTATGAACATTTAACTTAATTAGAGACTCTTGTCTGAAGCAGAGTGGAAAATCTAGACAGAGAGCATAATATAAACTCATACCAAGGTATAAGGTCATGCAAAACATTTAAGCATTTTTTCAGAAACAAAAGATATTTTATTGCATTTACATCCTAACGTTGCTGGTCTTAAAGAATGCATAAGTAGCATCAGGATGCTAAACCCCTGAGATTAGAGGTTTTATTTGTTCATTTGTGGGATTGGTGCATTATTTGTCAAGCCAGCTTTTAGTGCCCATCACTAATGGTGCTGGGGAAGGTGATTGTGAGCAATCTTCTTCAATAACTATAATATTTGGTATGTGGGTATATCCACGGTGATGTTTGGGAGGGTGTTACAGGATTTTACTGAAGGAACGGTATTATGGACTAGGCCTGACCCCCTCAAAACATGTCAAGGGAGCAGCCCAGACCCTAAGTTTTCTAGTTGTTTTAAGCAGGTTGAGAGCAGATGTTCCAGGAGTAATGCAGGTGGCTCAACCATACGGTTTCAGATAAAACAGAATTCATTTTACATAGGGACAAAAGAAAATTTAGGAAAAGATAACTACTTGAAAACCGAATTGACTCTATCACAATTTAATGATGCTGTTCCAAACATTGGCAACATCCCCTTAAACACCCCCTTGACAAAAAAAAGGTTAAATCAAACACAGGTTCTTACAGGAGAGATGTCAGAGAAAGAAAGGATCAGCATGGAGCTGTTTCTTAGATCAGCAGTCTCAAAACACTGACAGCTTGCTAAAACCAAACCAAACCAAACCAAACCAGAGAAAAGCTAAGAGAAAGTGAGGACTGCAGATGCTGGAGATCAGAATTGAGAGTGTGTTGCTGGGAAAGCACAGCAGGTCAGGCATCATCCGAGGAGCAGGAAAATCGACGTTTTGGGCATAAGCCCTTCATCAGGATGATGCTGCCTGACCTGCTGTGCTTTCCCAGCAAGACACTCTTGACAGAGAAAAGCTAAGCTGGAAGAACTGGCCACTCCCTTTCATTGTACAAGTGTGTTTTATTTTAAACTTAAAAATGTCTTCATGTAGTTAAACCCAGACATTTCAGAACCTGTGCCTTTATGACCTCGCAAAAAAAAAACAACCTTGTGAAAAGAGCAGCATCATCATACCCCCCTTAAAAAAATGAGCCATCAATATCCAAAGATGGCTTCATTTTAAATCCCCTTGATACTACACTGTTTGTACACAACTACACCCATATACATTACATTGACTATAAACCTGCAAACATGCAGTACTATGTTCTGTTTCAGTCTGTTTTACTCCTGCCACTGTATGCATCCGTTTCTCATCCAAGTCTCGATAATGCGTCAGCAATCACATTTCCTTGTCCTGCCTCATGCACAATTTTCAAATAGAACGGTTGTAACAACAAGCTCCACCTAAACAATCTGAAATTTTTGTCCTTCAATTTCTCCACAAACCTCAATGGGTTTTGATTTGTGTACACTGTATGATTGTGTCAGACACATTACTGATAACATAAATATTGAAATGTTGTAACACCAACACCAAGCTCAGATTCTCCTTCTCAACTGTCGAATATTTCTGCTGATGCATGTCCAATGTCCTGGAGAAATATCCAATAGGTCTTTCCATTTTCTTGTCAGCTTCCTGTAAGAGCACAGCACCGATACTGACATTGCTTGCATCAATAGCCACCCTGAGTAGCTTTGTGTATTTAGGTGTGGCTAACACTGGGGTTTGTGGTTAACACAGCTTTCAGGCTGTCAACCGCCTTCTGACAGTCTGCTTTTGTTATGGACTAAGCCAGACCACTCAAAACATTCTTAAGCAGGCAGATAAGACCATAACTTTGTAATTTGTTTCGGTAAGCTGTACAGTGAAAATTACCCAACTTAAGTTAGCTAGGGTTCACTACTAGATTTTAAAACACACAAAAATTTATTCACAAAATTACACAAAGAACAGAAGAAAGAACCCCTACAAAACTCAGTCTATTCAAACAGGACTTAATTATGTTGTTCCGAATATACACAACAATCCTAATAAGCAACTCCCTTTAAAAATGAGTATAAATGGAATGCATGCTTACAGGTTGATGTTGAAGGGCAGAGAAGAGATAGAGCGTTTCCACACAGCTCCCTGTTGAACTTCTCATCAGTCAGACTGAACTAAAACTGCTCAGCTCAGCACAGCTAGCTCGAGAGCTGACCACTCCCCTCACTTTATACAGGTCACTTCTAAAACATGGCCACTTTGGCTGAAGTCTCATCATAAGTTACATATGAACAAAAGGCTTCTCAAAATCCTTTTCATCTCTGTACCAAACCAGACTGATTGAAGCCCAGCTCAGTTTATTACCCCTCTGAAAAAATCAAGTTCAGAGTATCCTTGAGCCAAGGAATAGCTTCTAGAAAAAAGGGACTAGCCTTGTGACACTCTCCACTGAAACTTCTTTCCTTTCTTTAGTAGTTCAGTGAGTAAAGCAGCCAAATTGCTAACATTTATGAATTTTCAATATCATCCCCAGGAACCATTGTGCTGCTATTTTGGTCAATGGTATGGGAAACTCCCCAATTACCTTTGTTTTTGCATTCTGAGGGGCCATTTGCCCATGTCCAATAACATGGCCCCGGAAGGAAACTTGGGCTTTGGCAACTTTTACTCAGGTATATCACCAAACTTGTTTCCCGAAGTCAATCGAATAATTCTGGTAAATGTTGCAAATGTTCCTTCCACGTGTGACTAAAAATCACCAGGTCATCAATACAAACTATATTATTAAGTAATCCGCAAATGACCTTATTGGCCAGTCTCTGAAATGTGGCTGGCACATTTTTCATACCAAATATCATGACTTTGAACTGACACAGTCCATTCAGCATTACAAAAGCCAAGATTAGAATCCCTACAGTGTGGAAACAAGACATTTGGCCCAACAAGTCCACACTGACCCTCTGAAGAGTATCCCACGCAGACCTATTCCCCAACCCTATTACTCTACATTTCCCCTGACTAATGCACCTAGCCTCCACATCCCTGGATACTATGGCCAATTTAGCATGGCCAATTCACCTAACCTGCACATCTTTGGGCTGTGGGAGGAAACGCACACAGACACAGGGAGAATATGCAAACTCCACGCAGACAGTCGCCTGAGGCCGAAATTGAACTGGAGCTGTGAGGCAGCAGTGCAAACAACTGAGCCACCACACCGTGCCACCCAAATTGACTTCGCTCTTCCGGACAAAGGTACGTGCCAGTACCCTCGGAGCAAGTCCAATTTAGAAATATGAGTTGCTTGTCCCACCGTTTTAACACAGTGTTCCAAATGTGGGATCGGATATGTGTCAGTCTTTGTAACTACATTGACTTTGCGATAGTCTACATATAGCCATTGGGTACCATCTGGTTTTGGCACCATTACTATGGGTGAGCCCCAGTCACTGTAATTCACTTCAATTATGTTGTCTTGCAGCATACATTCAATCTCCTTTTGAACCTGTGTCAACTTCAGAGGATTCTGCTGATAGGAATGTTGTTTAATTAGAACATTTCCTTTATCGACATCATGCATAATTAGGTTAGTACTTCCCAGCTTATTTCCACAAATAACGCAATCATTTATCCCAATTTTTGACAACCTCCTCATTGTCCAATTTAGTCTGAGGAATATCGAATTCAGAATCATTTTAACATGGTTCTTCACTCTGTGTTGTAATCAATAACACAGTCTCCTTTGGTTTTCCTTCCCTGTCAAAATACCTTTTGAGCATATTTACATGACACACTCTGTGAGATTTATTTCTGTCTGGCGTCCTTATCAAATAGTTCATCTCACTCATCTCCTTTCAACTTGATAAGGTCCATTAAACCTTGCTTTTAAAGTTCACCAATCACTGGAAGTAATACTTTATATCCGATAGCAAAATCGCAAATTTTTTATTTCTTCTCTGCTTCCTGGTTCATTGTGTGCTGTGATACCTTTAACTGTAGTCGAGAAACTCCCTTCCTCTATTTAATCATTCCTGAAAAATTGAAATCACACAACACCAGGTTATTAGATTAGATTCCCTACAGTGTGGAAACAGGCCCGTCGGCCCAACCAACAGTCCACACCGACCCTCCAAAGAGTAACCTACCCAGACCCATTTCCCTTTGACTAATGCACCTATCACTATGGGCAATTTAGCATGGCCAATTCACCTGACCCACACATCTTTGGACTGTGGGAGGAAACCAGAGCAAACCTACACAAACACGGGGAGAGTGTGCAAACTCCACACAGACAGTCACCCAAGGCTGAAATTGAACCTGGGACCCTGGTGCTGTGAGGCAACTGTGCTAACCACTGAGCCATCGTGCCACCCCAACCGGTTTCTTTGGAAGCACTAGTTTTCAGAGCTCCGCTCTATCATCATGTGGTTGATGAACCACCTGATGAAGGAGCCATGCTCCGAAAGCTCATGCTTCTAAATAAACCTGTTGGACTATAACCTGGTTTTGTGTGGTTTTTAACTTTGTACACCCCAGTCCAACATCGGCACCTCCAAATCCTGAAAATTTGATACATAGTCCAAAGATGTGGTCTCTGAATTATAACTTACCAATTTCTCCATAATCAATTTTAGCAGACCTCTCACTTCATGCCCAAAACCTAATTCAAATGGATTGAATTCGGTCGATTCATTTGGTGCATCTCTGATGGCAAAAACTACAAATGAATTAGTTTCTCCCAATCATCAGGATCGTCTTGACTACAAGCCCTCAAGATGGTCTTTAATATCTGATATCACCTTTCTGGAGCTCCCCATGATTTTGGATGGTATGCATTTGATTTGAATTGTTTTATTCCTAAGCTGTCCATAACTTCCTT